>NC_138183.1:2573567-2704285 GCF_964194105.1 Spermophilus citellus | reverse complement strand
GGGGGTCTGTGCCAGCAAGCCAAAGGCTGCCTGTGGCTGGGTGGGGGTTGACCAGTGGGCTGGAGGTCCCAAGGTTAAGCTGGTGTAGCTCAGCCATAACATGGCGGGGGGCGGGGACCAGCAGCATTTCAGCAAAGGAAAATAAAAGCCCAAGAGCAGAGTTCAGAGGCCTGGTACTCAGTTGCCCTTTATCTTATTAGCAGAGTGTCCCCATGGTACTGGGGGTCCACAGGCTCTGGGGACTGAGGCTCTCAGGAGTATTATGCTTGAATTTGCTCCCTGGGCATCCCCCGTCCCCACTGTGTGCCCCAGTCAGATTCTACTGGGAAAAGTGGGGGGGGATTTCAGTTTTTTTGAAAGCAAGAGAGTAGGGCTCATTTGCATGCGTGTCCCTAGGCATTTCCAGTTTGGGGTCACCTGGGCAGCCAGAACCCGAAACAGACATGGCAGAGCAAGGCCCCAGCTCCTTGCAGGGATCTTGAAGCCCCCCCCTGGTTCCCCAGGTGGAGACCCTGGGTGGGGGCCACCTAGAGGCTGAGGCTGGCATTGCACCCCAGCTCTACTGGGCATGGCTTGGGTGTCTGGTGCTGCTGGGCTCAGGGCCACCTCAGAGCCGTGCTTGTCTTGCCTCAGTTTCCTTGTGTGCAGAGTGAAGATGGGTGGACGTTAGGGCGCCTGGGCACCCTGACCCACGGCTGCCTGGGCTGCTCTGCAGGAGGATGGTGGGTCCAGAGGTGACTGAGCTCTCCACACCTTACCTCACCGACGGCACACCCAGTGTGCTGGGCTTGATGCCCCTGAGACCTGGAGGAGAGGGTGCCTGGGGCCAGCCCAGGGTCACCTGGGGAGCGTGGGGAATGCCCTCCAGGGGCTGGGCCAGGACCCTGCCCACCAGTGTGTGTTGGATCAGAAGCTGTGGGCTCACACGGACCCCGTGGGACGTAGACCTGGACTGGGGGTATGTGTCGTGCTCCACTGTGCCATTGGGAGCCCCCCAGCTCCTCGGGGGTCCCCAAGCAAGTGGCTGGTTGGTGGCAGGCTGTGTGAGGTGACATGTACCCAAGCATATTACAGTGCCTAATTTTCTGGATCTCTGGTCAGTCCCATGGGCATATGGCTGATTGATGTCTTGTGCTCTCCGGGGTGCTGGGTGCACTGGCTGACTAGGAGCAAGAGTGGGGGTCGCTTGTGGCTTTTTTGGACTCCAGTGTCCCTCTCTGCAGTGCCCCTCTCCACCACCCTGCTCACCAGCCAGCCCCACCCGTCTTCCTGAGGGTGTCCCCTCACCCTGATCCCCAGACAGGAGTCTCTCCAGACCCTTTCAACCCGGGGGCTCCAGCTCTGGACCAGTCTTCTCACCCCATAAAAACGTCCAGCCATGCTCTGGAATTCTCTGAATGCTGCCAGCCCTTGCTGCTCTTCCTCTGACCACCTCCGCACTCCTGAGCCGTCGCCTTGGACAGCCCTGCTCCCAGGACTTGACGGGCTCACTCCGGACCCCTCCGGGTGCCTCCTTGGGCCCGCTGCTAGGCAGAGGCTGGGCCGAGTGCGGCTCCCCTTGCTCCCCTCGCCCTGGCCCTCCCTGGGCTGAATGTGAGGCTGAACAAAAGCAGCAGGTTCCTGGCACGTGCCGTTCTCCATAAACATCGGTGCCTGGTCAGTGTCTTGGCCAGCAAGTAAATTCCTTTGCAGAGAGGTAGTCTGGTCTCCTTCCATCACTGGTGAACATACTTCCTGATCCGATTTCTCCAGTGTCGTAGCAGCCAGCCCCTAACTGCGCCCAAGAGCGTCCCTGGCGCCCCTGCTGTTCTCATGGCCGTCGGCCCCTCCCTGGGTTGCGTCAGGCGGGTGATGGGCGCATCCTCCTCTGCCGACCCTGCCGCTTCTTCCCAGTCCCACTGCCACCTTCCTGACCATGTCCCCGGGGCTCTGGGCTTGCAGGGGGCAGTGGGACCGGCTTCCGCCTCCCCAGTGCCTCCTGACTCCTAGCCAGGTGCCTGGTGCTTCCTGCCAGGGCTCAGAGCTTGTGGACAGGGACGTTCCTCATGGAAGTGAGGGCAGACGTGCCAGCAGCTCAGGGAGCAGGGCCTCGGGTGGAACGCGGCACCCTCCTGCCCTCCTAGCTCCGGCCTCTGATGCATTCCAGGCTGAGCTTTCACAGCTCTCAAGTGAGATGGGGACGTGGGCGGCGGCCAGTCTGGATGGGAGAGAGCCCACGCACACGAGCTCTGGTCTGGAAAGCCGTGCTCCGGGTCTGCTGTTCGTCAGGTCTCTGTGGGCCACACACTCTGTGCCAGGGTCTGAGCTCTGACTCTAGACCTGGAGCTGTTAGCAGTACAAGAGCCTCACCTGCCTTGTCCCTGGACCCAAGGACTGTTGGCTGCACACCCACTGTGTGCCCCCTGCTGTTCGGCTCTGGGATCAGAAATCCCCCCATACTCCGGCCTCTAACTGTGAACTCCGGCCTCTAACTGTGAACTCCGGCCTCTAACTGTGAACTCCAGGAGCATTTTTGTGGGCACCCATGGCCCTGTGCGTGGCTTTGCCGAGGGGCAGCTTTTGAGGCCACCATCCCACGGTGAAGCACAGCATCTCCTGTGCTTGCTGACTGCGTGTCACTGTGGCAGGTGAGTTGGTAGTGGCCCCTGTCCCAGGAGAAGAGCAAAGTCCCAGCCCAGCATGGTGGACCCTGAGGCCTTGGAATCTGGACTTTCCAGCCTGGGGTCAGGCCTGGAGGCCTGTGGGTTTTCCCAGTGCGAAGCACATACCACCTCCCTGTGCCCGTAGTTCTCATGTCAGGCCAGCGGTGCAAGGGCCTCACTGGCCTGAATCAGACTCCAGGGTCAGAGGTCAGTTTGTCTGTGATAGCACAGGGGAGCCAGGACTAGGCTGGGCTTGACCTACCTGGCCCTCCTGCCCTCTAGTTCCCTCTCTGAGCTCCCCTGGGTCTGTCTGTAGCCTCAGAGAGAGTGTTGGGGTGAGTTGCTGGGCACAGAGGGTCTGGGCTGGGGGGTTGCCTGGAGCCGGGGCCCTTGCAGATCCCAGGGGAGGGAAGTGCTCGGCTAGGGAGGAGGCCGCGCTGGCCAGGGCCCCACTGGGTAAGACTGTGCAGAAATCTCAGCAAAGCCCTCTGGGGAAGGCTGGGCCACTGGAGGTGGGATGGACCCACCCTCCTGCCTGGGGGGTGCTCTCCCCCTCCCCCCCCCCAATAATGCACATCTATTTATTGAAAAATATATATTTTATTATAGTCATTTTGGAAAATACGAGACTGTATAAAGAAAAAAAATAAAAAATAGCCATAATCTCCAAATTCAAATTCTGGTGGGTCTGAGCCCAGAGTCCAAGGAATGGAGGGAAGACGACGGGTGGCTGGTGGCCCATCGCGTGTGGCCGCTCAGCCAGGGGCCCTGTGCCCTCGTGCCCGCTCTCTGAAGGCTGTGCTCGGTCTGAAACAGCAGCATGTGGCCTTCATGTCGAGAGCAGGCTCTCCTCCTTCAGCCCCGAGACCGCTGGAAGCCCCTGGGTGACGGGAAGCACCCACAGTGTTGGCCTTCCTGCTTCTGACCTCCTGAGCGTTGCAAGCAGGGCTGCCGCCACCAGAGGGCCCTGCTGACCCTCTCCTGCTGCCCTGGGGGGGGGGGGGACAGCAGACCCCGACCCGACCCCGCGCAAGTCAGTCAGCTGGGGGTGGGGTGTGCACAGCTCTGGTCCTTAAAAACCAGGCCACTAGCAGGAATTAGGGTTCGGTGAAGGTGACAGTTTCACATGGGCTGGGAAAGAAAGGATTAGTCATTGAACTGGGCTGGAACAACAAAGAAGCCGTCGGGGACAAGGAGGTTGGATCCTGCCTGCATTTTGTACCCAAATGCACTCCAGATGGATCAAAGATGTGAACTTTAAAAATGAGACCATAAAACTACTAGAAGAAACCATGGGAGACTGGGTTTTATAACCCTGGGATGAGAAGACCATTCTCAGTCTGACATAAACCTCAGAAGTTATTAAAGAGAAAATCACTTTGTCAAAGTCACAAGTTTCTGTCTGGCAAAAAAAAAAAAAAAAGACAAAAAAAACAAACAAACAAGAGATCTTCCTGGAGTGGGCAGGGGGTGCATGGGGTGGATGTCTCCACTGTCTTCGCAGAGAGGTGAATGGCGTGTCCAGCGGGCGGGCATCTGGACAGCAGATGGAGACAGAGTGGACCTGCCGCTCTGGGAACCGCGTGCCTCTCCTGCTGTCGGGGGGACCGTCTGGCTGGAATGACAGTCAATTAAAAGAAAATTTTGGCCTTAAAAGATAAGAATTTAAGACAAAATGATACCAATACAGGAGGGGACGGGCTGGTGGTCCACCTGCCACTCGGCCGGGCTCTGGAGATAGGACGGGACTGTGGACTTGCAGACCTGCAGCGTCCTCCACGGCCTTCAGCCACTCAGCTGAGTGGGAGCTGAGCCTCCTAGAAGGGCTTTGCTCCGGCACGTGGCCCTCTGCTCTGGAGAGTGTGTTGGCCTCCTTGGGTCTATTCAGGAAGAATTCTTCCCCATGTCCCCTTATCCACGGGGACGCGTTTCAAGGCCGTGGGTGGACGTGTGAGGCTGTGGACGGTTGCAAACCCTACATAGACGGTATTTTCCCTGTGCACGTGCCCCTGTGGTAACGGTGACTTAGGCACAGGTAGAGGAGGATAGTGATGAATGACACCGTGGGACAAGGATAACAGTATCCTCTGACAAAAGTTACTAAAGCTTACGGATTATCTTTTTCTAGAATGTCCCATTTAATATTTTGGACTTTGTGGTCAACCTCAGAAACCGAAGGTAGGAGAAGTGTGGGTAGGGGACCTCTGTGTGTTGGTCGCCGCAAACATCCTACTGTGTGCTTCCTTAGCGTTTTCCTAGCTGCTTCTCCCGCATGGGGTCTGGTTTGTTTCCAACTGATGGCTGTTATAAATGACACTTGGATGGACGTCTTCCTGGTAAATCTTCTGCCTCTCTGAGTATTTCCTCAGGGCAAGTTCCTAGACGTTGACTCACTGCATCTGAGCACAGGGAGATTTCAAAGCCTTTTATTGCAGAATTACGTTCCGACTGACAGTGGGCAGTTATCACCTGGCCACCGCGCCCTGGCCAGGGCCATCCTCAGGTGTTAACGGGTGGTTGTAGAGCTGGGCTCCTCCCCCAGGTCTGCCAGGTCTGCCAAGCATGCCCCCTTTCTGCTCCGGCAGAGGCTTTAGGGAGCCGTTATTTAATGTTCAGCACTGGCTGGGTCATTTCCTGGGCCTGGAGCAGGTCTGGTCCCCTGGCCTTCAGGCAAGCACCAGCTTCTGAGTCTGCAGAACGGAGCAGTGTCCTGCACCTCGGGGTCACCGCGAGGAGCTGACCCATGTGTGCTCGGACCTTTACACCCCTTTTGCTCTTAGTGGGAAAACGTGGTGGAGTCTTCTAGAACCCAGTAGACACCCAGCAGGTGCTGACTGCGCCTCTCTCCTACCCACCTCTCTGGCCAACAGCGTTTGCTGCGTTCCTGCTGTGGCTAGCCAGGCAAGCAGACGGGATTCTCCTATCCGCCAGCTGGTCCCAGTGAGTGGACACCTGCCATGCAGGGGGTGGGCTGGAGCTAACGTCTAGGGTGACCCGGGAGGGTGGAGAGGGTTGACCTGGGCAGGGAGGGCAGGCTCGGGGGCTGCTCTGACCTCTAGTGCAGCAGCCTGCTCTTGAGATGAACTGTCCAGAGTGAGGGCGGGCCCTGCAGCCCGGGCAGCTCCACACTGAGCCTCCGCACCCAGGAGGGCTGGCTGGGACCTGGAGCCTGCCAGAGGTGGCACCTGGAGAGCCCCAAGGTGTCTGGAGAGGCCTTGAAGCCTGGCCTCACTAGCCCAGAGGGTGGAGGCCAGGATGTGCAGCTGGGCTGGAGGTGTGGGCTCCTGAGTGGCAGCCACAGGCCGCTGGAGTCCTGCTGCTCATGAGTGACGTATCCTTGGGGTATTTTCCCTAGTCCTTGGGTGGTTATGGGCCACTTAACGTCTGGTTCTGGGTGGAAGTTCAGTGTTTGGGAAGTTGCGTGGTTCTAGTGATTTAAAGTTGATCCCTGCTCCAGGGGAAGTTGTGTAAGAACTTGCTCCAGGGGTCAGCGTGGCCTGTGCAGTGGCTCTGTACTTACATCAGAATTGAACACAGTAGTTTCCGAGTTGTGCCCATGATAACCTCATGATCACGGAGGCACAGGGCTTCCCGGTTCCCCGTGTTGTTTGGAATGGCAGACGGTCAAGGGCAGCCCAGCTCGATACAGAGAACCACAGAACCCCCGGGATTGGCTGCAGCCCCTGAAGCAGCCCAGCACCCAGTTGGCTTCTCTGGGAGCTGCGCATCTGGGCGGCATGTCAAGGGCCACCAGTGGGCAGACGGCTGCTGTCATTTGTAACCAGAAATAGACTCTGTTGGGCTCCGTCTGTCACCTTGGTGGCTTTTTAACAGGTGCTAAGCCAGCTCTGAGGCCAGTTTCCGTCTCTTTCTAAAGCTGCTTGTTAACAAGAATTCAGAGGCAAATGCCAGCCTCTGCCAGTGCGGGGGAGGGCCAGCGGCCAGCAGACACATCGGCCTTTTGTCCATATTTCAGTCCGCAGGGCAAGGGTGAGCCCGGCCCAGGCCTGGCCAAGGGCCCTGTGAGGAGCCAGCGAGGGCCCTGCGAGGCCACCCCAGATGTCACACTCCTGGGAAGTGGGAGTTTTCCCGAGGGGAACTTGCCCTTTGGTTTATAAAGACCAGTTGAAGACAGTCCGTTGTCCAGGCAGGACCCGAGGGATGGGACTGTCTTGCAGTCCAGGTAGAGAGGCTGGGGGTCACCTACACAGGGCTGGGGCCTGCGGGCCCTAGGTGGCATTCAGTGCTCCATAATCTGCCACAGAAGCAGTGCGTGTCCACCATGGAAATGGTAAAAGCCACCAACAAAGAAAAGAAAAAAACGAAAGTTGGTCATGACCCCTCACTTTTTAAAATCTCGCTGCTGCGATGTTGGTTTCTCTTAGGAAGTTCAGCCAAGTGAATTACTAAATGAGCATTAAAATGTATTTACTGTTGACTGCTCTATTCCTGTTCTTACAAAATTGGAATTACATGCCACTTTTTAAGAGTTTCAAACTTACAATACGATGATCAAATTTGAGTAAGTGGGGAGTGAAAGAGGACGTCCTCAATCTGATAAAGGCCTCTGTGTAAAATCTGTGCGCTGGATGCTGCCCTCTAGGGTCAGGAAAGGGCAAAGTGCCTGTTCCCATCACTCCCATTCAACCTTGCATGGAGGCCCCAGCCAGTGCAATAAGGCAGGAAAAGGAAATAAAAGATGTACAGATTGGAGAGGAGGAAAAGAACTGTCTTTATTTGTGGACCACATGATGGACTGCATACAAATCTTGAGGAATCTACAAAACAACTTCTGAACTGATAAGTTTAGCATGGTGATAGGTTCAGAAATCAGTTGCATTCTAGAGAGTGGCAACGATCAGTTGGAAATAGAAAATTTAAAAGCCATTATAATAGCACCAAAAGCACAAGATTCTTAGAGATAAATTCAACAAAAATGTGCAAATCTTATAGTGAAAATTACAAAATATTGTTTAGTGAAATAAAAGAAAATCTGAAGACATCCAGAGATTTACCATTCTCATGGATAAGAAAGCTCAAAATTATTAAAGATATTTCTCCTCACATGATGTACAGATTCAATGCAACGCTAAGTTAAAATTCTATCAGGCTTGCTTAAAACAGAGATCAACAAGGTGGTGCTGAAACTTATGTGGAATTGCAAAGAACCTAAAATAACCAAAACTGTTTTGGAAGGGGAGAGCATTGGAGGACTTGTGCTAGGTGATTTTAGACTTGCCTAAGTCTACAGTGACCAAGGCAGTATAGTGTTGACAGAAAGATGGGGACCAGTGGACAGAGTCCATAAATATACTCAAGGCAACTCCATGGCAAAAGGATGGCCTTGGTCAGTAACTGGTTCTGAAGCCATGGACATCCATTGGCAAAGAGGTGAACCCTGACCCCTACCTCAAATAGCATACAGAAGTAAGAGGGATCATAGATCCAAATGTGAGACTTAAAACCGTAAAGGATAAAGCAAAATCTTTTTAACCTTGAGTCAGGCAGGTTTCTATGTTAGACACAAAAACTAGGAGCCCTGACAGATAACAAAGCTGCTCCCCGAGACTTTGCCAAAGCAGAACCCATGCTCCCTGACAGATACCAATGGGAAAATGGGGGGTGGGTCACGAGATGGGAATCAAATACTCACAAAACAGAGAGCTGATGAAGAAGCACAGTTAACTCCACACAGGAAAGAAACCTAAATTTAAACTTAAAACCAGGCCGAAGGCTTCAGCAGGTGTTTCACGAAAGGGATCCAGAAATGGCCATTGTGTGCCTGTGCCTGGCTTCAGCCGTCAGGGTATGCAAGTTAGAGCTGTAAGGAGATGTCACCGTGGCACATGCGTTGGTGTGTGCACACGTGGGTGTGGCTGTGGGGGAATTTGCAGGCTGTTATGAGGATGGGGCGGCCCCTTTGGAAAAGTCAGGCAGGTGTTTTATGAAACCATGGGCTATTCCACTCCTAGGTGTTTACTCAAGAGAAATGAAAGCCTATGTCCACGCTAAGACTTGTTCTGCATGTTCATATGCTGCTGTGTAACAAAAACAAACATAATATGCAATGGTCGCAGGCTGGACATGATCCAGGTGACCCTTACCTTGCCCATGGATGGGTGAATTGTGGACCATCCATACAAGGGCCACTGCTTGGGACGGCCACCTGAGGCCTTCATGTGCATCCCAGTGCCTAGGAGAGCTCAGGCACAAGAGACCACGCAGACGTGACCCATTTAAGAGACTTGGAGAAGAGACCATGGCATGGGGAGAAGACCAGAGGGACCAGGCGGCGTGGTCATGCTGTCTCTGGGTTGTGTGGTGGTCCTAGGACCACACGTCAGTGAGAGCTCACTGCATGGGAGGCTT
The DNA here is from genome assembly GCF_964194105.1 of Spermophilus citellus. Lineage (NCBI taxonomy): Eukaryota > Metazoa > Chordata > Mammalia > Rodentia > Sciuridae > Spermophilus > Spermophilus citellus. Next base: position 2,695,274 of record NC_138183.1, on the reverse strand, counting down.
GAAATGAAGCCTTTACTTCCATGAGTCATGTCCAGTAAGCCCAGTGACCAGGCAGAAGAGACCTCGAGCTGCCCACGTGAGTGGGACCCGTGCTCTTGCTGTCCATGGCTGCTCATTGCTCGAGAGCCCATGTTCCAGGGCACGTGGGTCTGCGCCTCTTGTGGTGTGAGCACCTTATTGTGCTTCTCCCTGATGCTGTGGTGAGGTGAGAGCCGCAGGTGCTTCTGAGAGGAGCAGGACCAAGTGCCAGACTGTGGTGAGAGCGTCGCTCAGACCCCAGGTGTCCTGAGGGGACTTGCACCCTCTCCACCGTGTGCACATGAGGGTGTTCTGCCAGTTTGAAAGGAGACAAGTCTCGACCAACTTGTGTTTAGCTGCCAGCCACGTTGTCGGGTTGCAGGTGCAGGGGTGTATTTCTGCTGCAGAGTGGGTCACGTGCCGTGTGGTCATCTGTAGTGCCTGACAGCTGGGGGAAGACTCAGGGTCTGAAGGCAGCAACAGTCTCTTATTTTAAGCCGTGGCTGCTCTCTGGGCAGCGCTGGTCAGGCGGTGCCTGCGTACCTGGCTGCAGGTGAGTGGCGCTGTGGGCTGGAGGCCCTGATGTTGAGCTGGTTTCCCCTGTTGGCAGTGGGGCCTGCAGCTGCCTGGGGGCCTGGCTTCCCCTTCACCTGGGACCGTCCAGGAGCAGCTGGGCTCCCCACTGCATGGTGCCTGGGTTCAGAGCGGTGCAGGGAATAGAAGCTACTGGTTTCTTGAAGCTTCAATCAGAAAGCTAGCCATGTGGCCCTTCACGTGTGTCCAGCCTGGCTAGAGGGGGGTACGCGGGCACCAGCCCATGATGGGCTGTGCGTTCAAGGGCTTGTGCCATTTTAAAACTTCCATGCTTAAAGTTTTTATCACGGCTCCTTCGGGGGATTAGTGGAATTGAGTGGGTTTATGTGGGTGTACCCTTCGAGTTTTCAGAAGTAGGCGTGTGACGAGAAGGGCCAGCTCACGTTCCCCTTCACTTTCTCCCCAATCTCCCTGGGGAACCAGGAGCCCCGTGGTGGATATTGCTCTGTGCTTGTGAGCCCGAGTCTACCGGGCGGTTTTCAGATTGCACGGACATGTTTTATTTATTTTTCTTGAAAGGGACGCTGTCCTCTCAGGGTTTCTGCCCCTTGCTGTGTTCACCTGGTGGTGGGTCTTGGCCACCCTGAATCAGGCTGGGTGGGTCGTCCCCTTCCTGCCCCACCATCAGGGAGCACTGGAGAGCTGCCACTTGCAGGCATAACCGGTCCTTGTTCCCAGTTCACACCTGGGCCTTGGAGGGCCGGGAGCGTGATGGCCCAGAATGGCCCGTCTGTGCTTGCGGCCCGGGGTCGGTTTCTCCTCCTCGCTGCGCTTGCTCCTTGGCCGGCTGGTGCATTTGCTCTTCTGGGTTCATTTGAAGGCACTGAATTGTTCTTCACTGGCTGGCTTAGCCCTTTGTCCCCCTCAGAGCCCTGAACCGCACAAGTGCCAGGGCCCAGCACTCTCCCTGCTCTGCAGTGAGGTCAGAGCTGTCCCTCATCACGGAGCTCTCAGGTGGGGAGCAGCTCCTGCCTGCCCAGGCTGGGGGTGCCGCAGAGGCAGGCCTCCAGGAAGTGGAGTCTGTCCTGGTTCCCAGCAGGGCTGCTTGCTCCCCTCCAGCTTCCTTGAATGACAGGGCTTTGATGAGTCAGAGTAATTACTGAGAGTGGAGGGAGCCTGGGTCTGACCTCATTAGCATTGCTAATTGCACCTGCCAGTCTTTCAGAAGTGTCTTGGTGTTGCACATGATGGTTGCCAGAGGCATCTCAGGTGAGGCACATCCTCTCTTATGGCAGGGAAACTGAGGCACAGGGTGGTGCAGCTGCTCGTGGTTTTAGGGTACATCCTTGAGCCTGGATTCATTGAACACAGCACAGAGGACCTTTGTCATTGCTCCTGAGTCCTAAAAACTCTGCCAACACTGCAGGAAGCCCTGGTGGGGACGGGCCATGTGGAAGTGCCCAGATTGTGCAGCGAGGGCCAGCCCGTGGTGTGGACCTACGCATGCTCCAACACACTGCAGGTGCTTAGCCCTGGTGGTGGTTTCAGTGGCCCAGAGCTTCCTCTGTGTCAAGAAGCCACTTAGAGCTGGGTGCAGTGGTGCAGCCTGTAATCCCAGTGGCTCCAGAGGCTGAGACTAGAGGATCATGAGTTCAAAACCAGCCTCAGCAACAGCGAGGCACTAAGCCACTCAGTGAGACCCTGTCCCTAAACCCTGAGCCAGGGTTAAGGACAGGCTCAGTGGTTGGGTGTCCCTGAGTTCAATCCCCAGTACCAACCCCTGCCAAGAAAGGAAGCCACTTGGACCAGCTGGGCCTGTGAGAAACTGACTTGGGGTGAAGTAGCTCTGGGATGGTCTCTCGCCTGTCCCACAGCTTCATGGTCATTTCCTGGGGCCTGGTGAGGTGACTTAGAGGCAGGGCACTCTGCCAGTGTGACCCCTGCTGGCCCAGTGGCAGTCTGCCCACTCTGGGTTGTTCTGGAAGCAGGTGGATCCCATAGAACTCGCCAGGCAAGCAGCCCACCCTGGACAGAGGAACCGGGCTCTGCACCCTCACCCTCACCCAACGAAGAGACAAAGGACCTTCAAGGAGACAGGATCCCCATCTGGTTCTGCACCCAGCCTGCAGGGGCCACTCTTGGGATGGCCAGAACCAGCGGGCAGCACCCATGTGCACAGAGCAGGCCTCTGCTGTGCGTGTCCTTGCAGTTGGCTGTGGGCATCGTGTCCTGGGCATTCCTCCTGTTCTCTCCCTGATTCTTGGAGGAATAACAGTAAGACAGACATGTCTATTAACAAAGCAGATGGGAAGTGGCCATGGCCGGCGGGAGGCAGCGCTCAGCAGATGCAGGAGTGTGGATGTGTCCTGGCCTCTTCCGGGGAGTGTCCCTGGGTCGGTGAGGCTCTTCCTGGTCTTCTACCTACGGCCTCAAGCCCGGTCTTTGCACCCTCACCATCGGGATGGTGGGAGCTGCCCGCTCTGGGTGGCCTGGCCCGGTTCCCTCGGCTCTCTGGCCTGCGCTGCTCTGTGCCCGTTCCCTGGGTGGCCCAGACTCTGCCTGTGACATTGTGCCTTCCTCCCATCTGCTAAGGCTGGCCAGGTCCCCTGCAAGAGCCCTTTCCTGTGCCCTGCTGTGTCCACCTGCCTCTCCCAGTGCTGGCTGCAGGTGTGACCACTTTCCAGGCGGTGTGTGTGGATCCCGCTGAGCTCACAGCGGGAGGTGGCACAGCTGGGTGCAGTGGTCACCTTGGGGTGGCAGGTGTGTGTGGTGCGCCTTGCAGAGGCTCCTTGGCCCACGTCTGGCCACGGTGTGTGGATGATGTGGTAACACCAAGGGCAGATCTCAGGTCAGCCTGGATGCCACGTGGAAGATGGGCAGTCACAGCCTGTGTTCCGACAGTCCCTGTGTGGCCTGGAGCACGAGTGAAGTACCTCCTCACTGTGGGCCTTCTGTAGTGACTGTGTCCCCGAGTAGCAGGGTGACCCTGGCCCCTGACCTGAGCCAGAAGTTCCCATGAAATCCCCCCCAGGACACCGTGGTCAACAGCTTCTCGGATCCTTGACTTTCTGACCAGGAAAGGAGGAGCACTGGGAGAGGGAGAGCGAGGTGGCCAGCCCCAGCCTGGGAGTGGACGGAGCTGCGGTGCTTGGCTGTGGCCTTGATGGCGGGGGCTGGTGGTCTGCCCCGGGTGGGGTGCTGGGGCACGACCCCTGCTGGCCACGGGGTGCACAGCGCGGGGCCTGCAGGCCGCCCCCTTCACCCTTCACCATGACGCCCTCCTGAGCCACGCTCCTGCTTCCTTTGTCCATCCCTTCCTCTCCGTGCCCAGTGGGCCATCCTGAGGTTTCCCGGGCACCTGGGTGGCCCTTTGTCGAAGTAGAGTGCAGGCAAGAGTGTGTCTGGGGCCATGGGGGTTGACCAGGCTGTTTCCAGGTCATTGAGAGTGGGACAGGGGAGACACTTCTGCAGCCTGGACCCCGAGTCCGTAAGTCAGTGAGCAAGAGCTCTCCTCTCTGGAGCCGGCCTGGCCCTGCCCTGTCACTGCCCAGCACTGAGGCCCTTCCCGAGCACAGGGTGGCAGCTGCAGTTTATCTGCTGGGTTCTGGAAGCACCTGCTGTGCCCGTGACTTGGAGGCCCCGGTGTGACTCTGGTTGCGACCTTGGCCACGCCCCCTCTGCTCCTTTTCCTGCCTTCACAGGGTGGGCTGCCCAGATGGTGGGCGGCAGGAGGCTGGACATGGGAGGCCTGTGTGTGCTCAGCCTCAGCTGCCCTACCAGGACAGGACCCGGCAGCTGCCCCAGCCCCAGCACACCCACCCCTGGCCTCAGAGTCCCTCTGGGCGAGGATCAGCCTCCGCCCTGCGGCCTGCACCCTGGAGGCGCCCTCCTCTGCCCCCGCTGCTCCCCTGTGGCCTTGTCCATGTGCATCATGGCCTCTGCCAAACAATAGGTGTCCAGTCTTGCAATTAGTGGCTGCTGGGCAGCAGGAGAGCTGGTGACCACAGCCCTGCAGCCCCGTAGGACCCTCACCCCCTACCCCCAGCAAAGACAGGGGCCTGCTGCCTGTCCAGGACCATGGCCTGCTGCCTGCCTGGGGACCCTGTGCTGGGAGGTGGGCGGGGCAAGCCCACAGGGTGGCCCAGGTGTGCGTCTGAGGCTGAGCCGGCTCCTGGGCAGAGCCCTGCAGGCTGTCCCTGCGCTCCGATGGGTGGGTGCCTCTGCCCTCTGCTGTCGGAGACGCCCCTGGGCGTCAGTTCTAATCCATTCTTCACGCATTCCAGCTCCCGACTACACCCTCACACTGACACGGGCATCCTCAACCGGGCCTGATCGCGCTGTGTTTTCCATTTCTTGTCTAATCCCCATGACGGTCCACTGTGGGAACTGGTGGGGGCGCTGGGGACATCCCTGGCCTGGGGCAGGGGCCAGACTGCAGGCTGGTGTAAATGAGCCAGCACTGCCCATGTGCTTCAGGCTGGCGTGGCCCTTGCTGTCTCTGCCCTGGTGACGTGTCCCTTTTACAGAGAGTGACTAGGAGCCTCCGGGCTCTGCCCAGGACCTTGGGGCTGGTACCAGGGGGTTCCGAGATCAAAGTCAAGGCTGATCCCTAAACCCCAGTGCTTTCCACCACCTGGGGACTCGGTGGTGACGAGTCAGGTGGGCACTCTGAGCTGGCTGTCTAGTGCAGGCTCAGGAGCCCACGTGCCGTGTGCAGACAGCAGGGCCGTGGCCGGCTCCCTTAGTGAGGGTGCTGTGGGCAGCCGATCTGGGGTCCTCGGCTCCTCTCTGGGAGCAGGAGCACTGGGCCAGGAGCACGGATGCTCAGCGTCCCTGAGCCGTGGAGGGGACCACCGGGAACTGCGGTTGAGCGGTGTCCCTGAGCTGAGCTTCTGGCCACTTCCCCAGCCTCAGGGAAGAGTGGCTTGGTGAGCAGAGTCTCCTGTGGCTCCAGCTCCTGCCCTGAGGGCTGTGCTGACCGCAGGTGGTCAGGGGCCTGGTAGGGAAGGCTGGCCGGCGCAGGGGGGGCTGTAAGGCCTTCCAGGCCTGGGCTGCTACCAGGCTGGCCCTGACAGCCATTCCAGCCCGAGACTCCACACCGTAGCTGAGGAAGACTCGGCTCCCATCCATAGCATAGAGGGGCAGGGCCAGGTTCAAGGGAGTCCAGCCTTGCCCAGCCCCAAACTGCTGATCTCTTGTGCTGTGCCCAGGGGTGAAAATGGCCTTAGGCAGCATTCCTGGGCTGGAGGAGGAGGGTGGGCAGGCTGTGCACTGCACAACTCCAGGTGCCTAGTGCATCATGGTGGGGCCCAGCAGCCCTGTGGTCTGGTGTGGAAATGGGTCAGCCCCCTCGGGGCTCTGGTGAGGTCCCATTGGGACAGGGGCTGGGGACAGGCGGGGCTGTAGTTTCAGGCAGAGGAACCAGGAGTGGGTGAAGCTGGGGCCGAGGAAGAGAGTTTAGGGGTTCAGGGGTGCGGGACCTGTTTTTGTGTGTCGGTGATCCTGGGCCTGGCCTGAGCTCAGGTCCTGTGCCCTGCACAGCCCTGGGGACGGTGGGGGAGGAAGATGCTGTCTGCCCAGCCCCTGGCCTCGCGGCCTCCTCCCCTGCCCTCCAGTGTTCCCTGATCCCGAGATCCTGTCTCCAAGAAGGCTCTGGTGGGGCCTCCGAAGCCTCTCCACACCCCTGTGTTTTCCAACCTGCTGGCCGCTCTGCCAGGGGGCCCCCGCCTGAGGGAGGGCTGGGGGAGGGCCTGGCAGGACCCCCTGGGGCCACCTCCCCAGGGCTATCCTCAGTCCAGCCCTTCAGAGGGTGGCCCCCAGGAAGAGCAGGGGAGTAAGGGAGGGGTGGGGGAGCAGTGCCCTGTGGCCTCTCTCCAGGCGCCCCGTCGGCCTGCTCTGCGCCAGGTGCTGTGTGACCTTGGGGGTGGCTGTCCCTCCCTCAGCTCATCTTCTCTGTCCCAGTAAGGCTCGCTCGTCCGTGACCTGGCCTGACTCTGGGCTCCAAGCCCAGGTGGCTCTGTGCTGTGAACTGCAGACGCTGGCCGTTGCTGAGAGGCCTGTTTTCTCTTGAGGAAGCCGTGCCGCCGTGGAGCACGGAGCCCTTTCCCATGTCCCTCTCCCCCTAGTCCACGGACATTTTGTCCCGGTGTCTGAAGACGACGGCCGTGCCGTGGTGTTGTGGAGAGACAGAGTGCCCTCCTGCCCCGGGGGGTCTGGAACCCTCCCGCCACGTGCAGTGGGCACGCTGCCCTGGAGCGGGGGACTGCAGGTGCAGGCCACGTGAACCCCAGCAGTGCTGCCTGGCCCCCGGGGTTCTGGGGCTGTGTGTGACCAGAGAGTGGCTTCCTTCAGCTCAAGGGCAGTGGGACTGTGCAGATGACATGGGGACAGAGGGGCCCGGGCTGGGCCAGCATGTTTCCCCAGAGGTGCCCCCTCAGAAGGAGGGCCCAGTGCCACAGGGCGTGGGCAATGACCCTCTAGTGAGGTAGAGGCAGCACTGGTGACACTGGTGCCCCACCTCACCCTGCAGCTGGCGAGGCCTGGGGAGGGCAGGAATGCAGGGAGGACCTGGAGACGGGCAGGCAGGAGCCGCACGGGGACTGCCACGCGACTGCAAGGTGGCGCCTCGAGGAGGAATCTGAGGGTGTGTCTGGGACTCCAGGGGCCAAGGTGCTCCCCGAGTGAGAGCTGCAGGAAGGAGCAGGAGCCTGCCCACAACCTGGACAGAGGCTGGCTGATCGAAGGCCGTCCATCCCTGGCGAGTTCTCGGAGATGTCGCTGGTTCAGACACAGGTCAGGAGAGGCTGAACTGGAGCAAAGCCCCAAAGCCACCCCCACCCGGCCCATGCAGAGGGGCTCCTCAGGCCGCCCCTCCCAGGCAGAGTGCGGAGCAGTGTGTGTGCTGGACGGTGATGTCCAGAGGCAGGCAGCGCGAGCTCTCCAGGGTGGGGGCAGCTTGATTTACAGAGCGCAGGAGCAGCAGAGGTGTCCTGTCCTTTCTCCCACAGCCTGCCCCGTGGGACAGCTGCTCACTCACCCAGCAAGCAGGCAAGGGCTGGCCAGTGGAGGCCCCGCCCAGCATGCAGGCCCCACCCCTTCTGCTGTTTCCCAGGGTCCTCTCCAGCAGTGCCCAGTAGACGGAGGGGAGGGGGGGGGAGGATGGTTAAGCCCAGGAAGCAGCTCTCTGGAGTCTGCCCCGCGGGCCTCAGCGCTCAGGTGGGCCTCCCTGCTCTGCTGGGCACAGGAGGCGCTGAGCAGCTCTGGTGAGGGTTCCCTCTGAGCATTTCCATCCCTGGGGCTGGCAGGACAGTGGTCACATGGAGTGGCAGGCCTTGGATTCCAGATTGCATGCTGGGGACACATCCCAGGTGGCTCTGGAGGGTGACTCAGGCCTCCCCCGTCCTGAAGGCTGGCCGTCTTCTGTGGCCTTGGCCCGGTTGGCTGTGAGGTGTCCTTATCTGAGAGACTCAGGTCCACAGGTAGGGGCAGCTGAGCCTCAGATGTACCCTCCAGCAGGGTGGGCTGGCATCCCGGCCAGCTTCAGCCATTCCTTGGTGTCCTGTCTTGTCCTAGCTGATGACCAGGAACCAGGAACCAATTTAAGTTCCTGCCGAAAGTAGACGTCTCATTTCATCAGTTCTGGGAGGTGCTGGATGCCCGCGCAGGTGCTCAGCAGCCCTTCTTGCAGGGGAGGGCAGGGGCCCAGCACTGCTGGCCTGTGACCCTCTGTCTTCCCTACTGGGCCAGGGTCCTGTGTGTCCGGCCTTCAGTTGAGTCCAGGACCATGTCCTTGTGACTCGCACCTCGGGGTCACAGTAGCCCACTGTAGTACAGGCTGGGGAGCACAGTGCTGTGTGCCGCCATCCTTCTGGAGGCCACTTCCGTGAAAGGAGGGTGGCGGGCCCCGGGGTGACACGGAGCTGGATAACTCCAGGTCTCAGCCCTGGAGGAGCGTAGAGCGGTGGCCGGCTTTTAGGCTGATAGTGGAGGAGCCTGCTGGGGAGGGGATGGCCATCCGTGTGGGTAGCGGAGGCACGGCCACCTGAGGGCAGTCCTGGCCAGTCCTGAGAGCTGGCTCTGGCACCTCTGCCGCCTGATTTGCCACATTGCCCTTGTTACTTGCTCACTGATGGATTCCCTCCTCTGTCCACCTGCCCCTCGTCTGTCCATGTGTCTCCTCTGTCTGGGCCCTGAGGTGGCACTGTGCCTGCCCTCCTTGTCTCCAGATCCTTCCTCATTCGCCCTCTCCTTCCTTACATCGGCCTCACTGCATCCCTTCCGCTGCAGTCTGGGTGCACAGTCCCTGCTTACGGCCTCCGTGAGATGTCCCGAGGACGCAGGCACTCCGAGATTGAGTGTTGGCACCGAGTGGAAACACATGGACGGAGTGTCCAGCTTCCCTGGCCCCCGGGGGGCCATGCCTGGGGCTGATTGAGGAGAAACAGAAAGGAGGGGCAAAGGTGCAGAGCCTGAAGTGCTGGGCACCGGGCCACTCTGGCTGGTGCCTGCAGCTTCTCCCACGGGTCCCCCCAGCCAAGATCCTGGGGGGTGCTGGCTTCTCACCCACGTCCTCTGTCCCCAGAGCCTGTGTGATTCCAGGTGGGCTCTCAGCCTGACAGAGAAACTGCCCCTGAGCAGAGGCCCAGGGTGTTGGTGGGAAGCGGAGCCGGAGGAGCCCGTGCTGCCCGACGTTCCTGTATAAGAGTTGACATTTCGCGTGCTCTGGCACAGGAAGGTGCTGGCCGTGGAGGGTGGCACCGGGCCTGGAGGCTGGGGGCCTTTTTCCTGTGGCAGCAGATCTGCACCCACGGCCAGGAAGGGGCTGGAGACAGCCTCCGCCTTAGGCAATGGAGGGAACAGACTGGCAGCCCCAGGTCTGGGAAAAACATCTCGGCCCAGCTCTGATGTGAGTCCAGAAGCCCCGCCCGGATCCCTGATCCCTTCGCGGGCCACTGCCAACCTTGGAGCCGAGTGCCGGAGATGACAGGGCCGCGCCGCCTCTTCCCCGCAGGTGTGCTGGCAGCTGGCACGGCCATCTCTTCCCATGGCCGGGTCCAGGCCTGGGACTGGGCCACTCGGCCTCGCCAGACACCTGTGCTCAGCCCAGCTTCTGCTGTCCGGTGGACGAGTGCCCGGTGAGGGCTTTGTTTCCGATGTTGAGTGCCTCAGAGGTGCCACAGATACACGCGGGATCGGCCAAACATGTCAATCTGGGCCCTGGGTCGTGGCCGAGGGCCATCCAGGAAAATCAAAGAGGCCGCGGAAGCCAGTGACTTGGAAATAAGTAGCGGTCGCCTTGGACCAAGTGTGCTGGCTGTCCGTGCTGAGCCCCTTCTGCCCCCTAATGGTTCCCTGCATCCCTTGATCAGATGGCACGACGCAGCGGAGCCGGGCTGCAGAAGTGACATAGATAGGTGGGGGACTCAGGATCCGCAGCCCGGGTAACCGGCTGCTTTTCTGGAAACAGCCTGGAGATGGCTTCAGGACGGAGAGGAGCTCCAAGTCCCTCCCATGAGGACCCAGCTGGGCGCTGGCCATGAGTCTCTGAGTCCCTGGGTGGTGCCCAGCCACACGCTCATTCTGCAGCAGGTTGGAGTTATTTTCTCTGCCTGAACCCCCAGGGCGCCTCGAGCTTCTAGTAACAGGGAGGCCGTCTTTGGTTTGGGGGTATGTTGAGCTCTCCAGAAGCCCTTGGCTTTGCAGGTCCGAGGGTCAGCTTCTCGCAGGCCCTCAGGACCTCTGCCATCCCTGAGCAGCCCCTGAAGGGTGGTGGGCAGGAACCTTCCAGAAGGAATGTGAGGTCCTGCTGCTCTTCCTGTGTATGGTCTCTGGGCTGACGGAAGCTGTTGTGGGAGGTGACAGCTGATGGGTCAAGGGGATAAAATTTGCCAATAGCAGTGGAGACTCAGAGGGATGGGTCCTCTGGGGGTCGCCCAACAAGTTCTTGAGCTGTCAATCGCTCCTATTGCATCAAACAGCACCACGAGGGTGGTCCTGGCATGGTGGGTCTTCTGTAGCCCCCAGCTTCTGTCTGGGGACAAACACACCTCCTGTGCCACCATAAGAGAGGGTGTACTGAGAGGCAGGCTCCTGAAGCTCTGGCCACATGAGGATTGGGAGTAAGGGCCACTCATGCACAAATGGGGACGGTGGCAGCCGTCAGAGGGGGCAAGCAAGGTATGCTGCTGGTGTGGCTACAAGCTGTAGCAGGCCCCCCTGTGCTGAGCTGGGCCCTCAGCGCTGCGGTCGGGTCTGTGGGGGTGCAGCACGGGCAGTCATCAGAGCCCCTCCTACAAGTGCTCCCGCAACACTCCTTCCTCTCTGGCTGACCCCAGTCCCTCTCGTTGCAGCTCAGCCGGCAGATCTCCTGAAGGTTCTAGACTTTCACAACTTGCCTGATGGGATAACAAAGACCACAGGTTTCTGCGCCACACGACGATCTTCCAAAGGCCCAGATGTCGCATACCGAGTCTCCAAAGACGCCCAGCTCAGTGCGCCCACCAAGCAGCTGTACCCTGGTAAGAGACGTGCGGCTGGGCGGGGACCCTGTGGACTCAGGCCTCCAAACGGGAGTCCAGCGGAAGCCCGGTGTCCGCAGAGGCCAGCATGGTTTCCTGGAAGCCCAGCTTGTGGACCCCGTTTGATTTCAGAATAGTGAAAGCATTATAGCCAGCCACGAGTGACCGTCACTGTCCACCACCAGAGCTGGGCAGGGAGGCCTCATCTGTGGCCTTTGCTTTCTCAGCAGGTGGGTCTCTAGACAGGCTTCCAGGTCTCCAGTGCACCAAGGAGACGGATGGTCCTGTGGGATGAGGCTAGGAGAAAGCGCGGGGACCCAGGAAGGGAAGCGGCTACCGACAGAAGCTTAATTGGGGACAATGACATTAAGAGATACATGAATCAAACATGGTGACTCCCAGTGAACGGCCTGAGGCCTTAATGAGAATCTGTTGCCAGCGCCAGATCTCTGCTTTTAATCACGTACCCTGGGGGGAGCCTCGCTAGCTGTGCCATGCACCCTCCGCATTGTCCCTGTCACCCGCGATGGGGCAGTCGTGTCATCCCCTCCCAGGCGAGTTAATTGAGCCCTCCGTCTTATCTGGACAGGTGTAAGTGGCTGGGTGATGGACACCCTCCTCAGGGAGGTGCTGGTGGCCTGGCCTGACTTAGGGGAGAGAGGAATGGCCATGGCAGATAAAGTCACCTTGTGAGATGTTTTGTGGTCATTAGGAGACTGTGCCCCATCTCTCTGGTGGCCTGGATGTGACCCGACCTTGAACGGGAGTCGGGGCAGTTTTTCACAGCAGTGGTGACTGTTAACTGCGTCCTTGAAGGACACCCTTGCCGGCTGGCCTTTTGCTTCTTTTGGTCCTCTCTCCTTGTCCCTGTGCCCACAGCTCCCCCAGCCTTCCTCAAATCCATCGTAACTTTAGAGTCTGTCCTGGGAGTCCAGGCCTTCACCTCGTGGTCATTTAGGATGAGCCTGCCCATCTGGTGGCTCTGCCAAGGTGTGGAGCCTGTGGGGAGCATGTCCTTAGGAGCCACACCATGGGCTCACTGTGTCTTTGCCCAGTGCCTACTGTCCCGCCCCATGGCCCCAGGCTTAGACGTCCTGACCTGGGAGACTGGGCCCAGGCAGAGGCCAGAGGGGGCTGACGGGGGCCCTGTGACCTGAGCTGTAGGTCGTGCCCCTACCCAGCAGCACAGGGTGACGTTGGCTTTCTGGGGCGAGTTGTGGGGGTGCGGAGGGGGCTCCCAGCCTGGCAGATGAGCTTTAGCCAACTTTTGGTTGACTGGTAATAGTCAGGTTGTGTGGTCCCCACTAGGGCAGGTGGAATTGAAGGGCACTTTGGGATGTTCAGGAGGAGTTTCTGTGGATGGAGGCCCTTCTGAAGGTCCCAAGCATTCATTCCTGGGAGGCATACCATTGGGTTCAAGGGACACCATTGAGGTTTGAGGAACACTGTTCAGTCTTGAGGGACATCACTGACCATCAGTGCAATCCGACTTTGAGGACCTTAGTGGATAGCACATTCTGGATTCCTGGTCCTTCCTCATGACCTCTGAATAAGCGGCCATGATCCTGTGCCCTGATCTTGGGACATGCTGGCAGGAACTTGGAAGGTGCATCAGGATCGGAAGCTCTCAAAGTAGAGGTCACATGGCCCTGACGTGGTCTAGTGCCAACCATTTCAGGTGGTCTCCCAGAGTGCCTCGTGGCTGGGACAGAGGCCCTGCCTGTAGGTGGCTGCACGGGAAGGGCTGGTTATCCTGGTGGCCGCAGCCAGGGCTGGGCCATGGACCCCTGAGTGTGTGTCTGAGAGGCAGAGAAGCCCACGGCTGGGGCTTATTTCCAGCCACCACAGGTCCCCTCAGCAGGCCTGGTGGCTGGTCCTGGGAGCCTGTGGCTGAGCCATGCAGGTACTTACAGCCTGTCTGTGTCCCCCTTGTGGTAGTCCAGACCAGACAGCTGTCCACTTGCCCAACAGCTGTGCCTCACGCCTGACTCTGGTCTCTGGGGATGCACAGTGACCCGGATGGCCTTGAATTCCACCTTCTCCTGGCTGGGGGTGAGGTCCCAGGCTGACTTCTAAGGAACACCCTCCCTGCGTCACCAGCGCCTCTAGCAGGCGGCAGGCCGGGGACCGGCTCTTCTCCTCAGTGCTAGGAGCTCCCTCTCCTGCTTGGGCCACTGATGAGGATCCTGAGGTCTGTTGCACTAGGGCTCAACGCCAGGCTGTCGGCTGCTCCTGGCAGTTGGACTGCACAGTGTCACTGGTGACCTGGCTCAAGGACTAAAGCAGAGCTAGACCCTGCTTTGGGGGGGTTGACAGACCCAAGAGGGGCTGCTGACTCCTGGGAGTCACGGGCCTGTGGTGTTCTGCTTGTCTGTGACACCTTGTGGTAGTCCAGGTAGCCCTGTACACTAGGAGCTGAGGTTCCTGCTAGATGAGGCTGGCCTGTCCCTGGCTCCCCATACAGTAGGAGCTGGGGTCCCTCCTGGCCAAGGCTGGCCTGTGTCTGGCTCCCCATACAGTAGGAGCTGGGGTCCCTCCTAGCTGAAGCTGGCCTGTGTCTGGCTCCCGTATACAGTAGGAGCTGGGGTCCCTCCTGGCCAAGGCTGGCCTGTGTCTGGCTCCCGTATACAGTAGGAGCTGGGGTCCCTCCTGGCCAAGGCTGGCCTGTGTCTGGCTCCCCTATACAGTAGGAGCTGGGGTCCCTCCTGGCTGAAGCTGGCCTGTGTCTGGCTCCCATATACAGTAGGAGCTGGGGTCCCTCCTGGCTGAAGCTGGCCTGTCCCCAGCTCCCCTATACTATAGGAGTTGAGGTCCCACCCGGCTGAGAGGACGCCTTGCCCTTGGCATCTACTTGAGATAGGAGGCCATGTCTCCCATTGTGGTCCCAGGGGTGTCCTCGGGATGGGCCAGCACCAGGTTCTGAACCTCTCTCTGTTAGTGACTGGCAGTAGAGCCAGGCCCTGCAGAGGGCTGCCCCTTATCCCCTTGGGCCCAAATCTGGAAGGAGGACACAGAAGCAGAGGTTCCTTCATGTGGCCCTCCCAATGCTCCTGAGCCACTGAAGCTCCAGCTCCCAGGTCCTGGCCACCTGTCCAGTTGGCCACACCCTGAGGTCACTCTGTCCAGCCTCCTCCATCAGCCTGCTGTTATGCGGTTGACTTATTCGATTATTGCTGATGTACCTCCCTTGTAGAGATGTCCCTTCCTGAGGGCAGGGAACCGTCTGTCCATTGACTGTGTCTTCCTGGAGCCTGGCACTTAGTAGGGACCAGTCAGTGCTTATTGATGATGTGGTCAAGTGAAACCATCAATCAATATGCCAATTGGCACGGTGGCAGAGCATCTGTTAGGCCCCTGCTGTATGCCTCGGATGCTCTGGTGCTGTGGGCCTTGGCTGAAGAAGGCAGGACCTGCAGTGAGGAAGGGCCTGGCCCTCTGCTGTCCACCCCCAGCTGGGGTTTCTGGGAGAAATGCAGTAGGAACCTTGGGATCCACTTCTAGGCTGCCGATGGTCTAGATCAGAGTGTGGACGGCCAGGCTTGTGTCCTGACGAGAATGGACGGTCTTGAAGTGACAATAAATCCATTGTTATTTTGCCAGGAGAGAGATTAATGTTAGACATAAGTTATCTTTTCAGGTTTTATCTAAGCTGAGAAAATTTGTTACCAGAGAGATTTTTAAAATGGAGAAACAGCATTTTAATGAGCTGGGCAGGATGAGGTCCGTGGTCCTACACAGTATATCATGCTGGAGCAGTGGACCCTGACAGCCACCCCTCCCCACTCCAGACAGGACGGACTCTCAGGGACAGAGTGTCCTGAGTGGGATGGGAGAAGATGGCCCTGAAGTGAGGGTGAAGGCATTGCCAGCTCAGATTGCAATTGCTAAGGGCTCCCTGGCCAAGGTCAGTGACCCCTTAGCTTCAGGTAAGGTGACCCCTGGCCTTTGGGGCCCACCTGCTTTTGGACCTGGGACCTGCTGCTGGCCTGGCTAGTTGGGCACTTTGGCACCTGGCCACTGGGCACGGTCTCTAATCCTCTCATGGAAACAGTGTGAGCCTGTGGCTGTTTGGTTTGGTGACCTGTGGAATCTCTCCCTTGTTGTTGAAGGTCAGCCTCAGTCATTCCTCAGTGAAACCTGACTTTTGAAGATGACCTCACTGGCCACTATCACCCACCCACTGGAGCTGCCCCAACACTGTGGCCCAGGGGCCCTGGGGTAGCGGGCCCTGGCGCTGGACTCAGCAGATGGACCTGTGTGTATGGCTCTTTGTGGGTGCCTCCCCCCTGCTGCCCCAGAGGCCTGAGGACCTGCAGTAAGGGATCCAAGACCCTCTGGGCGGGCTCTTCCACCCGCCAGGTGCCATCTCATTCCAGTCTTTAGGACCCAGCTGGTTTCCCTGGAGCAGATGTGGCCTCTCACGAGATCTCTGCCCGTGTCCTAGCAGGGAAGTGCAGGCTGCAGCAGGCCAGGTCTCCTCCATCCCCTCTGGAGTCTTAGAACACTAGGGTGTGGTGGCCTCTGATGTCACTTTCCCCACCACTGGACACCTGCAGTGCCTTATTCCATCAGCAGAGGGAGCCCACAGATAGCTTTGTGTTGGAGCTGCTGCTGGTCCAGCTGTGCCACCCAGCCGTGGCCTCTGGCCTTCTAGGCCATCTGGTTGACCTGCTCCATTTCTACAGAAGGGTGGGGCTGGCGTGGAGCCTGGTCTGCTCCAAGCCCGTAAGCCTGACTCTTGCCCTTTCTGGTGTAACGAAGGATGAGGTGGCTCAGGCAGGTCCTCATCCCTCTTTTTCAGCCAGTGTCCCTGCTGACACCTCACTGTGCACAGCTGTCTCTCTGGGTCTGGGGCACACTGATCTGGGGCACTTCCGGCTGACTCCACCATGTATTAGCCAGCTGCGTGCCGTACAGCAGCCCTGGGCTCTCAGCAGGACTGCAGATTGCACCAGCGAGGGCATTCTGGCTCCGTCTCCAGGGTTGATAGAGAGGAGGCCGAGATTCCCAGCCTGCCGCGGGCTCAAGGCAGTGAAGCCAGTGGGTTTGGACACCTAGGGACCTCTGGGTCTGGCTTAATGAGCTCAGGTTGCTTCTGCTTCCTGTTATGAGGGACATCTCCTCCTGTCAACATAGTAGGGATTTGTATTTGAAAATTTAAATTTTGGATTTGAAGTCTTTTGACTTCTTTCTATTTTCTCCTTGTTTTGCACATTAACCAGGAAATCTGGAAAAGCACAGTTCCAGCTACAGCCCCTGCCTGTGGCCTGTCCCTTCTCCAGCCTCCCACTTCCCCTCCGTGGTGGATGCTGGGTGTGCTTAGATACTACAGAGGACAGAGATGCGGAGGCAGCGTGTGCCCGCGGCTGCTCATGGTCTGGGAGGTTCCAATTAGGATCTATCCACAGGTTCCCGAGGTGCGGGAGCTACGGAGAGGGCACCGAGGCTGTCTGCTGGAGGACCAGTCGGCCTCCTGGAGGAGCTTGCATTTGAAGTAGAGGGCAGCTTGGCCATGTGGCGCTGAAGGGCCGCAGGAGCAGTTCAGTCGAAGGGCAGCTGTGCAGCCCTGGCTGTTTGGCACCGCAGGCAGAGCAGTGTCCCATCCCTGAGTCGGTCTGTTTGCACACAGCCGTGGGAGGCAGGGCGGGGGTTCCCGGCGGCTCTCTCACTCTGTCCTCTGTTCCAGCGTCTGCGTTCCCTGAGGACTTCTCCATCCTGACCACTGTGAGAGCCAAGAAAGGCAGCCAGGCCTTCCTGGTGTCCATCTACAACGAGCAGGGCATCCAGCAGGTGGGCCTGGAGATGGGCCGCTCTCCCGTCTTCCTCTATGAGGACCACACAGGGAAGCCTGGGCCGGAGGACTACCCCCTCTTCAGGGGCATCAACCTGTCGGATGGCAAGTAAGTGGCACAGGGGTGACCTGTTGGAGTGGGGAGCAGGCTCCCTGACCTGCTGGCTGGCTGGGGCGCTGCAGCAGGGGTGCAGTCACCAGCAGGAGATGGCACTGAGCTCAGAGACCTGAGGCTCAGTGGACTTGGCTTATGCTCTAGGGCTTTGGGGGTCCTGGCTCCTCCCTGGGCCTCATTTCCCCTTGTAAACCCACTAACTATATCAGATGCTGGCCTCCCTGGATCAGAGGGACGTGGGGTTGTGTCATTACACCCTCTCCTTCAGAAAGGGCTTCAGTGTCCTTCCCAGACATTGAAACCCTCGTCGTGGAGCCATGATCTAGAACACAGTAGAGACCTGTCAGATCCTGTTGGCGGCACACCAACCCGGGTGGCTTGAAAGCCAGCCAGCCTTTGTGGATGTGTCTGGGGCCGAGTGACAACCTGGGAGGATCTTCGGGATGTGACCTCAGTGTTCTCCTTGGGACTCGTGTGCAGATCTGTTGGGCCCGTCACTCCTGTCAGATGAAGTGGCTCTGCAGCAGCCCTCGGTTTCTCGTGGGTTCAGTGGCCACAGTTAGGCTGGTACTCTCATGCTAACATGTGACTGGGACTGCAGCCTCCCTGCGGCTTCTGCTGCAGGGTGCGACAGTGCTGCAGGCCAGCCTGTTCGGAGCCTCCACACCTGTCCTGAGCTCTCCATGCTCCTCCCTCTCGGGTGCCCCAGGAACCTAGGGGGTTTGGATAACTCTGAGAGAGGAGGGTTTGGGGCTCTGCGGGCTGAGTTGACCTCACGGTGGCACATGGAGGCACAGGGATTCCTACCCAAGCTTATGGCCCCAGAGGCTGAACCGCAGCCTGCTGTGAGGGTGAGGGAAGGGGCGCTCTGGGCCTGGAGCACTCTGCATGGACGGCCCCCAACACAGGCGGTAAAGCCTGTGTTGCTTCTTTGCAGGTGGCACAGAATTGCTCTCAGCGTCCACAAGAAAAATGTCACCTTGATCCTCGACTGTAAAAAGAAGACCACCAAGTTCCTTGACCGCAGTGACCACCCCATGGTGGATGTCAATGGCATTATCGTGTTTGGTACCCGGATCCTGGATGAGGAAGTGTTTGAGGTAAGCTTGGGGGTCCAGCGGTCCCCGTGTCCCCTGGGGCGTGTGCCGTGAAGTGCTAGCTCCTCACTAGAGCCGTGGGAGCCTGTCTTGTGGCTGGGGACTGGCTGGCCTCCTGTGTGGTCAGTTTTTGAGGCCTCTGTTGCAGCCCCAAGGGATGCCTGTACCCTGCAGTCAGGGTGGCCAGTCAGGCTGCTTGTGCAGGCCATGTGGGGACAGCAGTGACTGTCTCATCTGAGGGCCTGATTGCATCTCTAGGACCCCATCTTGGCTGGATGGACCTGAGGTTCTGGAGGCACGGCCTGCTGCCTTCTGATGTCCAGGGGCCATGCTGGAAAGCAGAAGCACCCTCTGAGTGTACTGGAAGGTCAGGTTGGCATATGCTGGCTCCATTCAGGGTTCCAGTGGCCTGTGGAGCCTGCTTTGCTGGGGATGCTTTAGAGACAGGGCCAGTGGCTGAGCACCAGCCGTGGGGCCCTGACCTGAGTGTGGAGTCCTAGATTGGGGTTCATCATGATGTAGCCATGGAACCCGCCCTTGGCTAGGTTGGTTCAGAGTCTTTCAGGTCCAGGTGGGGGCCGCAGAATCAGGTGGAACCTCTGAAGGTCCAGATCCCAGGACCCCAAAGCCACCCCGGCAGGCTGGGGCAGCACTTGGAATCTGTCAGGGACTGAAGCCCCTCTGCTGGGCTGGGCTCCTTTCTTTTTACGTGACTTGGTGTTGCAGAGATTTGGAGGCATCGAGGGCGCCATGGCTGGAGTGTGTTTGGACCCTCTGGGTTAGATGGTCTCTGAGAGCTATCTCAGCCCCTGGACTTCCTCCCCAGGGCCCCAGAGCCCCAGAGACAGGACAGAATGGGGTGGTGTTCCCCAAATTCCTGAGAGCCAGTGCGAACTCCCTGGACCTGCTCACCCGCAGGTCCAGCTGCATGTGTAACCACCCTGGGTCTGGCCAGCGGCCTCATGGCTGGAGTGGGATCCAGGGCAGTGTCTTTTCGAGGACTTCGGGCCTTCCAAGCCAGAGCCGGTGTGGACAGTCCTGGGGCTCTGGGGGCAGGAGCACGTGTGGCAGTGCATGCTCCTGTCTGTGCCCATGCCCGTGTGGACGGTGTCTGTTGGTGGAGGGGAGGACAGGAGAGGAGCCTGCCGCTGCCCACATGAGGAGCGTCATCTTGCTGTGATGCCACAGCATAGCACAACAGTGAGCCCAGGTCAGCAGAAAGCTGGCCCAGGAACCCCTGGCTGGACTCAGCTCTTGAGGTGTCGGGTGTGGGCCTCGGCTGCTGCCTGTTCTCAGCTTCTCCCTCTGTGAAGTGGAGACGTAGCTATGGCTGCTGCCAGACCTTGGCTAGAATCACGTGGGGTCAGAGGCACGGCCCCCAGGTAGTAGGTACTTTATGACGCCGGCTCTCACGCTCTGGGTACTGTCCAGAGTTGACAGGAAGGTGGGACAGAGCCCTGTGGTCCAGGGTGACCAGCTGGGGACCAAGACAGCTGTCTCTGCATGGAAGTGGCATGGGCCCCGGGACAAGGGCAGAGCCGTGTGTGAGGCGGGCCTGCTAGACCCAGCTGCCCTTCTGGGGGCCAGGCCTCCAGGCTGCAGCAGCCCAGGGGCTCTTGGGGCCGGCCAGCAATGACAAATCGAGTGTGTTCTGGAGGCACACCCTCTGGGAGACTTCCGACGGGGCTTGTCCTGGGATGAACTGCAGGATATCTGGGGCTGTCCTCAGCTAGGCGGTGGCCTCCGGGGTGTTCAGGGGGCTGGTGTTGAGAGGTGGCATGGAGGTTGCATGGCTGTTTTTACCTCTTGGCTGGTGGGGGGTCTGGCCAAGCAGTGGCACTGGGAGCTTCAGGACATTTTTGCACAGCGTGATTGACAGCAACGGGGCATGCACTCGGGCTCTGCTCAGCCCTGGAAGCCAGGGCTGCTTCTGCTGCTGTCCTTATATCTGTCGACCAGAATCCGCCTCTGGGAGCCCCCTGAGGCTGGGTGGAGGCATCGGGTGTGAGCCAACCTCCAGTGTTTCTGCGCTGTGTGCTGTTGTTCTGGGACCTGTGTGTGCTCCCAGCGTGCCTTCACTATAAAGTTTCAAGGAAATCCTTTTTCTCACTTTAAGAAATGAATGGGACCCTGACGCCGGTGCTGCTAACCTGAGCTCGTTGGGCATGTTGGGAAGCGTGAAGGTGCAGAGGCTGGGGGAGCAGTGAGTGAGGGGGGCCGGCCTGGGTCCCAGCCATGAGAGGGCCACTGAGTTCTTCAACCTGAGACCCAGTTTCCCCATCTGTGAGAGGAGGACAGTAGCTGTGCCCTTCCTGTGTGAGTGCAAAGTGTGTGCAGGAATCACCCTGGGAAGCGTGCATCCTGTGGCTTCCCTCTTTGTGTTGTTAGAGTGAAAACAACTTTTAATATTCAAAAACAAACGGATCTTGAAAGAAGGACCCAGCTTCCTCCTCTGGTTTATTCTTCCAAGGAACAGGCAGCTCTGGTGGAACGGCAGGCCACAGATGCACCCCGGGTTCCGTGCCTCCGGCGACCCCTGCCCTCCTGTTGTGGAGTGTGATTGAGTGCGAGGGGCTGCCAGGGGTGAGGGAGCCCCGCTGACCACAGGCTGTGAACGTCTGAGGGTGGTTTTCCCAGCCCTGGGTTTCCTGGCTGTTGGCTGGGTTCACAGCGGGAAATTGGACCTGTGTTCCTTAATGAGGACCGTGGAGCGCAGCACCGGGACTTAACACGGTAACGATGAGGCGGGCGAGCTGGCCTCGTGGTCTCGGCTGCCTTTGGCCTGGGTACAAGTGGAACTGAATTTTTATTTTTCTTGAAATAAAAGGGAGTTTAACTCTGGCTTTCCAAAAGGCTCCCAATAGGGACACTCCCCATTTTAGCTGGTTAGCCTTTCTAGAATCTCTTTTTCCTGCAGCCACCATCTTCCCTATAATATGGCTTCCGCTCATTGCAAGCCAGCTTGTCCTGGGGTCTGCGGAACTCTGGGCAACCAGGGAGTTCAGGGGTAACAGGCTGGTGGGGTAACACTGTGCTGGAGGGTGCTGGCTGAGCCCTGTGCCTGTGCTGCCTCAGACGGGGGCTTGCCAAACCCGAGAGCAGCTTGTTTGGGGCCCCAGGGATTTTTATGGGTGGCTTTGTCCAAAATGAAGTCCTGGAAGGAGAGAGCTGGGGACAGAGACTCTCAGGGCCGAGGTGAATGCTTCTTCTGCAGTGCAGAGCCCAGATTTATTTTTATACTTTTTAATTTATTTTTGGCCCTGGGGATGGAACCCAGGGGTGCTTAACCCCTGAGCTGTGTCTCCAGCCCTTTTTACTTTTGATTTTGAGACAGGGTCTTCCTGAGTTGCTTAGGACCTCACTGAGATGCTGAGGCTGGCCTTGAACTCGTGACCCTCCTGCCTCAGCCTCCTGAGTCATTGAGATTACAGATATGTGCCACTCTGTCTGGCCAGAGTCCAGCTTTAGCTCATTGGCCCTGCACAGTGGGCTCCCTGGCATAGGTGCTGGGCCCAGGTATGTGGCCTTGGCAGGTGTCGACAGCTTGTCTTCCTTGGGCCCTGGCTGCCTATCTGGCTGAGTCTGAGATCAGCCCAGCTGTGAAGGCAAGGTGGGTGCTTCAGTCCCCCTGAGAGACCCCAGAGAGGAGGCCAAGTATGTAAGAGATGACAGCTCTCGGGCCCACAGCCTCCTCTGTTCTGCCTCCCGTGCTGAAGACTCTGACCCCAGGGTCTGCATCTGTATAATGGTGTGGTGGGGCTTGTGGGGTCGTGGGGTGGTGTGGAGTCTATAAAATGCCAGCCCCTTCGAGGGCCGAGTGAGCCACACTGACCTGTGCTCTTGGTGGCCAGAACTGGCATCTGTCTTTATCTTGGCCTTTCTGCTCAACCTGAGTGTGGTATTGCGAGACCATCTTCAGAAGAGGACCCTGGCTCTCCAAGGATGGAGCCCTGTGGCCACAGCCCACCTAGTTCTGGGCCAGACCCCCTGGGGAATGAACTGGTGAGGGTCAGGCCAGGCGGAGCCCTCTTGCCAGGCCTCATGGCCCTGGGAGCAGGGGTCTTGCTGCCCTTACATGGCTGGGTGCTGGCACTTCAGGCTGAGTAACTGTCAGAGGTCACCCATTGAGACGGCAGCAGAAAGGGACTCGTGACATGCTCCTCTTCAGCCAGGGTGGAATCCAGGGCCGAGCCAGCATGTAGGCCCAGTTGCCCTGGCGGTGCCTGGTCACTGGTCTTGGTCTGGGCCTTGGCACTCTGCTCCGTGGCCCTGCCTAGGAGGACTTTGGAGGCCTGGAATCTTCCAGAAAGGGCTGGAAGGCTGTTTGGGGGGCAGGGCTTCCGAGCTGTCCTCCTGTTGTGACAGTAGCTCTGACCTGCCGAGCTCTCCCTGCCCAGGGACCCTCAAAGCCTGGGTTAGGATATGGAGCTGCTGGGCTGCTGACAACTGACCACGGACACCCTCCTGAGCCCCAGCAGGTCTGTGGGCCTGGGGCCACCAGCATTCCCAAGGGAAGGGTGGGCAAGGGGTGTGGGGAGTGAGGTAGGGCCTGTGCCCTTAGCTTTAGGGTCCTGTGGTGGAAGGACCCTCCTGGGCTGCACGGTGATGAGCATGGCCCCAGTGGCCAGCTAGCAAGTTCTGGGCAGGGAGCCAGTGTGCTTTTAAGCTGCTGATGGTTTCAGGGGCAACAGGACCAAACAGACTGTAAACTCGAGCCCTCGCTGTGAGCCTCGGGTGCCGCTGGAAAAGGGATGGTGTCAGATCCAAGTGGCCAGCGGTCCCCCTGCCTGCCGCCTCACCATAGCCTGGGACAAGCCAAGTGGTTGACCTAATCCTGATTCCGTTTTCCAGGAGCCTCTCTTTTCCACTGACATGTTCTTTCCTGGAATCCCGTGCTGGCAGGAGGGAATGGGGCCTCTGCTGGGGAGGCCCTTCTTGGCCTTCCCGAGGAGGCCTGGACTCCTTTCCATGAGCAGGGTGCCATCCTCCACCGTGAGTGGGTGGTAGCCAGGTCCCTGGGGAGATGGCACTGGGTGTGGCTTTAGACCCAGGTCCAAGCCCCAGGTCCTGCTCCCCAGGCTGTGACCCCTCTGAGCCTGTAGATGCTCCCAGGAACCCTGCCGCCAGTCGCCTGCTGGCTGAGGGCCTCCCTGTAGGCCTGTGCTAGACCTGGGGACGTGGCCTGCAGGCACTCATCTCAGGCTGCTCACAGTCCAGTGGGGCTCACGGGCTGATGGGCAGGTAGTGGGTGGCAGGGAGGGCTGAAGACCGCAGGCCGTCACAGCACACAGGAGGGGTGTGCTGGGACTGTAGAGCCACAAGCCTGGGCCCAGAGAAGCTCGCGTGTGTTTGCAGTGTCCTGGCAGCGGTGTCCCCGGTGGGGGCGGCTGTGTGCATTCGCAGCATGCTCCCACTGGGCTCCTTAGTTCTGGCATCCATCAGCCTCCCGGTGGCTTCGGCCACGTGACCGACCCACCGTCTGTCGAGAGGAGCTGTGGGGCCTGGGGTGCTTCCTTTGCAGAGGCTGATGGGGCTCCTCGGCAGGGCTGCCGGGCCCACTTGATGTCAGCCCAGCAGGCACCAGGTGGACTCAGGGAGGAAGCTGCCACTGGCAGGCAGCTCTGTGGCCCCTGTCACTGTCCCCACCAGTCAATGGCATTGATAGGCCAGGTGTCCCACTGCAGGGACCCTGGGGTGGCTTGTGCAGGTAGTCCCTGCCTGAGCCCTGCCTGAGCCCTGCTTCTGCAACGTGGCTGTGGTGGCTGTGTCGAGCAGCCCCCCAGAGGGGACCCATGCCCAGTACTGCAGAGATCCCTGTTAGCAGAGCTCTCTGTGCCAGTCCAGGCCTGTTATCCCTGATAGAAGGAAGCTTCCAGAACTAAGTCACAGGCGCAGAGCCCAGCAGTGGGCAAGGGAACTCAAACCCAGGCTTCCCAGCATGCAACCTAGTGGGGTGGAGTGGAGGGCAGCTTACGCCCACCCAGGTGAGCAGGGCACCTGTGCTGTCTGAGGGAGCCACACTGGCTGCTTTGGGCCACCTGAGGTGGCAGCTGGGCCTGCACAGCATGGAGGCAGACCCGAGGTGCCTGGGCCTCTTCCCCTGTGGGAGGCCGAAGGGCAGCTGCGAGTGGAGTCGAGGGTGGAGTCGGGGGCGGAGCCTCCCGTGCCCTGTAAGGCCTGGGGTGTTGTGTGCAGCACTCTCCTGGGGCTGCCCAGCATGCTGTCATATGAGGTGGCAAAGCAAGGAGTCTGTCTGTCCTCTCCCTGTCCAGAAGGCTGCAGTGCAGGACCCAGGAGCTGTGGGGCACAGGGTCCAGGAGCTCATCTGAGGGGGAGAAGCAGGCTCACACTAAACCTAGGATATTCCCCATTTCAAAGTCCGTGGCTTAACTCCATCTGCAGGGATCCCACGGCCAAATAAGAGACCTCCCAGGGTTCCATGGATGCACCTTTTTGGAGCCCCCGTTTCACCCACATCCCCAAGCTTGTCTGGAAAAGGGGTGTTCTCCCACGAGTCCCCATAGAGCATGGGTATGTGCAAGTGAGTCTCGGGGCGGGAGTGTGAGGCTGGTTTCCAGTCCTTGCTCTCACCAGGGGCAGAGGCCGTGGCAGGGCACATGCTTCTTGCAGGGCAGTCGGGCAGCCCTGTGTGCGGCTCCCAGGCCTGGCGGCCTGGCCAGTATGCAGGTGACTCGGAGGTGTGACTTCATCTCTGGCTCTGGCCCAGGAAGGGCGGGCGCTGGGGAGCAGGCTGCAACCTGGCCTGATGCAGGTGGCTGGCAGCTGGCCAGTCAGGGTCCAGTGGCCCTGCTCAGTGCTCTGTTGAGTGGGGTCTCTGGCAGCCCCCCAGGTGGGAGGGCTGTACTGCAGGCACCGGTAAGGAGGGGTCCAGAGAGGCCCACAGAGATGTGCTGGGATCGGGCCCACCAGGGCTTCAGGTTTGTTCCGTGGAAAATCTGAGCAGCGGGGCCGTCTCCCAGCTGGAGAGGGCTGACGTAATGTTGGAAGCCCAGCCTCATCCAATGACATCATGCTGGGCAGATGGTGGACACTCTGACCTGGGTCCCCTGAGAGGCTGGGTAGAGGCTCCTGGAAGGGGTTCCTCAGTGCTGTGGAGGGACCAGGACAGGCAGGGCCACGTTGGAGGAGGGACAGAGGAACAGTGTGTCACCTGCAGGAGAGGGAACCATGGTCAGGGAGCCCACCAGAGCCTAGGAGCTGCTGCTGGCAGCTGATGGTGAGGGGGTCCTGCCACGAGTATCTGTAGTGCAGGGCCCAGGGGTGCCACGGCGGGCTGCGCTCAGGGCCGGCCTCCCCTTGCCGTTTGTGTGGCCCTGTTTGGCCTCAGCTAGAGAGTGGGCACTGAGGTCGGGTGCACATGGGAGAGAGAGAGCTGGCGGGCCATGTCCTGGGGTCCCACCAGGAGCCAGCAGACACGGGCCCTGCTGCCCCTCAGTTAGGTCACACCAGTCTCTTCTGACCAGTTGTGGGGGTCGGGCTGCCACTGTGGCCATCTGCAGCTGCAGCAGTGTTCCCGTCCTGTGGACGGCGGGGAGGCCGAGGGGTGCAGGGTCCAGGAGCTCATTGAGGGGGAGAAGCAGGAACTGAAATGGCACCGGAAGGGCTTGACTGTTGGGTGTAGATGGTGTGCGATGGGCATGGGGGCAGGAAGAGCTCCTGACGCTGGCCGAGGCCCTCACGTGACCGTGGCCCCAGGTGGGAGTCGCCCACTCAGCCCGTTCTTGCCTCAAGAGAAGTAGCAGTCCGGGCTGTGGAGGCCCAGGGCTGCCCAGCTGAGCCCTGTGGGTGTGGGCTGGGGCGTCTTGCTGAGGAGTCGTGTGGAGTGAGTTTTTTGGAGTCTGTGATTTATTTCCCCTCTGAATCTCCATCTCTGAACACCTGGAGCGTCCATCTCCTTGCACACTCTGGATTGGCTTTGAAGCTCTCCTTGAAGCTGGGAAGGACTGGCATTCCCTGGGGCTGTCCTGTCCACTCTGTACCTTCAGGAGCCCAGGCACTAGGCAGGAGCTGGGGTGGCTGCAGTAACCACCATGGGTTCAGGCAACCCAGGGCTCTGAGACAGAGGCACAGAGAGCTCAGGCTTCCTGCCCAGTTCACACAGCTGGGAATGGCAGGGTGAGAAATTGGAGCCCAGGGCTGGGTCCTCCTGGGCAGTGAAGTGACAGGTTCTCTGTAGAGCTGAGTCCCTTTCTTCTCATGCCCAGACCCCTTCCTGCCTCCAGCCAGCACCTGCCTGCTCCCACTTCAGTGGAGGCCTGCTTGCCCATCCTCAGCCCTTCCTGGGCTCTGAGGCCTTCAGGTGCCAGCAGTGGGACTCCTTTCCCTGCTCTTCTCCTTCCTGTCCCCTTCCTCTCCACCTCCTTTCTGCCTTTTCTGTCCTTCCTCTGTTCTCCCACCTTACTGTCTGCCTGTGTTTCCTGTCCCCTTCTCCCCTGCTCCTTTCTCGCCTGTTCTCCCTCTCTCCCTCCTTCTTGTTCTCCTTCCTTCCTCACTTCCTGTCCCCGCTTCCTCCTGCCCCTCCTGTTCTTGTCCCCCCTTCTTCCTGTTCTCCCTGCTTCCTGTCCCCCCTTCTTCCTGTTCTCCCTGCTTCCTGTCCCCCCTTCCTCCTGTCCCTCCTATTCTTGTCCCCCCTTTCTGTTCTCCCTCTTTCCTGTCTCCTCTTCCTCCTGCCCCTCTTATTTTGTCCTCCCTTCTTCCTGTTTTCCCTCCTTCCTGTTCCCTCTCATTCTTGTCCCCCCTTCTTTCTGTTCTCCCTCTTTCCTGTCCCTGCTCATTCTTGTCTCCCCTGCTTTCTCTTCCCTCTCCTTCCTGTTCCCTCCTTCCTGTCCCTTCCTTCCCTGCCCCACTCCCTGGTGTTCCCACCTTTACCTTGGGTCACGGCCCCATGTTCAGAGGCCTCCTTTTTGTTCTCCACTGGGATCTCCTTGACTGTGAGGACCAGGCCTCCCCAGGACCCCTGCTCAGGCCCTTCCAGGTTTGGCCACAGCTCTGTAGGGTGACTGGGCAGCAGCCAGGACTTGAGGGTGCCGTGGTGACTCGTCCCTCTGAAGGCCCAGGGCAGCTGCGGGGTCTGCTTCCCCCAGAGCCCTGCCTGGACACCATGGTGCGTTGGAGCTGCTTCTCCAGCGCTGGACATGCAGGTTCTCCCACAAGCTAGCTACACTGCCACCCCCATTCTGCCTGTCTGTGAGTGAGTGTCACACTAAGGGCCGGGCATGGGGGCACAGCCCTGGCCTTGTCTCTAGTCAGCCTCATGGCCTTCCTAGCCAGCGCCTCTGCCCACGCTGTGGGTTGAGTGCTCCAGGCGCTGATGGACAGAGGGCCCTGGGTGCCTCACAGGTGTGAGCAGTGGCACACAGGAGCCTGGCCTCAACCCCGCTGCCTCGCAGGGATGTGTGCACTGTGTGTGGAGGTGAGGCTCCCTCTGATGATGGCTGTCGTGTGGACACAGCAGGAGCTGGGTCATCTCTGTCACGTGCCGCCAGGCCATCTGCTGGTTGACGGGAGTGGGACCCAGGAGCACCTTCCAGGCCGGCTCTGTGTTCTGGAAGCATGAATGGGAACCGCTGCCCTTGGGTTTAAAGCAGCCAAATGCATAAGTGCCGGATGAGAGGATGAGAGGATGAGACGTGACAGCCGGAGCCTGAGGGGAAGGCGTGGGGTTTGTGGGTGGCAGTCCAGGAACGTGCACTGTCACAATGACACCGGGAACAGGCAGGTGGCATGATCCTGGTTGTAGAAACCAGGCGGAGCAGGGCCAAGGACTAGGGGTCTGAGGAGGTCAGAGAAGGAGGGTGGAGGAGCTGTGGGCAGCAGGGGATGAGGCCCAGAGAGGGCCCCTCCTCCTCCCTGGTGCCTCCCTTGACCCCCAGGCAGCATTAGTTACTTTGTCACGCGTGCTGCCTTCCAGTCAAGCACAAAGGGCCGTTTTCTTCTCCCTTGTGGCTTGTAGTCAGGACGCCAGTTTATCCGCCTGCTGTCCCTAGGACTCATGGGAGTGTCAGAATGCTGGTTGACAGAATGATGGGTGAGTGCCCATGGCGCCTTACTGTGGCCTTCATGCTGTGGGGGCGTTCGCATGAGTCAGTGAGCCTTCATCAGGTCGAGCGCTGTGGTTGGTGGGGGTGAGGGGGAGGCTGGGCCTGGTGGTGGTGGAAATGATGGTAGTGAGTGTGATGGTGGTGATTGTGGGGCGTGTCTGCTGCCGCTGCTGCTGGTGGTGATGATGGTGCTGTTGTTCTGGAGAGGATGATACTGTTGATGGTGATGACGGTAGTGGTGATGGCAGCGATGGTGGTGGTATAGTTGTCATGGTCATGATGATGGTGATGCTACTGATGGTTTGGGCAATAATGATAAATAATGATGGCAGTATGTAATGATGGTGGTAGTGGTGGAGGTGTTGGTGATGGTGGTGATGTGGGGGTGTTGGTGATGGTGGTAGAGCTATTAGTGATGATGGTGATGGTGAGGGTGGGGGTGGTGGTGATGGTGGTGGGGGTGGTGGTGATGGTGGTGATGGTGGGGGTAGGGGGGTGTTGGTGATGGTGGGGGTGTTGGTGATGGTGGGGGTGTTGGTGATGGTGGTAGAGCTATTAGTGATGATGGTGATGGTGAGGGTGGGGGTGGTGGTGATGGTGGTGGGGGTGGTGGTGATGGTGGTGATGGTGGGGGTAGGGGGGTGTTGGTGATGGTGGGGGTGTTGGTGATGGTGGGGGTGTTGGTGATGGTGGTAGAGCTATTAGTGATGATGGTGATGGTGAGGGTGGGGGTGGTGGTGATGGTGGTGGGGGTGGTGGTGATGGTGGTGATGGTGGGGGTAGGGGGGGTGTTGGTGATGGTGGGGGTAGGGGTGTTGGTGGTGATGGTGATGGTGATTGTGGTGATGGTGGGGGTGTTGGTGATGATGGTGGTAGAGCTGTTGGAGATGGTGGTGATGGTGAGGGTGGGGGTGGTGGTGATGGTGGTGATGGTGGGGGTAGGGGGGGTGTTGGTGATGGTGGGGGTGTTGGTGATGGTGGTAGAGCTATTAGTGATGATGGTGATGGTGAGGGTGGGGGTGTTGGTGATGGTGGTGGGGGTGGTGGTGATGGTGGTGATGGTGGGGGTAGGGGGGGTGTTGGTGATGGTGGGGGTGTTGGTGATGGTGGTAGAGCTATTAGTGATGATGGTGATTGTGGTGAGGGTGGGGGTGTTGGTGATGGTGGTGGGGGTGGTGGTGATGGTGGTGATGGTGGGGGTAGGGGGGTGTTGGTGATGGTGGGGGTGTTGGTGATGGTGGGGGTAGGGGGGGTGTTGGTGATGGTGGGGGTAGGGGTGTTGGTGGTGATGGTGATGGTGATTGTGGTGATGGTGGGGGTGTTGGTGGTGATGGTGGTAGAGCTGTTGGAGATGGTGGTGATGGTGGGATTGTGGTTAGGGTTGGTAGCAGCCGAGGTAGTAGTGATGGTGGTTGCTGATTGTTCTGGGCAGTGCCAGCAGATGCAGTCCTGCTTAGCCCTGTGATATGAGTCTTATTCTCTTTTATCGATCACCGGAGGCCTGGTGTGCCTAAGTCCTCACATTTGAGGACGGAGGGATCTAGCATTCAGGCTCCTGTATCAACACCCCACCCCCCACTGTCTCTCCCTCTAAGGCCCAGGGACTGGACAGTGTCCCTCCTGGAGCGTGGCACTGATGTGCGTCTCTTTTGCAGGGAACACAGTTCCCACAAGCTTGCTGCTCCGACATCTGGGTGGGAGGAGGTGGACAGCTCACTCACACGCTGCCTTAGCCACGAGTGTGGACTTTTGTGAGGTCCACAGCCTTTGAGGGCCAGGCCTGTCTTCTGTAGCCCCACCATTGGAGCCGCTACCCTGTCTTCAGCTTGCAGGCAGGTCTGCCCTCTGCAGGCTCCCTAAGCCAACCCTTTAGTCAGTGCAGCCAGCTTCAGAGTCTGCGTGAGGCTGCCCCTTGGTCATCTTCCCGTCCTGCATGCCTGTCCCTGTGGTAGAGACACATGCCAGACACCTGGTGCAGTTGTGAGCAGATTCTAGCCTGGATATCCCGGGCTGGTGCCCAGTGAGGGTTAGACAGAGGCGGAGGCAGCTGATCATCCATGTGCACTCTCAAGGGGACCTGGGGTGGACAGCAGGAGGACCTTCCTGATCACATGACTTGTTTCCTTAACACACTGTCGAGTATGGCTAAGCTCACTCTGTCCCCCAGGTGCCCTGAAAATCATGAGACTCGATATCTACACCTCCTCTGGCTTGGGCACTTAGTTTTTCCATTTTGTATGATTCCTGGGGTAAAATGTCAAAGCAAGATTTTAAAAGTGACTTGTTTGGGCCCATGAGGGGGCATTTTGGGGCCTCTCCCATGAAAAGCCTCTGAGCACGTGAGGAAACATTCCCTACAGGAGGGAGGCCCACAGCCCCAACGGCCCTGCTGGGTCCTGCCTCGGACCCAGCTTGGCACAGGGGCTGCAGGCCTGTCCGTTCCCATGAGCATCCCTGACTCGTGGCCCTGCAGTGCTGGTTCCAGGATGCTTTGGGGTCTGCAAGGGGACAGTGCTCCCTGCCCCTGGTGTGGGCCCCCGGCTAGGTACCAGTTTCCCTCAGCCTCAGAGGCCACCTTCTTTCCGTCCCACCACACGGACTGGGAAAGCAAGGCTCAATGTGATCTGGGACAGGTGCGCCTCAGTCACTGGGCCTAGGAGGGCCTGGTTCAGACGTGACCTGGAGAGCCCAGCTCTGGACCCTGCATGGCCCCAGCTCCACCTTTCTTCATCCCTGACGGCGAGCTGGGGTGCCCTGGGACCACCTGGGTGCTATGGGTGCCGGGGACCCAGTTGGCACCAGCACTCCACAGGCTGTGTTTTGCTGGTGGGGGGAGGCTGGGCCTCTGCCAGCCCTGGGGACTGGTGCAGGGGCAGCTGAGGCGGGCTTCCAGCAGCAGGGGCAGAACACCTCCTCGTGGCTCTGCTCCACGGACGGCAAGCCGGCCGCCTCTCCCGCAGCCTCGAACAAGAAGGGTTTGTCTTCTCAGCTTCTTTGTGAGTCTCCACTTCTGAGCACAAAGTGTTCTGGCTAAAATTAGAGGACGAAGCCCACAAGCCAAGCGGAGCACTCAGCAGGGCCCCTGTGGAGCCAGTGTGGGCTGGCCAGGCTGGAGGAGGAGTGGCCAGTGTGGGCTCAAGGCCAGGCTGGCTCCCTGGGGTTGGGCGAGTGGAAGGAAGTAGATAGGCAGGGAGGGGGCCGAGGCCACACGCCCCTTCGCTAATGGGGCTGAGCTCGCGTTCCAGCCGCACAGTCCCCAGGGCTGCAGACTCTCCAATGAAAACTTTGCAATTTCCTCAACTTACACTAGTGTAGCCTGGTAAAATCTCATTATCGGCAGGGGCAGAACTGTGAAGCCACGGACAGCAGCCCCTGCTGTGTGGGAGCCCAACCTGTGCTGGGGGAGACGCACAGCTCGTGCCGCCCGGGCAAGCTGAGCCGAGCAGCCGTAATGAGTGCTGGGCGCAAGGCCGGAAGCTTCTAGCCACTCAGCAGAGGGTTACTGGCCTGGCAGGGGCCAGGAAGCGGGTTTGTAAGAGGGGAAAGTGGTGGCCAGTCATCAGAGTGGGGGATGGCGCCCAGACAGACGGCACCTGCTCCTCCAGGCAGGCCCCTGGCACACAGCAATAGGAGGACCCGGCTGGGACCGAGGTGGGGCCGGCTGGCCCTGGGGAGGGCTGCACGATGGCCCGATGGTGAGCAGAGACGAGCCCAAGGTGGGCTGTGTGGGTCCTGTCACTTTCACCTGGCGTTGAGCAGCTCCAGGGTGGGAGACAGCAGGGACTGGGGACCCCCACTCAGCCCTCCTGCCCCATGTGGTCTGTGCAGCGACCCCACTTCTCTGAGCCTCCGTTTGTGCATCTGTGAAGTGGGGAAGAGGGGACAGGAAGTGCCACCACCTTCCAGGAGAGATGAGGATGGGGAGGGGTCAGTGTGAGGAAAGTCACCCTCACAAGACCGTGTGGGCTGGGGAGGGGGTGGGAGAAACACCCGGCCTTAGCCAAGGCACGCGGGGCAGGTTGTGTATGCTAACAGCGCCTAATGTGTGAGAGCAGACATCATGCTGTAGCTGGAAAGCACGTGGGATGGTAGTGCCCTGGGAGACCCACAAGCTGTGGAGGGGGGGCCCAGGTACCTTCTGTGGGTCAGAGCCTGCTCTGTGCCAGACCCACAGGACATCGTGTACAGGGTGTGTGCACACAGCACTGCATGTGCATGCCCATACCATACCAGGTGTGCACACACACCCATGCACTGTGTGCATACATATGCACCCCTGCAC
This sequence comes from Spermophilus citellus, assembly GCF_964194105.1. Lineage (NCBI taxonomy): Eukaryota > Metazoa > Chordata > Mammalia > Rodentia > Sciuridae > Spermophilus > Spermophilus citellus. The sequence goes on along the minus strand of NC_138183.1, from coordinate 2,662,859 downwards.
ATGCACTCACCCACGTACTGTGTACACACACCTGTGTATTGTGCACACACACCCATATACTATGCACACACACACACACCCGTGAACACATATGCACCTGTGCACTATGCACACACACCTGTGCACTGTGCACACAAAGCCGTGTACTATACACACACACATACACCCATGTACTGTGCACACACACATGCCTCTGTGCGCACACACACCCCAGGCAGCCACAGACCTTGCCCCTTGGCCTACAAGTTTGGGGTCATGTGGTCCTGAGGAGGGCTGGGAATCGGGGACGTGGAGGACACTGGGAAATGACCTGGTGCTTCCGAGTCTCCTCCCTGGCAGGTGGGGAGGGCACCTGGCATGGCACCTGGGAGTCCCAGGGGTATTGGCTGCTGCCTTCCAGTCATGGGGTGGGCACAGAGGGGGCGAGTGGGGTGGAGTAGGGGGCTGGGCCAGGAGAAGGGGTGCGAAGGTGGAGGAGAAGGGTGGTCTGAGATCGCTGGGGGCTCTGTCCTGGCCAGGCCTGGGCCATTCAGCAGCGAGATGTGACCTTAAGGGAGGCCACAGCCAGCAATGAGGATTGACGTCAGGCCTCTCCCTGCTGGGGCCTTGACTGCCCAGGGGAGGGTGGGGGGCCTTTCCAGGATGTTGGCCAGTTGCTCATAGGTTCATGGGGGCCAGAGCCCACCAACCCAAGAGGGCAGCTGGAGCTGAGAAATCCCAGGGGTGTCCTCTCTGCCTCCAGAGGGGTCAGGCTGCCCACACAGGCAGCACCAAATGACAGCCTGCCCGCTGGAGGCCTGGGATGGTCTTGTGAAGCTGCAGGCCAGAGGCCTCCCTGCATGGTCTCGGGAACTGTGGACGGGTGTCATGACTAGTCCATGTTCCTGCTTCCTGTTCCTGTCCCCCAAACTGCACCCCGACACAGGACTGCCCTGTGACTAGGGCTGCTGGGCTCTGAGGCCTGTCGGTGCCACCCTCGGCTCCCAGCTCCTGGCAGCTCCCCCCAACACACCGTGCGGAGCCCCGGTGAGGGCTGCGGGCTGTGCCGTGGAGTTGTGTCTTACGAGGCATGGTGGGCAGGCCTTCACAATTAAGAAGCTGGAACGTTACTTTCACCTTTGAAAGGCAGTCTGTGCCAGACGAGGGGTGCCTGGGCCCCTGGTCCTGGGGGACCCCTTGCATCAGGTCCTGGCGGGGTGGCTGTAGGAAGCCCCGTTGAGGACTGAGGCTGAATCTGACTCCTCTGGCTTCTCACAGAGCTGTCTCTGGTCCACACAGACCAGGGGCAGAGGTGGCCTGAGTCTCCTCAGAAAGCTCAGGATGGCTCCCCACCATGGCTACCACGATTCCACCCATGGGCCCTGCTAGTGCTTTGGGGTCCAGGCTCTGTCCTGTGTCCTCCAAGGACAGTTGACCTACCACTGAGGGAGCCTAGGTTCTGGCCTAGGCCCCAGCCTGGCGGCAGAGCTGGGGTTTAGTGTATCTGGCTCCTTGGACTTGGCTGGCCCAGGGCAGAACAAGGGTCTCGTGGAGCCCGGGAGGCTTGCCGTCTGGCTCCCCTTCTCCCTGTCTGTGTGGGGTCTGCAGCAAGAGAAGAGGGGTGCAGATATCATGTGCCCTCTTCGCGGCCCTCCCAGCCCCACCTGGAGGTGATGCCGGCAGCCCTGTGGGATGTGCAGCTGTGGGGCCGGCTCTGCGGGGTGTTGGCAGAGCCTACGCCAAGCCATGGCCACCCCAGGGTCCTGCGGGAGGCTCCTCCCTGCTCCTTGGCAGTCTCAGTAGGCTCCTGGGTGGGGAGAAGTGGCAGTGGCCAGAGAAGCCAGGCCAGGACCCAGGTCTAGAGCTGACCTGGTGCCTGCAGGACTCTGAGCTTGAGCCTTCGTAACTGCCTCAGTTTCCCCTGTCCACAGTGGCTGTGGGGCCTGGACGGACTCCCACCTTTGACAGTGTGCCCACAGAGCCAACAGGCACGTTTTCTGGTGTGGAAATCCATGAGAGTTCGGTGGACAGTGGTTTAAGGCAGCCCTGGCATCTGCAGAGCGTCCTGGGAGGGCTGATGCATGTCCACTCCCAGGTGGGGACAGGGCTGGCTGAGCGTGGGTCCACCTAGCTTCCAGAGCCTGTGGGCACGGGGAGCCCCTGGGTTCTGTGGCCAACCTTGGGTGTGTGTTTTAGCCTTGGGATGGGATCGTGGACTAGGGGTATGGGGTGGCGGAGGCCGCTGTGCTGGGATGTGGAAGGTGCTGGGTGTGGAAGGTGCTGGAGTATGGAGAGGTGCGGGCGTGTCCTGGCCGAGGGGTGGTTCTCTCAGAGGCAAGCCCCTGATAGCGTCACCCCGTGTGTTGGCTGCTAGATCTCAGGGAGCCCCTGGTGTCATGGAGGCTTCTTCCCTGGGTGTCTGGAGAGCACCCGTCCAGATGCCACGCTGCCCGCTGAGAGGACACCCTTGTTTTGAACTGGATGGAACCTGAGCCATAAGTCAGGCTGCTTAGCAGCTCGGGTGGCTTTGATTTGCTGCTCCTATCACAGGCTCCTGCTGTGGAAGAGTTTAAAATCTGGGCTGGGAGCCTTGACATGGGAATAGCAGGGAAGGGGGGATGAGCGAGGGGACAGGGAGGTGGGAGCAGCAGCGAGCACTCATTGGAATGCCTAGTTGGGGGCCCGCGAGGGAGGAGAGTGGGGTGGGTGCTGAGGGCCCTCTCCTGCTGTCCCCCTGGGACAGACGGAGCAGGGGTGGCTTTCTGCAGCCTCTCTCTGCCTGCACTCTCCATGCCCCCTTGAGGCTGCAGCCCTGGAGCTCGGGGAGGGAGAGGAACCCACCGCCCGACCCCTGCACTCGCAGCTGAGAGATGCCCTGGCCTTGGCAGAGGTGAGCTGGGCTCCTGCTGTGTCCCCCCACCGGCCCCCAACCCACCCCTCTCGCACAGCCGCCTGCTGGTCCTGCGGCAGGAGTGGGCCTGGCTCTGGGGCTGGCTGTGCTGTATGATCTGGGGGATGGAGGGGCCGTGGCCCCCTGAAGGCAGCACTGAGGGGCCAGGGAAGGCCCTGCAGGGGCTCAGCCACCCTCGGGCAAGAAGAGCATCATTCTGTCTTGGTTACCTGCTAGGTGGAGTGGGGGGACAGAGGGGCAGTGGGGGACTAGCAGGTGGTCGGGGCACTGGGCTCATAGGCCCCAGGTCCTGGCCACCATTCTGTGGCCCACTCTGTCTGAACCTTTCCTTATCTGTCACACTGAGGTGACAAAGTCACTTGAGTGGACGGCACTTGGTGCTCTGGGCTCCAGGCCGACCTCAAAGAGCGACATCTCCACTCTTCTGCGAGGCCGAGGCTTGAGCAGTTGCCAAGGGCTGCAGCCGGGCTTGGCGCAGTGGCACTGAGGAGGCAGGGTCCCCCTGCGCGTGCTGGAGGCAGAGTGGGTGTGGCACGGGCCGAGGCTGAAGGGCCTGCGTGAGCTGCTCTGCAGACTCAGGCCTGGCGGGGGTTCTGGGCTCCCCACTCATCCAGCTGGGCTTTTCAATCCCAAACCAAGGACCAATGGTACGGAACCAAAGCCCAGGGCTCAGGCAGGCTGGTCTCCTCTGCACCGTGGGACTGTCCCTCAGTTCTGCTGTAGAATCACCCCCTCTTCAGCTGTCTCTGGGCCAGTCTTCCTACCTGGTCTCTGGAAGCTGGGGGTGTGATGGATCTTGTCCCCTATGCACACCACCAGCACAGCCCCAGCACCCTGCTTCATGTACCCTGGGAGGCCACCCAGAGACCCACACTGTGACTTCAGGTGACACATCCCTCCAGCATTGCCTTGGTCTCACCCGTGGGCCCTTCCTGCCTCTCTGCCTTCCAGTCTTGGCCTAAGGTCTAGCTCACAGAGAAAGGCTCACACTTCATCAAGTGAAAGGCAGGGTGGTGTGTCTTCTTGGCCAGGCCAGGGGTCAGCTGCTCTTCAGCTCAAGTTCACAGGTACCATGCTCTCTGGCTCTAGGTCTCAGAAGCCCAACGGTGTGGGAGGGTGAGGTATTACAGGGGCACAAATCAAGTATGCAGCACTAGGGGAATGTGCTCACTGCCAGACGGCAGCTCTGGGTCAGGTCGTGTCCCCAATGGGCGGTAGATACAGTGGCCAGAACATGGACACTTGGTAGCTTTTGAATGAATGGAAAAATGAACAAGTGGATGGACAGATGTGTGAAGGAATGGATGGTTGGATATCATGGATGAATAGCATGAATGGGGTGGTTGGGTGGATGAATGGATGAATGATTGGATGAATGGCATGCTTGGATGGGTGGATGAATGGCATGCTTGGATGGGTGGATGAATGGATGGGTGGGTGGGTGCATGGATGGATGGATGGATGGATGGCAAGGATGGGTAGTTGGATGAATGGCATGGGTGCATGGGTGCGTGGATGGATGGATGGATGGATGATAAGGATAGGTGTTGGATGAATGGCAAACATATGAATAGATGGGTGGATAGGTGGGTGGCATGCATGGAGGGATGAGAAAGAGCTGGGAACTTCACCTACAGTAATCACAGTGGTGTGCCACCTTTTCCTCCTCTTCTTGGGTGCTGAGAGCTGTTTCCTGGTGAGTCCCCTCTGCGCCCTTCTCTGTGGCCCCATGACCTTGCCCCTAACCCTTGCACATGCACCTGCTCCTTGCCTCTCTTTCAGAAGTGTTGTCCTGGGGCCCTGGTCTCCTCCCTGCCACCCTTATGCCTGCTGTTGTGTCCCCACTCCTCATCTTGCCGGGTGCTCTCACTGCCTGTCAGTGACTCCAAACCCTACTGTCCCTTAGGGCTTTTCTTGAGCACACAGCCCCACTGATCCCTGAATCTTGTATATTGTTTGTCGAGCCCCTTCTGTGCATAGGGAGTTGCCTGGAGTACTCACAGGTCTTATTTTTATGGTTATTTAGGGCTCAGAGAGGTGAGCAGGCAGCCCTGTCCACACACCCAGGAGGCAGTGGAGCTGGCAAGTCGTAGCCTGTCTGGCTATATCTATATGCTCTTTGCCCCTGTTCCCTGTGGGTGGGATTCCCTTGCCCCTGCGGCCCCCACTCCTGCTCTGAGCTGGGAGTAGTGCCTGGGCAGCACAGCTGTCCTGCTCTGGCAGACCTCAAGGAGGAGGGCAGCCCTCAAGATGAGATGGTGTGCCTGCAGAACTCCCAGTCCCGAGTGTCCCCAGCCCAGCCCAGGCCCCTAGATGACTTGCCAGTATCAGAGGTACCCAGCAACAACTCCCCCCAGAGCCCCAGGATGCAAGCGGGAGAGCATCCATCTTCCTGGTAGAGGCAGGGGTCGCTGGGTGCACAGCCTGGAAAGGAGCCTGGGCAGCTGGGGAGGTGGTCCCCGAGCCAGGTATAGCAAGGGCTCGAGATAAACCTAGAGAATATGGTGCCTTCAGATGTGGGCTGGGCTCCCTGGCCTGGCAGCAGCCCTGGGAGAGGGTTTCACGGCAGATTCAGGGTCTGGCCTTAACTGCTGGGCGTGATGGATTCTAAAAAAGTGCGTCATGGTGGCAGCATGGAGAGATGGCTCTGGAGTCAGAAAACTCCTCTCCCCCACAGCTCGTCACCCTTGCCTGTGGCTCCATCTCCAACCATATGACTCCAGCATCCCAGCATGTCCTCGAGCCCTGTGGGTGGGCAGTTGTCAGAACCTTGGCAGACATCTTGAACTGACCATGGGCCGCTGGGCAGGGAGCCCTCGGGCCTTGGTCTCTTCAGCTGTAGAATGGGGATTAATAGAACAGAGCTCAGAAAGTTCTGTGGGCACGGCCAGAAGGCATACAGGGCCTTCACCCACGCCTGACCGTGCTGAGCTGCCCTAAATCATAGCCCCTGCCATGAGCAAAATCACTGCTGTGCCCAGTGCACCAGGCCCACAACCCTGGGGTCCTCAGGGCCCTGCTTTTCCTTCCTTGTGCTCTGTGTTGTCCACGTCTTGGTGAGGGGAGGTGGAGAATCTGCATCAGCTCAGAGACAGTGCTGCAGCAGCACCTCTCTAGAAAGCTCAGTGGTTGGCCGGGTGGCCCTGGGCTTGGTTCCTCTTGACGCCTAAGTAGCATTCCCTATGTGTAGGCTGTACACATAGAGAATAGTGGACTCCATCCGTCCACTCCTCTGGGATGGACATTGGCCTGCTTACACTTTGGGGCTACTGTGATCACTGCTGTGGATGTGTATATACATGTGTTTGAGTCTGTTTTCATTTTTTGAAAGTGAACTGATTTGGGTCAATTGTTTGTGTTCCTAGGTTGGGATTGCTGGGTCCTGTGGCAATCCTGGGTAACTTAGTGAGAAACCAAAGGTTGCCTCTCTAACCCTGACCCCCAGTGTTTGAGGGGACGGTGAAGGAGGCAGGAGAGCTCCAAAGCATCACAACCTAGGTGGAGGCATTTGCAGAACCACTGTAGCTCTGAACACTGGTCTAGCACCTTGTAGGTGCTCAACACATGTTTGATGGCTGGGTGGCTGGGTGAATGGAGGCAGGTAGATATGTGGATGGAGGCATGAACAAATGGGTGGATGGATGGATGGTATGCATGGATGAATGGATGGATAAATAGGTGGATGGGTAGATGGATGGATGAATGCATAGGTGGTTGGGTGGATGGGGTGGATGGACAGATGGGTGGATGGATGAAAGATGGATAGGTAGATGGATGAGTGGATGGGTAGATGGATGGAGGGAGGGAGGGATGTGCAGAGACATGCAGGCTGGGTAGGTAGATAGATGATGGATTGGTGGATGGATGGGTAGATGAACAGCTGGATGGGTGGATGAGGTGGGTGGGTGGGTGGATGGATGGGTAGATGAACAGCTGGACGGGTGGATGAGGTGGGTGGGTGGGTGGATGGATGGGTGGATGTGCAGATGCACACATGGGTGGGTGGGTGGGTGACTAGATGGGCCAGCCTAGCTCTAGCACCTTCCACACCCAGCACCTTCCTGGGAGAAGTCTGGCCCTGAGGACTGCTCTTGAGGTCTGGCCTGGGGTGCTCTCTGTCCCGGGGCACTGAGCTGGGTTTCCAGGGACCCCATGTGAGCACCCTATGCTCTCTGTTCATGCTTTTTTGTCCTTTCCTAGGGTGACATCCAGCAGCTGCTCTTCGTCTCAGACCACCGGGCAGCTTATGACTACTGTGAGCACTATAGTCCCGACTGTGACACTGCGGCCCCTGACACCCCCCAGTCGCAGGACCCCAACCCGGATGAATACGTGAGTCCGCTCTGGCTGGGTTGACGGTGGGGAGCGTGGGAAACCACCTGGGATGGGCCGGGGTCAGGCAAAGGGAGTTTGTGCAGGGGTGCAGAGCCACAGCCCCCATTTTAAAGGAGCCCTCTGGGCTAGGGAGGAGTGGCCAGAGGTCACCTGTGGCTGTCTTGACTCGCGGGCCCTACAGTGCTTCCTGAATGATGGAGACACCTAGGCAGCAGCCCTGCCCTGTAACCTCCCAGGAAGTCCTAGACGGCTGCACCCAGGTGCCTCCTACCCTCCGTGGGTGGCCTCTGCAGCGGCCTGTGAGGAGAGCTGCCCGGAGCCCCTTGGGCTCAGATAGCTGGTGCTAGGGTGCTTCCCCGTAGAGTGCCTGGTCCTCTGAGGCCAGAGTGGCGGCCCCTCTGCGGACAGCCTCGTCCTGAGTGTTTTAGAGACGTGCCTGGCACCTTTGCCCCTTACTGTGGCCCACTCTGGTCCTTGGTCGTCTCCTCACCCCGCCCCCTGCCCACAGTGCCTGGCTGGTGGCACTGCAGTGCCACGCCTCGGTCAGACCCACTCTCGTGACAAAGTCACGAGGTGTCCAGCTCTAGATTCCCCTCGGCCTCCCTTCTCTCACTACGTAGGGAGGCTTTCATGAAGCCAGGCCCAGTCACCCTTTGGCCAGTTGTCCTGGCTCTGGGCTCTACAGAGTCAGACCTTGTCACCTTTTAGGGTTCAACTTCCTCTGACTTTGCTCAAGGGGTTCTGGGGTCCCCCATTATCTCCCTTGGGCTTCTGGGGATGGCCCTGCTCCCCAAAAGCTTCAGAGGGAAGAGCCTCATCCAGGGAGCCCAGCCAGGTTCATGCCTGGGGCAGGCAGGGATTGTGGGGTCGGATGCTCCTGGGGAGCTCCTTCCTCACGTGGCTGCCCTCACCTGCAGTACCCGGACGGAGACGGGGACGGTGAGACCTATTACTATGAGTATCCCTACTACGAGGACCCCGAGGACCTGGGGAAGGAGCCCAACCCCACCAAGAGGCCTGTGGAAGCTGCCAGAGAGACCACGGAGATTCCTGAGGTCTGGGCTGGGCGGGCTGCACCGGACCTGCTCCGGCCCTCACCCTGTGGCACAGGGGAGGGTGGGCTGTGCCTGGCATGGAGACCTGGGTGGCTTGTGGAGGGCAAGGACTTGGGTGAGGGTGGCCACTTAGCAGGGGTGGGCTGCCGTGCAACACTGTGCTTGGTGCTCATGGGGCCAGCTGTGACATGTGGAGACAGGGTGACTAGGAGAGCTGTCTTCTGGTGGGGCCAGACACTGGCTCCTGTCCCCACTGTGTCCACAGCTGTGTGGTCTTGGAGGCCTCAGGAGCCTCAGGCTCTCTGCTGACTGGTTGCAGGGCCTCCTCCCTGTGCCGTTGTCTTACCTGGCAGAGGGTGTGTGGGCAGAGGAGAGACCCCTGGGGACGTGCTGAACAGCACACGGGCCTCGGGCACCAGCGCAGAGAGAGGTGTATGGCATCCCCACCCAGCCCGTCAGTGAGGCCAGGGCCGGGAGGCATGTGGGTGGGCACAGTGCTTCTCTCCAGGAGAGGGCCCTGTCCTGCGTTGCTCCAAGAGTCTGGAATGTTCTGCTGCTGTAAATGTTGGGATGTGGCTCCCCCCCGCCAGTGTGTGCTCGGGTGTTTCCAGTCACAGCAGTGCATTGGGACCGGAGGGGCTTCTGCCTTCCTCCCATGGACTGAGGGCCTCTGCACCCAAGTCCACAGAGCTAGTTGGACCGTGAGTCCAGGCTGTGCCACTCACTCTCAAGCTGCAGTCACACCTGGACTGTGACTTGTGGGAAACCCCAGACCTGGCACCCTGATTCGCCTGTCTCTGCCCTGGCTCCCAGGAGCTGACCACAGCCCCCACGGAAGCCCCCAGAGTGCCTGAGGCCAGCGACAGGGTGGGGAAGGAAGAAGACCCTGGCATCGGGGACTACGACTACGTGCCCATCGATGACTACTACACGCCCTCCCCCTACGATGACATCAACTACGGCGAGGGCGTGGAGAACCCCGACCAGCCCACTGACCCCAACGCGGGGGCCGAGACCCCCACCAGCACCTCGGTCACCTCCAACTCCTCCAATGTAATTTCCTTCCTGCCCTGTTGGCTTGGTCTAGGGGACGGGGCAAGGGCTAGGCTGGGGGTCAGGAGCCCTGAGCTCAGCTCCTCTCTCCGAGTCCCACCTTGGATGGCTCCTGTGTGCTGAAGCCCACTACATCTGGCTCTTGGGCCTGGGGCAGCCCCAGGGGGCCGCTGCTATGTGTGCTCAGAGCCCCGACTGGCTAAGCTCAGCACGTCAGTGTTTCTTCTTCAAAATGGTAGAAGGGCTCTGGGCTCTCGGGGTCCAGGGCAGACCGAAGAGGAGATGATGCCTGCAGAGAGGGCCCTTCCTGGGCCAGGGGTGGACTTGGTACAGGTCAGACTTTAAGGTTGGGCAGCACTGGTTGAGACAGTGGACCTTATGCTCAGGTAGACAGCCTGAAATCTCTGCCTGTGGCCTTGGAAATCTCTGCCTGGGACCTGGCCTCTTCTGAACTCAGGATCCCCGTTGGCAACATGGCGTGGCCAGAGCTCCCTCAGGGTTGCTGTGGTCCTCAGCTCAGGGAGGAGCCTCGCCCAGCAGGCACAGGGCAAAGGCTCCAAATAGCTAGAGAGGACTTGCAGTTTGACCCCCTCACGGAGCAGACCTCCCAGGCGAGGGGCACAGCTGGTGAGGGGCGCTGAGTCCTGGCTCTGCCTAGCTTGTTGTGTTCCCTTGGGCAGACTTGGGGGACAGTTTCCATGGAGAGTGGGAGGTGCATAGAGGGGCTCCCGGGGGCTGTAGGACTCCCAACTGGCTGGCCGCTGGCTCCAGGTGTTCTGCTGGTAGGGGCTGCTGGCTGGGTCCAGGAAGCAGCCGTGGTGCCCGCTGTGCTGGCACAGTGTTTGCAGAACAGAGCTGGGGAGCGCGGGGCGCCCTGTGGGGTGACTCCTCTCCGTCCTCTGCCCTGCAGCCAGCTCCGTCCCCGGGGCAGGGGAGGGATGACGTGGAGGGCGAGTTCACCGAGGAAACCATCAAGAACCTGGATGAGAACTACTATGACCCCTACTACGACCCCGATGCCAGCGTCTCCCCGTCGGAGGTCGGGCCAGGGATGCCGGCGAACCAGGACACTGTCTACGAAGGGGTGAGCAGCGTGGGCAGCCGCGGTGGGGCTGGCGCTGGGTGGGGCTGGCTCAGCGTCTCTCCCTGGCCCAGGGAGGGTGCGGCGCTGTCTCCAGACGACGTCTATGGTGCGCTTGGGGCTCCCGGCCAGCTGAGCACGCCACATGGCTCGCCCGACTTTGATGCCGCGAGGTCCTCTGTCAGCTTCGGACACGGCTGCCCTGCTGCGGGGCTGGGAGAGTTGATCCAGCGCCCCTGCTTTGCTGGGCCCAGGGGCTGGTTAACTGGGCTCCTTTCTCCTTCTCTCTCCCTTCCCTCACCTGTGCTTTCTCCCCGCAGATTGGCGGACCTCGGGGCGAGAAGGGTCAGAAGGGAGAACCGGCCATCATCGAGCCAGTAAGGACTTCCTTCTTGCGTCTGAGTCGGGTGCCTGCTGCGCAGGCCTGTGGCGGGTTGTGTGTGGTGCGACCAGCTCTGCGGGGCCTACACCTGTGTGCACAGGCGTCCCCGAGCTGCCGTCCCCCCGCCCCCGTGGGCTCCACGCCTGACTCGTCACCGAGGCTCAGTTCGGGGCTGGGGCAGGGCCTGGGTGGGGGATGTGCTGGCACCTGGAGGGGTGGTGGGAGGTGCGTCTTTTGGTGCTTTCAGGTGTGAGGGAGCCTGAGTGTGTCTCTGCACCCATTCACCTGGGACACCTCAGGCCTCGAGAGGGGAGGAGCCCAAGGACAGGGAAGAGGATCATGGGAACAGCACTGACTCCGCCCTAGAGATGTGGCGCGGCCATGCTGGGCTGCCGTGGGGGCTTTGCCTGCCCCCGCCTGTTGTGCACACACCGGGACCAGTGCGTGAGACACCGTGTCCAGGAGTTAATTGCACAGTGCGGGGATGAAATCCCAGCTGAGTCAGACTCAGCTGGGGCAGGCAGTGGGCTCAGGTCAGCTAACAAAGTGTGCTCAGGATGTCTCAGAGCGTGGGAGGAGCCCAGGCCCTTTTCCATGCCCCTCCAGGGTCACTGGATTTGGTGGGTATCCTTGTCCCTTAGGGTGTGGTGGCCTGGTTGGGGGTCCTGGGTTCACCCCATGGTCTCAGAGCAGCCAGGGTCAACCCTTGACCCCTGGAGGGTGAAGAGCTGAGTGATGGGCAGAGCTGGTGCCGCTGCAGCTCAGGCAGTGGGTGTGGTCCAGGAGGATCTGGTTGCTGAGGTCCACTCCCACCATCTCATCCGGGTGCCCAGTGGAGGAGACTCATGGCCTTCAGAACTGTGGCTGGTGATGAGGCCTGGCTTGGCCGTCACCTCTGCGACCAAGGCTGGTTCCTAAGGGCTGAGCTCAGGACTGCTGGGGTTGCCTGGGGTGAGGAACAGCTACAGGACCCTCTGTCCTCTTGCAGAGTGGGGAAGGTACCTTGGGAACCTTGGCCAGTGGTGCCTATCAAGCCCTTGTGGCCCAGAATCTTCAAGCCCTGTGGCCAGGGCAGGCTGGACACGCCCCACCTATGAGTGGAACTCCGAGGGCAAGATGGGGCGGAGCTCTCCAGGCTTGGCCTCTTGCCTGTGTGTGAGACGCTTCTATGACTCCCATGGGGCTCTGCCCTCTCCCAGGCCCGTGCCAGGGGTGGCACCTGTCAGTTCCCGTGGGCCGAGTAAAGTTCACCATCCTCTACCCAGGAGGCTAGAGGGTCAGGGCATGCGGTCTGTGCAGGTGATGCTAACTCCAGGGAGTCCCTTGCTCTCATTCCTGAGTCCAGGGGCAGGAAGGAGGGCCATCTGGGCAGGATGGTGGTGGTAATGGGCTGGGTGAGCTCATCCTTTGGAATGTGGCTGGGCTTGGCCCAGGGCTCACCTGACGAGGGGCCACAGCAGGACTATCCTGGTGGCTGGGCCCTGCTTACCTTCCTGGGGTGCTGGGCCTCTCTACAGCCCCTCCACAGATGGGCTGGCTCTCAGATGGACTTGAGGTGGACTCGAGTGGACTTTGGGCTCCTTTCGGGGTATCCCGTTGCTTTGGGGAGAGGGAGATGCCTGAGGCTCTGCTGGCCTGGCTCTGTGTGGGGCTGGACTCACACCTGTGGAAGGTCCGCGTCCACTTGAAAGAGTGGAGCCCTGTGCAGAGGGTGTTCTGCTGGCACTGCTGTGAGCAGGGTGGCCCGGAGGCCGGGCTGAGAGGGCAGAGCCCCAGCACACGCTGTCTCAGGGAGCCCACCTAGTCCTCATTGGGACGGAGCCAGCCACCTGAAGGCAGTTTAGGACCCCCACCAGCTGCATTTGCTTCTTCCCAGTTCCCAGCCCCTCCGAGGGTCACAGGACCTTTGGCCAGTCTCCTGGAGAGATCGTGTAAACAGTTGGAATTTGTGAGCCGGGAGCAATGCCAGATGTCCTCAGAGTCTCAGCTGCACATAGACAAGAGGCAGTCCTGGGGGACCGCTGGGCACCCCCATTCGTGGGTGGGGCGGCTGGTGTGCCTCCTCGGGCACTGCCATCTGTGATCTGGAGATGAGGCTCACCGCACAGTGAGCTCACAGGCCGGGTCCGTGATGTGGGCACCTCGATGTGCGGACACCCCAAGCCATAGTCACGGTGACAGAACTGCCCGTCATCTTGGTCCTTTTCCTTTTCTCTCCCTTTCTGATGAGAGAGAGACTTTAGCTCTAGTGAGAACTTCTCCTTGGCCCTAGTGACTCTGGGGCTGGTGGTGGGGAGGGAAGTGTCAGGGCGAGGACGGGTGGCCAGGGTGAGGACCCTGGGAAAGCTGGGCCTCCTTCGGCTGCGCTGTTGGCCAGCGTCCCCAGCTTCCTTTCCATGCCGACCTGGAATGATCTGGGGGGTTGGCCTCCGTGAGATCTCGGCCCAGCATCACCCCGTCCCCCAAGACCAGCAGCGGGTGTGTCTGGGAAGACAGCTGCAGTCCCCGGGGCTCTGCGGTGGCCAGTGGTGTCTCACTTAATCCCTGCTTGATTTCTGAGTCCTGCATTGGTCAGAGAGACAGTGGGGCAGCTGGGCTCGTGCTGCTGTTTAGATGGACTCTGCGCACATGGCGCACACAAATATTTCTCTGAGCGTGCATCTGTGTAAACACGGTGTGACTTCCCAGGCTCGGGGACCCTGGCGGGCAGGATGTGGGGGAGTGTCTCCACAGCCCCCTGGCTGGTGTCTCTGCCAGGCTGGCACCACCTGTGGAGACCAGCCTGCTGCTGACTGAATGCTGGGCGAGCCCAGGGCTGACAGTGGGCCACACACTTTCAAGGACATCTGGGCACAGTCCCAGTTACCCCTACAGGGCAGCACTTCTGTTTCCCTCTGGTCTCGGGGGCAGGAGGCAGGGGATCTGTTTCAGGGCCAAGACCTCGGCCCTCTCACCAGTTCCTCTGGCCCTGGGAGGAGTAGCTCTTCTCCCTGCCCTGCCTGTGGCCAACACGGGCAGCCTGTGGGTGCAGCCAGCCCAGGGCCCAGAGAACACCTGTGACCCCAGGACTCCAGGGGCCAGCCCTTCTGCCCTTGCTGTGCAGACCCCTGCCGCGGGGAGGCCCTGTCCTTCCTGGGGAGGGGCTTGTCTCATCCCCCGAGGTGGGCTGGGACACAGGACATTCAGGGTAGGTGTCTTTGCTGCTGTTGCCAGGAAGTCAGGGAGGAATCGAGAGGGAAGCCTGGGAAGAGGGACTGGCCATGTGGGTCCCAGAGGGAGCCCCTCCCAGGTGGGCAGAGGGCTTGGAGGCCTGGCCTGTTTGGGGTGTGAGATGGTGAGTCCTGGGGGCCGGAGGCTGGGCCTGGGCACAGGGCTGGGTGGTGAGTGGGCAGCTTGTGTCCAGGGGCCATGGCAGGGCTTGCTGTGTGCTCTGGGCTGCTGCTGGGTGTCTGGAAGAAGTGTCCCCCCTGCAGAGACAGCTAGGGGCTGTGGGCCTGGGGCCAGGCACTCTCCTGCTGGGCAGGTGTCACACCAGGGCCTTGGCCACGGGGCCCATTCCCTTGTCTTCCCTGAGCCCACCTGGGCCCTTGTCCTGTGCTCCTCTCCTCCCTCGGTGGTTTGGCCCAGCGGCTCTCCTGGGTGTCTTGGGAAGATGGCAGGAGACTGGGGACGGTCTGGGGCCCTTCCTCTCCTGGTGGCATCTTAGGTGCATCTCTAGAAGCTGAGCTTGGGGAGCTGGTCTCCCCCCAACAGCTGGTCAAGGCTCATCCTTGTGCCTGGGAAAGTGGGGACCATCATTCAGTCCCAACTGCAGACAGTGCTGCATGGCAAGATGGGGCTGGCCTCTGGTCAGCTGGGACCTCTGGTCACCTGGCCTGAGTCTAGCCTCTTGCCCACCCAACTGGGAGGCACCGTGCTGCGGGGGCCTGGTCTCAGCTGCGCTCTCTCTGTCTCTGCAGGGCATGCTCATCGAGGGGCCGCCCGGCCCGGAAGGCCCCGCTGTGAGTGTCCGGTGTTACTTCCCGTGACTGGGGGTGGTGCTTCTGGGAGGGTGCCCCTTAAGTCCTCCGGCTGGAACAGTGGGGTGGCCCCTCTTCTGCAGTCCTTCCCAGCCTCCTCTGGCCTAGCTGCAGGGCGGGGGCCTAGAATAAGTAGGCTGCATCTTTAACTCTGTCCTGGTTTTAATTCCAGGGACTCCCAGGACCTCCAGGAACCACGGGTCCCACTGGCCAAGTGGGTGACCCTGGAGAAAGGGTAAGGGGTCGGCTCAGTTTCCTGAGACCAGGTGCTCCATGGGCCGTCTGTGTCCTGTCCCGGGCTGTCCCCATCCTCTCTGCTCCACATCCTATGTTGTTCCTCCTTGTGGAGGGAGATGGTCGACCTCGAAGTGGACCACCTTGTAGTGGACCATCCATCAGATGGTGGACCTCGGCTTCAGACTACCCCTCGCCCCAGGCACACCTGATGCCACCCCTCAGACTGTTTCCAGCCCCGCACTGGGTGGGCAGTACCTGAGGAGAAGGCCATCCTGGGCCGCGCTCCTGGGGAGGTTCCAGCCCTGCGTCGGGGGCGCACAGACAAGGGCAGGAGCCAGAGCTGGAGACCGTCCTTGCTCTGTGCCTCCCGGGGCACCTGCAGTGTGTGGGAGGCTGCACCGTTCTCTCTAGCTGCTCCCCCCTTGCTCAAGCCTCAGGCTGGAGGGGGCTTGTCCGGGTGGGCACTGGCCTCCTGTGTCCCAGCAGGGGGCACAGGCCTCACCCACAGGCAAGTCTCTCCTGACACCCGGTGGCGCTCAGCAGTACCGCAGCCTGTGGCAGCCGTCTTTCCCTTTATTTTTCTTGTTTTTCCTGCGGATCTGGTGAATATCAGTGTTAAGGACGTTGGATTAAGAGCTAGTAAGTGGACGGCCGAGTTGTAGATGAGAGAAACCAAGGGTGTTTGGGTGTTAAAGGGTGCACATCTGTCCCAGGGTCGGCACTGCCTGGCTCAGAGTGAGGACCTGGTGGGTGATATCTGGGAGGGGTGGGGGTCTGAAATCACTGGGATACACACTGGCAGGTTACAAGTGGCCTGTGCGGACGTTCCCAGTGACCCAGTGGTGCTAGTTCTTGCTGCTTTGACCCAAATCCCACCCCGGTGGAGTGCCTCTGCTGGCCCTGTGCTGGGACCAGGTCCCACCAGAGTGGGGCATCTGCATTAGCCTCAGAGGTCGCCCTGCAAGGCCTCTGGTGGCTGTCACATCCCCTCTGTGCACAGATACCAGGACAAACAAAGGAAAGCCCCTGGTGGACACCAGTGATTTCTTAAGCCCTGCTCCTCATCCCCCGGGGAGGGGTGGCGGAGAGGGCCCTCCTGTGCCAGGGCTGTCGAACCGTATTTCCTGGCCATGTCTGGGCATTGGTTCAGGGCAGCTGATCAAGTATTAGAGAGAAACACGTCCAGGCCTGGGGATGGCCAGGCAGTAGTTCTGATTGTGCCTTTGTCCCTGTGCTGGAGCTGAGGCCCATCCAGTGACTCTGTAGCAGTCTGCTAGAGTGTCCCTTCAGTGTCTGACGTCAGCCATGTGACAAAATGAGAGTCACATTTCCAACCTGCGCCTAGTATCAAGAGAATGAAAGATGGCTTTGGGAGCAGCCTTGTCCTCTCTCTCAGGGGACCAGGCTTTGTGTTGGAGACACAGTGCATGGCAGAGTCTGCTGGCTTGGGCACATGGCAGGAGGGTAGGGGGCAGCCCACCTGCCTTCCCTGGGCCTCCAGGGCTGCGGCCTGGTGAGATCTCTGCGGTGTGTAGTGGTGACCGTGGCCAGCAGGCAGTCTGATGCCATTGTGGGTCTGATCACTGTTCTCTGGGTTCTGTGGCGGGAGTCCTCCTGACACTCGGTGGTCCACTGGGTAGCTTGAGGTTTCCATTTAGGAATAAGCTCACTACTTCCCACCTCTCAGACTCCCAGACATGAGCTGGTGTCGGTTGGCCTGCAGGTGGACCTTTGCAGGTGGCCAGTTGCTGTGTGTTTATTATTTTTGGTTAAAGCAGTGATTGGTCTCCTTGTCTGTGAATGGCTGGAGTCCACCCATGTGCTGGAGAGGGTGGGCTAAATCAATGCCGAGCCCACTGTGTGCAGGAAGGAGGCAGAGACACACACAGGCCATGGTGTGCAGTGAGCAGAGAGATCTGATCCCAGGATCCTGGTGGACAGTCCTGCAGAAAGCCAAGAGAGCAGCCGAGTGGCTGGCCAGCCAGAGGGCACTTGGGGAGTGTGTCGTGTGGCCCCAGCTCTTTCTCTGGACACATATGTAATTTGGGGCTGGTGTTTCTGCAGGAGGCAGAGCCTCTCACTGCTATCCCCGTAGAGCCTACAGCACAGCATTTCACAGGCAAATGGGCCACTTCTTAATGAAAGTCAGAAGAGTTCCAGAGAATTCCACCCCGTCCAGATGGGTCCACGAGGACAGCTGAGGTCCCCTTAGCTCCCAGCTGGGAGGTGGCTTGTGCTTCTCCCTGGGGGCCCCTGGGGTGAACACACACCCCAGTGTTGCCGCGGCTGGTTCAGGAGATGGAACTGCACCTGGGGATGCCGGGGATGGACCACTGGGGTCCTTCCTGGGGAGGGCAGCTAAACACCATCTGGATGCAAAGCAGGCCTCACACCCCCGCTGGGCAGGAGGTGCCCCATGTGTGGAAAAGCTGCCTGAGAGGGCGGTGACTTGCCAGTCCACGTCCTGGGAACCTCACACTCATGCGGTCTTGAGGCCGGCCAGAAGCCCTCTGGAGGGTCCGGTCCTGGGGCGGGCTGTCTGGTCCCCCTCGGAGACCAGGACAGCCGTTTGTGGAGGTGCAGCTCCTGAATGCATGGGTGCCTTTGAGCTGGCTTTGCCTTCCCGAGGACATCCTGCTGTTGATGCCCTTCTCGTGGGCTGCCCAGCGAGGGCGTGCTCCGCCGCCTGCCTTCCACAGCTGTCCGTTCCTGTGAATGTGGCGATGCAGAGGGTGCTCTGAGTGACAGAAGCCCCTTCCCTGCCCAGCTCCAGCTGCAGTCCTCCCCGTTTCCTCCTTGAATTCCTCCAGGCGCACCTCAGCCCTCCAGCCTGCGGCCTTTGCTGATCTCAACCCACTGTCATGCCTCTCCCTTCTCTGGGCTGGGTCTCTGGAACATTCTATGCTGGGCCCTTGCATTCCCTGTGCTTGTCCCGTGTTGTTCGGGTGGGTGGGTCTTCTGATCCCTCAACCTGGCTGCAGTGGGTGGACTCTGATCAGCTCCCCACTCCCCATCTGCAGGGTCCCCCTGGACGTCCTGGTCTTCCTGGGGCCGATGGCCTGCCTGGTCCTCCAGGGACCATGCTCATGCTACCTGTGAGTATCCCTGTTTGTGGGTGCGCAGCAGGTGGGCCCTGGGAGGGGGAGGGAGGCAGGGTGCTGTGCTGCTCGGGGGCCGGAGGGCGGGTCAGGCCTCTCCCTGGGACCTCCTGATCACCTGCTGCAGAACCAGCCTGGGCCCAGGGGGACACACAAGGCCCAGCAGCGGCCTTCCCTGCTGCTGCCAGCGTTGGGGCCTTTGCAGTAGCTACAAGGGGACCATCAAGGGAAGGGCTTGTGACCCTGACTCCTGAGTAACCTCTGGAGAGCAAGCCGAGGACCCTGAGGAGATGCCTTGGGGTGGAGCTGTGGCCACAGTGACCAAGGGAGGTGGGGCTGGGCTGCCCACCTGAAGGAGCCCCTCGGCCTCCTTGTTGGTCCCTGATGTCCCTCAGGCCTGACAGTGTGGGCCTCGGGACAGGCTCACGTGGAGGAGGGGAGGATTTGCCCTTGTTGAAGAATGTGATATTGGGTTCTCAGGCCCTTCTCCAGGGGTCTCTGGAAGAAGGACCATCTCTGTTTAGCCCCAAATGCCTGTCACACGTGGGGAGACCCAGTGGGGCCAGGGGTCCTCTCTAGGCCCACTGGGCTGGGCCCTGTTCTTTGTACCTTTGGCTTTCCTTGCAGCAGCGAGGGGCTCTAGGTGCCAGGGTGAGAAGCTGCCCAGGCCAGAAAGGGTGTGGTAGATGCAGGGAGGGTCTGGGGTGTCCCTGGGGCTGAAGTGGCAGGTCTGGCAGGGTGTGGAGCAGAGCTGGGTTGGGGGAGGGTTTGGGGCTAGATGCCAATCCTGGGCCTCCAGGCCTCCACGTCACCTGAGAGGCCCCTGGCCGCCTCCTGGGCTCCGGGTCCAGCAGGGATGCTGCATTCGTGCACCCAGGTAACCCCTCTTTGAACTCCTGCAGTTCCGGTTTGGAGGAGGAGGTGATGCGGGCTCCAAAGGCCCCATGGTCTCGGCCCAGGAGTCCCAAGCCCAGGCCATTCTCCAGCAGGCCAGGGTGAGTAGCTCCGGGTGCCTGTGAAGGGGACAGCCCGGTCCCCAGGGTGGAAGCAACTGGGTGACTGGATAGAGCCTCTGCTCTTGCCCGTTCACAGCCCTGGGTGGGCCTGGTTCCCCATGTTCAGCTGGGGAACTCCAGGGATATTTCTCGGGGTTCCTTGTCTACGGTGAGGGTTGAGGGCTCATCAGACCCAGTGTGCCCATCTCCCTGTTTGCAGATGCGTGCCTGTGTGCCAGGCCCTCCCTGGGCTCTGGGAGTGGGAGAGAGACTTCACAGGGCTCTGGGCAGGGCGCTTGCTGGGGACATGCTTCCTGGCCTGTGCTTTGGGGGAAGCCCTTGGCCTAGGCCCTTTGCCCGGTCAGGTCCTGAGGAGCAGGGTCCGCCAGGAGCCTTGCCTGTCTTCAGGAGTTAGCTAGTTAGTGAACTGCGACTTTAGTGACTGTAGTTGCTGATGGCCTGTGACGGTAGGGAACACTGCCCCTTAGGGCTGGGTGGCCAGTGGAGGGAGTGTGCAGGGCAGCCCACATGGCCCCGATGGCACAGTGTTTATGTGGCTGCAGCTTGCTCTGCGGGTGCGGATGACCAGAGCACTCAGCTGATCACAGGACCGTCTAAGCAGCCAGAGTTGCTGTGCAACAAATTGCCGAGTGTGCTCTTCAGGCCTGGCCAGTGTCACCCGGGGCTGGAGTTAGTGGCGTGGCCTGCTTGGCTGGCCTGTCCAACTGTGGGTCTAATTGAGGCCAAATGGGCGATAGGCTTAGCAGGAGATTTTATAATGTAAAAAACTTCCGGAATTAAAACCGTGTGTGTGGGACTCACGATCCCGCAGCAGAGGGGCACTTTGGCCAAGCAGGTTGACCTGTGCTGTGGCAGGTGGGAGCCACGCGGGGGGCCAGGCAAGGGCAGAGAGCCCAGGTAGCTAGGCTCCCAGCTCGCCAAGAACCTCCCAGCCGCTAGAGAGCACCTGGAGTGCCTCTGCGGGGAGTCGAGCCAGTGGGAGGGCCTCTCCAGCTCAGCCCAGAGAGGGAGGCCTTGAGGGGCCAGGGCTGAGACCAAGTCCCTGTCCTTCATGGTGGGTGCTGAGAGCCTTGAGGAGCAGGGACCTTGCCTGCCAGAGCCTCCGTCCTTCCCTGTCCCAGCTGTCCTTTCTGCCCTCGGCTCTTCCTTACCATGCCCCCTTCTCTTTGCAGCTGGCGTTGAGGGGACCAGCTGGCCCTATGGGTCTCACAGGGAGACCTGGTCCCATGGTGAGTGGCTGGCAGGGCGGGGGAGCAGGAGCTGCATGGGGGCTTTGCCTGTGCCTGTGTCTCCGGGGAGATGGTGGGCAGCTGTGTAGCCATGTAGCATGGGTGACCCTCTAGCCAGTGCCCTGTGGCCATCAGGGATGAGTGGCCTCTTGGTGCTGCTCCCCTAGGGTGGAGTAGGTGACTCCAAGGAGCCTTGGGTGCCTGGGGGCCCTGCGATTCCTGGAGACAGCCCTGACCCCATCCCGAATGGGAGTATCCCAGAGGAGCCCGTGTGGGGCAGAGCACAGCTCCGAGCTGCTCTCCCTCGTTCCCCTCAGCCACCGTGGGTGGGGTGGGCGGACCCTTTGAGGGACAAGGGCCTGCTGGGCCAGGGGGCCAGGGCATCCTGAGGCCAAGCCTGCACTCCTGAGCTGCCCATGAACAGGCCCGAGCCTCAGTCTTCGGGGGCTCCCTCCTTCCCGAAGCCATCTCAGAGTCGGGGACACTGGTTTGGAACCTGGTCCTCTGCAGGGCCCTCTCAGCCCCAGATGAGCATGGCTCGTGTGCAGAGACACTCAGGGCTGGTCCGGGTTGGCCTCCCATGTCCAGACTCCAGCCTTGAACTGGCCCACAGGTGTGCACACTCTGCCCTGAGCTGGAGCCTGTAGGGAAGAGTCAGGTTCATCCTGGAGAGAGAACCCTCTCCACGAGCTGCGTGGCTCCTGTGAGCCCAGCCCTGGAGCCGCTCAGCCTGGGAAGAGAGCTGAACAGCTGCGGTTTGCGCCTCCTGGGAGTTGCCGGCCCCCTAGTCAGCTGAGGCAGAGCGGCTGTGCGTGCTGCCCCTGGGACATGCCGCGCTGCTCCACACGCTGTGTGGGCCCTGCCCTTCCCCTCCTGCCCCTCACCGTGGTCTGCGTGCCCCTCGTCTGAGCATGCACTGATCCTGAACTCTCTCCCTAGGGTCCTCCTGGGAGTGGAGGTTTGAAGGGCGAGCCCGGAGACATGGGGCCTCAGGTACGTGGGAACCCATCTCTGTTCCCAGGGGGCCACCCCTGGTTTGCTGCTAGTGCCCCGATTGCCACACGAGTGGGACTTACCGTGTATTGATGCAGCATGAGCAGAAGCAGCTCTGACTTCTGTGGTGGCAGGCTGGCTTGTTGTCCCCAGCCCTCACTGGGGGTGTGACACCAGTGCCCTGTCCCTGAGCTGCTCACAGAAGCATCTGGGACCGCAAACCTACGCCTGGGTGATGAGCACAAGGACAGGCTTTGCTTTTCCCTCTGGAAAAACGTGGGCTTGCTGCTGACCCTTTGTCCTCTGATCCTGGCAGGGTCCCCGAGGTGTGCAGGGTCCACCTGGCCCGGCAGGGAAGCCTGGGAGACGGGTGAGTATTTGGTGCTGGTAGCATGTGGCTTGGGGACCGCAGCTTTGCCTCTGATGGAGCCCGCAGTGGGGTTGTCCCCTCGGTGCCTGAAGGAGTGGACCAGGCTCTGCTGCTGGGCTGGTCGTGCTGTCCACTTCCAGGCTGTACCTGCCGTGTCTGGGATGGAGGCAGCTCACCTGGCCCTGCAGCCCAGCTCTGTCCTGCGCACGTTCATCTGCTTAATGAAGGCCATTTCCCAGCCTCGGGCAGCTGGGGTGCAATGAGCCACGCTGGCCGGGGCCTCATGTCTCAGGCAGCCTCTTGCTCCAAAAGTGGCCATGCTATGGGGGAAGTGTCCAGGCACCTGCTCAGGCCTTCCGCCTGCTAGTTTTTCCTCTTCTCCTGGGATTTTGTGTGGAGTGAAGTGGTCCTCAGGACCGTGGCTACTGAAAGAGGGCACGTGGCCAAGCCGGGGAAACCCTCGCGGTCCTGTCAGGCTCACAGGCACCTTGGTTCCTGTGCTGCCGGTGAGCGAGGGGATGCGAGTGGCGCCATCAGATCTATGCTCTCCAAGGTGCTGGGGCTTCTGATGGCTGCTGTGGCTCCCAGCACACAAGGCGGACGAGGGTTGTCCCTGATGGTTGTGACCTCCTGGCTCTGGAGGGAGTTGTAGGTGGAAAGTGAAAAGTTGCTCCTAGGGCCTGGGGACAGTGGAGGGGGCCAGGCAGGAGGCAGGGCCCAGTGGAGGACGGAGAAATGCCACCTCCTCTGGAGTTCTCTGGTTCTCCACGGACAGCCTGGCAGTTGCCTCGGGCCAGGTTCTGAAAGGTGCTTTGTCTCGTTAAAGGCTGGGAAGGGCGTGGGGGGGGGGGCAAGAGCTGGCCGCAGGATTGGTTGCTGGCTGAGCCCTTCGCAGGGCCGTGGGTGCGTGCGTGAGTCTTTGGAGGTGCCTGAGCCTCAAGAGAAGAGAGGAGGTGGTGGCCAAGGGGCTCTGGGCTGGTGCCTGCTTCCGAGGGCCTGAAGGGCCTCTTGAGTTCTCTGCCAGCATGGCTCCTGGGGAGCATGTCCTTGTGGGTTGCAGAAGCTTCTGGACATTTTGTAGGGCAGTGTCATGCTGAGAAATCCTGAGAACTGTTATGATGAGTCTCCCTTGATTTCTAAAACTGTTTAGGAATTTCGGGGGAGGCTCTGATGGGCAGGGCGTCTGCCGGGCAGACTCACCTGCCCCAGGCCTTTTGGGACAGGTCTCACCCTTGGGCAGCTCCTGGCTCCCTGTTCCCCTCCCTGGGACAGGGGCAGCCGTCTCCTTGGGGTCTGCTTGGGTCTCTCTCCTCTTTCCTCGGACACCACCTTTGCTGTCTGTGGCACTTGGAGACCCAAAGCTGCTGCTGTCCAGGTGGTTTTTGATTGGCGGCGGCTGCCAGACCATGGCCCTGTTTGACCAAGGGCGCATGGGAAATGGAGAAGAGGGCCACTGCTGGGCTGGCGCCTTTGTGCCGAGCCAGCTGGTGTTCCTTGTTAGTGAGCGGAGCTTGGCAGAGTTTAACAAGGCTGGCTGAGCCCCTGGCCCCTGTGGGTCTCTCCCTGGTGTGACTGTGGGGCCTTTGTAGTGGACCCTGGAGGTCCAGGCCCTGCCCTTCAGCCCCATGGCCAATCAGGTAGGCTCTGTGGGCATGTCCATGGCTGGAGGTCATGATTTTAGGAGTGGCCAGCAGGGGCAGAGTGGCTGTGCCTTGGGGTCGCTGTGTGGCCTGAGTGAGATGTGTCCCTTCTGGACCTTTTTCTTCTGTGGTCAGACGGACTAGCCAGACAACTCTTTCCCTGCGCTCCGAGAGGGAGTGCCGTGCAGCTAGTTGGTGTGGATGGTCCCCAAGCCCACAGGTGGATGGTCCCCAGACCCAGAGAGGCAGGTGGCATTCTGCCCCTTTGGCAGTCAGGACAGTGAGACTCAGCCAGATGGCACCCTGTTTTGAATGGTTGGGGTACAGCGTGGCATAGCTGGGGGGCTTTGGCCTATGGCAGGTGCCCCTCAGTGGTACCCTGGGCCTGGCAAGGGCCTCAGTGGGACGCCCACTCCTGGAATCGACAGTGTGCCTCCTCTGTTCCAGGGCCGAGCTGGGAGCGATGGAGCCAGAGGCATGCCTGGACAGACGGGCCCCAAGGTAGGCTGCCGCCCGCACCTCGTGTGCCCCTGCACCCCACCATGTTGCGGACAAGCAGGCTGGTGTGTGATCATGGGGAGGGCTCATTTGGATCAGACTCGCTGGCTTGTCTAAGTTGGGCTGGTGGGTGACTTTAAGGACAAGGGTGACGGCTGCAGCCATTTTCTGGGGACAGCTTGCTCTTTTTATGGGGGTGCTGAGCAGGGGAGGGGTGGGATCCTGGCCACGAGAACCACTGTGAATGTGCAGGTGGCTAGGCCACCCAGGGACATGTGTGCCCCGAGGTTGTCAGAGGACATACTGACTTTCTTCTCGACGGAGGAGCCACGGTGGGGACAGCAGTGTTTGGAAGGGGAATGGAGCCTGGTCAGGAACGCCAGGTGCCCTCCACACTGGTGGCCCTGAACTGGCAGAGCTCTGACTGCCTCCTGAGAGTCTGAGCCAATGAGATACTGTGGGCTTCCACGCCCTGGGGCGGAGAAGATCAGAGTCTTATTGGATCTGTCTCCATAGTTCATGGTGTTCTTTCCTCAACAAAATTATTGAAAGCTTAAAATATCTTACACTTGACCCCCACCCCACCCTGGGAGACGTGGACACTGCTCCCAGCTTCAGGAGGCATGGCCGGGCTGGCCTGGTGCCTGTGGAGTGTGGGCAGCCCTGGAGGCCTGAGGCCGCAGCAGTGGGAACACAGGCAGGTGCCCCCCTCGTGGGCCTGTCTGCAGGGGACCGAGGGTGGACAGGCACACACATCACAGCAGCCACTCCAAGAGCTGCGGTGTCACTGCTGGTGGCCACCCACGGCCCGCGGCTGTCTCCCTTTACAGCCTCTGCTGGTGTCAGGGCAAGAGGGGGCTTGCAGACCCCAAGCAGAGGGTTCCAGTCAGTGGGCTGCCCAGGGGTCACCACGGCTCCTGGTGCAGGGAGCTAGACACTGCAGGAATCTGCCCATGGGGTAGCCACCACTGTGCCCAGCTGTGTGCGGTAACAGTTCTCTTGTCCCCACAGGGTGACCGCGGCTTTGATGGCCTGGCGGGGCTTCCGGGAGAGAAGGGCCACAGGGTGAGTGTTCTGTGTGGGAGGTGGAAGGGTCAACCACAGAGCCCCTTCCCGAGCCCCTTCCACACAATGGCTCCATTAGGGGGTTGGGTGGTCACCCAGCAGAGCACAGCAGGTCAGCCAGTGGAGCTGAGCCCCGAGACTTTGTCTCTGTGGAGGGAGAGTCAGCCAAAGCAGGGGATTCGTCATGTGTAGTGCATAAGGAGCGGTCCCAGTGGCCCTCACTCAGGGACACGGGGGGCTGGAATCGAGTCTCCCTGTGGAATCCGCGCTCTGTTTAGCTGAGCCTTTCATGCCCTTGTTCCATGAGCTGCTGAGCAAGGACACCTCCCGGTTAGGGGTGGTCTGGGAGGGTATAGTCACAAGTAGCCGTCCCTGTTAAGGAGGGTTGGGGTCAGGGCCACCCTGGCCGCTGCCCTGGTTTTCTCACCTGCCTGGGGTGGACCCGCCTGGTGCCCCCTGTGTCTCAGCAGAGATTTCTCCCTGACCTGTGCCTCTTTGGAATTTTGCACATATGTGTGCACACGCGGGTACCCGGGGTCTCGCCGGGAGACGGGCCGTGCTACCCGTGGTGCAGTGGGGAGTGATACGGTCCCCAGCTGTGCTCTCCAGCAGCCTCGTGAAGATGGGGACGCCTGGCTGTGGCCGCTCTCTGACTCAGTGCCAGTCCTTCTGACTGACGGGCACAGACAGGGCACCAGCTGTGTGTCTGGCCTGATGCCACAGGAAGCCTGAGATGGAGCAGCCTCATGCAGAGCCCCAGGCCGAGGGTGGGTCACACTCTGCCTGGTGTCCAGGGGGCCCTCATGCCTGTGGGCCCCCCAGACGGCCAGGTGCTCAGCTAGCTACCACAGGCCATCCACTCAGCACACCCAACCTCCGAGGGAAGCCCCCACCCTGACAGGCCTCGGGGGCTGGGGATCTTCAGGACCAGAATCGCAGAACCAGGAAACCAGGGCTTGACACAAACTGAGGGTGACCTGCTCAGGAGTGACTCACTTTGACTCTGGTTGACTCCCTAGGGTGACCCCGGCCCTTCTGGCCCACCAGGACCCCCAGGAGACGATGGAGAAAGGGTAGGTGTCCTGTCACATCTCAGCTGCAGGTGCTGCCCTGCTCCCCAGAGAGCTTGGCAGGAAAGCCACAGATGGAGCCCAGCAGCGCCCTGCCTGGGGCGCCAGTGTGGGGAGGGCTGGCGGTGGTGGAGGAGGAGGGGTCTGAGCATGCAGGCTGTGGGGAGGGGAGATACAAGCAAATCTCA
Source organism: Spermophilus citellus (assembly GCF_964194105.1). Classification (NCBI taxonomy): domain Eukaryota; kingdom Metazoa; phylum Chordata; class Mammalia; order Rodentia; family Sciuridae; genus Spermophilus; species Spermophilus citellus. The sequence continues at coordinate 2,636,640 of NC_138183.1, read as the reverse complement.
AACATTTACTTTGCTTTATCGTCCTGCCCATGCGGAGAGGCCAGGAGTGCCTTTTACCTGTCACAGGTCTCAGGAAAAGCACCTCTAATTGCAGGAGGCAGGTGCCCCAGATCACATGGGAGGGAAGGTGCCAGAGGCCTAATGAGCTCTGCATCCGCTGATGGCGTGTGATGAGGTGTCAGGGGTGTGCAGGAGCCGCGCTGGCTGGGGCGGCTGGAGCCGGAGGGTGTGGGGGATGATTGTCCTCGGCCCTGGGGAGGCAAGTGGCTGCACATGTGAGCAGAGCGAGGGGGGCAGCTCCCCCAGATTTGGGAATACAGGCTGGAGTTGGGCTGGGCTCATGCACCAGAGGTCTCTCTCTGTCACTGCATCCCCACGGGGGCTGGAGGCCATGTTACCCTGTGACAGGGATGCTGAACGCTGCTGCCTTCTGTGCACCTATCGCTAGACAGCCTCTCGGGGGAGGTTCAAGAACCCCGGGAAATGAGAGGTGCAGGCAGGGCACTGGCGGGGCCACTCCAGCAGCATTTCTGTCCACCAGCTTTCACTGACCTGTCAGGGCACCTTCTTGGTCTGGGCCTCAGCACAGTCGGCTGTAAGATGAGAAGGAAGAAGTGTCCTTCTGGATGCCCCTGCCTCTTGTGTGCATGTGTGCACTGGTGTGCATGTTCATGGCTGGGTGTGCACGCAGGTGTGTGCATACTTGCACGTGTGTGGTATGTGTGCATGACTGTGTGTGAGCGTGTGTGCAGGCAGGCTGTGTGCTTGCATGTGTGGGGAAGGTAGGAGAGAGCGGTGGCCCATGAGGACCAGCGTGCTGGCCTGCGGCTCCGGCTCCGGCTGGGAGCCAGGGGAGCACTCCTGCCCAAAGCCAAGAGGAAAAGGCTCTTGGTGGTTGGCCCCTGGGCTGCTCTGGGCTCTGGCGGAGACCTCAGACTCCCCAGGGGCTGGCCAGGGACTCTGGTGAAGAGAATCCCAAGATTCTCCCTGATGTCCCTCCTTCCCAGATTCTGTCATTTGCCAAGGGAGCCAAGATCTTTGAATTCAGGGAGTCTTCTGCCCTGCTGCCCCTTGCTGTGGCTGAGGCCTGTGAGCTCCTGAGTGGGGCTTTGCAGAGGCTCCCTGTCACCTGCACATCTGTGCCCCTGCTGCTCCCGGGGCCTTTCCTGCTGCTACAGGACCGGTCACCTCCATGTGCTGGAGCTGCCCCGGCCAGTGAAGCCTACTGCATACCGGAGGGAAAGTTGTCTCGGGTGTCCCAGCCTCACAACTTGTCCCTGAAATCCCACCTTCTTCTCCTCCACAGGGCGATGATGGAGAAGTCGGACCCAGGGGGCTGCCTGGGGAGCCTGTAAGTGTGCCAGTGGGCGCCACCTGGGCCTGGTGGGGTGGAGATGGGCTGCACAGGAGGTTGCCTCTGGAGCAGCGTCTGGGGTCTACTGCGGTAAGAGTAGAGAATCTCAGCCTGAGGACAGAGACAGACCCTGGCACTTCCCTGGGAAGGAAAGGAGAGACCACCTTGTGGGGCGGGAGACTCCAGGGAGAGCACACCAGCCTCCCTGCAGGAGGAGGCCTGGGCCCTGGAGGATTGTGGCAGGCATCCAGGGGCATCATGGCAGGTGATCAGGAACATCATGGTGGAGGCCTAGGGACATCATGGTGGGTGTCCAGGAACATCATGGTGGGTCTGCACCTCTGCCATGGCGGGTACCTGGGGACAGTCACAGGGCCTGCATCAGCTCAGGTTCTGATGGGTGCACTTTCCCATGGGAGCTTCTAGCAACGCCCTGTCCGACCCCCAGGCAGGGAGCTCTCTTCCCTCAGCGGGCACATGTTTAGGCCCAAAGCAGATTTCCTTAATGATAGAGGGACGCTGATTTCTTTTCACCGAGGGTGGCTCCGAAACCTCCCTCGTTACCCAATTCAGGCAGCTGTTTGCATCTGGCAATGTTAATTGATGAGAAATATTGCAAACGCTGTGTAGAGGAGAGTGCAGGGTTGGCCTGTGCGGATTCACTGGGACTAAATTATACCCTGGATGTCTGATTAGCCGCTAAGGGGAATCCATCACACTATTCTCCTTAGCGTGCGTCCGAGCGGTGCCTTCTGGGTTATTAGCTTCTGGAAAACATTAATATGACTGGGTATTAAAATAACGAAGCAAACACTGAAGAGGCAATGGACGTGGGAGGATTTCTCCTCTACTGAATTTGGAGAGGTTCTGTTAAAGTTAAGGGTGCCTGAAATCCATGTGGCTTGGCTAAAGTCTCCCTGATTCCGCCCCCCAGGGTGGGCGCGAGCCAACCCTGTGGCAGACAGGGACTGGACGCTTGCTACTAGAATCTTGTAAGCCTTTCCAGGTGGCAGGTGCCTTGGGGCTATGCCCCCTAGCTCAGGGGACCATGTGCAACTCGGGAGTGAGTGGTGGCCATGGGACGAAATCCTGGGTTCCCAGCAGAGACCTAGTTTCTCTTGACCCTGCTCCCTGCAGCCTTGGACTCTGTGAGACCAGAAATAACAGCTCCTGTTAGTGTGCACTGGGGCTCAAGAGAGAGCCGAAAACAGGAACTGGACAAAGTGCTTGTGCAGTGGGGGACAGCGGTGGTGCTTCGGTGGGAGAGGTCTGGTCCTGCCTGTCCCAGCAGGCATCAAAGGCGATGTCCTCTGTTCCCCCCACCTCAGTTCCAGGCACCCACTACCTCTGATTCCCAGCACCAGGGTGGAGAGGTAGGGGGTGAGAGGGGATCTGGGCCAGGCTCCCCAAGACCTGGGTCACCCGCCAAGCACTGGGAGGAGCCAGGCTGTGGGGCCCAGGATTCGTGGGGGTCTGGGGATGAGGGCTGGGACTCCTGACAAGTTTGACCCTTCCTTGCTCTTTCTTGCAGGGGCCACGTGGTCTGCTTGGGCCAAAGGGGCCCCCAGGCCCTCCAGGACCTCCCGTAAGTCCTGTCGCCTCATGTTGTGTGTTCCCATGATGGCTTTGGAGACCCTGCCACCCAGCTGGTGGCTCACTTGGGCACTGGGAGAGCTCATGCAATGTGACCCTTCTGCACAGCTGCCTGCTGCTGGTGTGAGGGGCGTGGGTGGGGATGGAGGCTGGGGTTGTGGCAGGCCAGCTCCTGCCTGTCCCCATCACGTTTCCATGTCCACTCCCTGGCATCAGCACCTGCCGGGTCTTTGTCAGCAGAGCCCCGGGGCACCATGTCCCAAGGGACCTTCCTGCAGCTCCTGTGCATGCTCTGGAAGGAGGCAGAGCCCTGGTTCCCATGGGGCTCTTTCCTGGGGCCTGCCTGAGGCCCTTCTAGAAGGCGCTTGCCCATGGGATACTGGGGCGGCAGCTCGGCTCGCCTTTGGCTGAGGGCTAGGGTCTGGTCAGTGGACCTTCTGCAGAAGGGATTTAGGATCAGGTCTTCTGCTCCCCCGGGGTGCTGCCCTCCGACGCAGTTTCCGACGCAGTTTTCCTTTTGAGCATTTCTAATGTACCATGTCTTTCCCTTCACATCCCCTGCAGGGCGTAACGGGTATGGATGGCCAACCAGGCCCGAAAGGAAATGTGGTGAGTCTGGGGCTGCCAGGGCTGGGCTTCATGGTGACAGCCCTGGGCACACTCCGAGCCCAGCTGGGGAGTTCTGGCCCTGTCCACAGCAGCTGGCACTGGGGAGCAGAGGGCCAGACTCAGAGCCAGTGCTAAAAGCTGAGTTGGTGTTTGCCCATCCCATGCTGCTGAAGTCGGGGAGGCTCAGGGGGAGGCCACCTTCTTCTTGTTCTGGAGGAGCTGACAGCAAAGCCATCAGGAGATGAGTCCCGGGCCCTGGTCCTTTCCAAGGGCACTGGGGAACATCAGCAAGACAGGAGGACTGGGCACCAGTGTCCCCGTGCCCTCTACACTCCTGCTGGGAGGTGTCTGGACGTGTCTGTAGAGCACGTTGTCTCTGGGTCGAGGTGCCGTCCAGGCCCTGCTCTCTGGGGAACCCCCACCTCTTTCTGCCGGGCTGACCCCACACATCAGCCTCTGTGCTGCTGTCAGGAGCTAAGAACATATGGAGAGGATGGGGTGCCAGGATGGGGTGACCCCACCCGAGGGACGGGGTGCAGCTCCCTGAGCTCCTTTCAGGGCTTGCTCTTGTTTCCCACAGGGCCCCCAGGGAGAGCCTGGCCCCCCCGGACAGCAGGGTAATCCTGGTGCCCAGGTAAGTGGCCTGGGGACACGGCTCTGGGACATCAGGCGTGGGGGCTGTGGGTCTCCAGCCAGCGCTCTGGGGGTGACGGACTGGGCTCTGCCCCCCAACTCTCTCACTTTGTGCTGGTGGGACTGGAACCCGGGTTGGTGCCTGTCAGCGGGAATGGGAAGAAAGTGGGGGGCTCCAGCTCAGCCTTCTCCTCACCTCTTCCGGCCCTTCCCACAGGGTCTTCCAGGCCCCCAAGGTGCCATCGGCCCTCCAGGAGAAAAGGTAGGTGGGCCTGAGCTGGGCCTGAGGGGCTTCTTGATGCAGGCATGGGAGGCCAGCTGCCCTCACCCGCTCTCCCTGGAATTGCAGAAGCTCAGCCACGGGGAGGTGACAAGTCAGCCGTGGGCAAGGTCTCGGGTCCCTGTCTTGTGCGGACTCCTAAACACACTCCTCCACCCTTTCGTTCACTCGCCAGCTCTGCCATGGGGGGCTGGATTTGGCAAGAATAGAAAATACATGACGCATAGTTAAATTTGAACTGTGTCGATCTGAAACTGGGCATCTTGCTTTGTTTTGCTAAATTTGGCAACCCTAAACTCACCACCAGTACCTGCTGAGTCCCGTGCTGGGACTTGTTTCCACAGGGCCCCCATGCCTGGCTGAGGGTGGGGGCCTGGGTCCTCGCAGTTGGGGGCACGTCCCAGCCTGGGCATGTCGAGTACTGCAGAGCACCTTGACCAACACAGCCAAGAACCACGGCGCAGGTGGGGTGCGGGTGGTTCTGAATGAGCCAGAATCCCCCGAAGGGCTGGTTCCAACCCAGATGGCCACTGGCCGGGGCCCTCTGAGTGTGGCACAGGATGCTGATCAGTGACACTGTGTGGCTGTGGTACCAGGCCTTCGGGGGCCAGGGAGAGGCATGAACAGATCCCCTGGTACGGCAGTTGCCCTGTCTGAGGAGCAGAGGAGAGCTTCCGGCAGGCTCCCAGAGAGCCGGCGGGTGGGAGGGGTGTCAGCGAGGGTGGGTGCAGCACTAGTGAGAGTGGGAGTTCTGTTCCCAGGGCTCAACCAGAGCTCTGGCAACAGAGGGAGGAGGGGCTGTCCTTGTGTGCTGGGGGCGGTGCAGAGGGGTGCCTCTGAGCAGGCTTCTCAGCAGAAGAACTTGGGGTGCAGCGAGGGCTGGGCAAGCCTAGGGGTGAGGTAAACCAAGGCGTGTCCTCACAGACTCTGTTTCTTCTAGGGTCCCCTGGGTAAACCAGGCCTCCCAGGAATGCCGGGCGCTGACGGACCCCCGGTGAGTAGCCTGCCCACGCTGCCCCACCGGGACTTGGGGGCTGGGAAGCCAGGCTCTGGGAACGACACAGGGGCCCTCGCCTGCCTTCCGTGGGGATGGAGGTTGGTCCCGTTCAGTCTCGAGCTTGATTGCTCAGAACTGCTGGGTTGCACACGCTCTTCAACCTGCTCCTGTGGAAGGGTGGTGGCTGCACCGGTGGCAGTGTCAGCTCCTCACTGGGGTGTGCCGCTTAGTCACCCTGAGTCTGGGACTGTAAGGAGGGCTGGCTGGAGCGACCCCAGCCGCGTGCACATGGTGTGTACTCTCTGGTCCGAGCACAGGGTGGGAGGGCGGTGCACCAGGGTCTAGCCACATGTGAGCCAGCGTGGAGCCCGTCTGACACTGAGGGCAAGTCCCCGTGTGGCCACGTTGTGGGGAGGGGAGCTGGGGGAAGTGGGACCACTCAGAGGCCCTGTGTGCACGCGGTGTGCGCCACGCGAGTCCCTCCGTCCCTTCCTGTGAGATGTTGCTGCTGTGGGGTTGGTTTTCTTGTTTGATTTTTGTTTACCAGGGATTGAACCCAGGGCTCTTAACCCCGAGCCACACCCCCAGCCCTTTTTGTTTTATTTTGAGACAGGGTCTTACTGAGTTGCTGAGGCTGGCTTTGAACTCTTTTCTCCTGTCTCGGCCTCCAGGGTTATAGGCAGGTGCCACCGCACCCGGCTGGTCTGGGGGTTTTTAATAGTTTTCAGCTGATGCTGAAAGAGAGCCTGTTTTAGAAAACAAGATTAGCTAAATTAATTATTTAAGACCATGTATTTTATTGTTTTAATAACACCATTAAAAACTAAACAAAAAGTTAAATATATCAACCATTAATTGGTTCCTGTTTACTACACATCTGTCTCTTTGCACTCCAGGGTTGAGGATCATTTAGTCCAGTGAATCTAAAAATCCCAAATTGTCCTTTTTTAATCTGAGCAACGAATTACAGTCACTCTGCTCCACGTGGAGTTTTTTGAAAATATGTAGGGACTTGGCCATGCGGGAGTTCAGATACTATGAGATCCATCTTTACCAGGATGTCATTTGTGAACCCTTTAATTTATGTCTCTATCTAATTGCATTTTCTAAAGATAAAAATAGCATGTTATAAACGATTAAAAACACAGCGGTGACGTGGAGTCACCCTCCTGTCTCCCAGGGTCTCTCTGCAGGCCTGGGGCTGCTGTTGCCTTCTGAGCAGGCCAGGTGTGCTTCAGGCCCCTGCAACATGGGACGGGGATGGCCAGCCCGTCCCCTGCAGGGAGGGTGCCCCTCCCAGATGCACCTGTTTGGGTCTCAGCCTGGTCCCTGCACCAAAACCTCCACAGAGTGGGGAGAGAGGGCCTTGGACCGTTCCCCTGGAGCCTGCAGGTGCCCACCACCCTGAGCTCTCCAAGCCAGTGGTGGTGCTTTAAAATAACACACAGGGCTGGACACTTGGGTGTGGTGTGCTCACAGTAGGGACCACAGGTGGACGGGAAGGCCCTGATGGCCCCAGAAGCAGCCTCTCCTGGGTGCACAGAGCGGGGAGATTCGAAAGAGCCTTCCTACAGCAGCACCCGGCTGCCACCCGCCAGGGGCCTGTTCTGCTTGGTCTTTGCTTTCCTCTTGGCTGGAGAGTTCTGGTTTTGAAGACAGGGAGATCGATGTTAAACGATGAAGAAGCAGGAAGCATGTGGAGGCTCTTGCAGCACCCAGGTGCCAGTGTTCAAGCCGCTCTCAGGCCACGGGGGAGCGGCAGGTGCACTGGGTCCCTGAGACAGTATGGAGCCAGTAAAAATCCACTTCAGCTGAACCCAGCAACTCGAGGAAGGCGCACGACCCGCTCACTTAGTCAGACCCAGTGTGCGTACCGAGAAGATGGATTAGAGCTCCCGTCACACAGTCAGCCACGGTGGCTGTGGCTGCAGAAGTCATGAGGGGCCTCATCCCTTCCCACCCGCCTAATTGTCTACAGTGAATGTATATTACTTTTTAATCAAAAAAAATATCAAGTGCAAATAATGGGAGCTAGATTATTTCCCATCATGGAAGCAGGGCTCCGTGGGGTGTTGGGCGAAGGCCCATGCCGGAGGCCCAGCACCCACCATTTGTTCCGCCTCCTGCCTGCCCTGCCACCGCGACTGGTTTTCCTGAGGAGGGAGGAGCTGGGGCTCTGTGACCCTCACTGCCACCTCTTAGGAGTGCAGCAGAGGATGGGATACCCGAGGGAGGTGGCTCTGACTAATGAAGGATTCCTCCTCTGTGACAGGGCCACCCTGGCAAAGAAGGCCCTCCTGGAGAGAAAGGAGGCCAGGTGGGTACCGGCCATGGCTGCTGATGGCTGTGCAGGTCCTGGGCTAGGGTGGGGAGGCAGGGGTACCTCCCGAGAGCCCTGGATGCTCATCAGCAAGCCCTCTGGCTGCTGAGGGGCGTCCCTTTGTGGAGAGCCAGCCTGTCCTCCCGTGGGAAGCGGCCACTTTACCCACGGCCTCTTGGGGGGTGCATGTCTTTGGTGGCAGCTCTGTCCTTCCAGGCACCCGTGTTGCCTCAGCCCGTCTTGCTCCAGGACCTTCCCTGACTCCCAGACTGCTGGTGGGAGGCGGGGTGTCCCCTCTCATCATGTGACACTACTCGCTGCCTTTGACATTAGGGCAGGGGCCGCTGTGTCCCCCCAGGCCTCTGTGGGGCCCGATGCTGGTGGAAGCCGGGTCCTGTCTCTTGCTGAGGGACCTGGAGTTGGCTGCAGTTTCCCAGGTGCCTAAAGGGAGTTGACGGCTTTTTTCCTTTGGTTTTAGGGCCCACCTGGCCCCCAGGGTCCCATCGGTTACCCAGGTCCTCGAGGAGTCAAGGTGAGAGGAATCTATGGAGCCCCGTCTTCCTGGAGGTCAGGGTGGGGGGAGGGCACGGCTGGCTGACTCTGGGGAGCTCTTCTGCAGCTAAGCCTCCCTCCTGCCTGGCCCCAGAGTAGCCTGGTGCGCCATCAGGTGGGACGCTGTGGGTCGACAGTACCCGGAAGGGCAGATTCGGGGCAGGGCACAATCTCCAGTCAGCCTACGCACTGCCATCGGTGGGACAGGAGAGTGTCCTTTGGTCCTGTGTGCCATGCTCTGAGCCCAGCGGCTCTCAGACTTCACAGGCCTCAGAGCCTGGGGTGTCTCCACAGGGAAGCTCGGAGAAGTTTCTCAGAGCCGTTTGCATGTTTGAAGGGTGAGAATGGAAGTCTGCCCCCCTCCACAGCAGTGGGCAGAACAGAGCCCTTGACAGACAGACGTGCAGATGGCCACTTGCTCACTCGTGTTTCCACCCGGAAAATGCCCGCAACATGGACAGCACGTCCCACTGGCCCGCCAGCACTGACCGGGTCTGCTTGGCGCTGTGTGGTTTATTCAACAGAGGCTTGGGTTCATGCGCTCTCTTCTTTTTCTACCTGGACAGGGGGCAGATGGCATCCGTGGTCTGAAGGGCACCAAAGGTGAGAAGGTGAGTATCTGCTCCTTCCAGTCAAGAGCCTAGCCTGGCCGGAACAGGATCCGCTGGGTGGCCCCACACCAGCATGTCAGCACGGCCAGCGGAGGAGGTGTGGCTTCTGAGTGCCGAGGGCAGCTGAGGCCACTCTGCAGGGAAGTGCATGTGCACCAGGGGAATGAATAGTTGAGGGCAGGCCTGGGTCCCCTGGGTGCATCCTGGAGGGCCCCGTGCATCTGGTTCACGCCTCTGCCCACGGGCTTGGTAGTTAGGGTTCTTCCCCGGGCAGCCCCCACGGCTGCAGAGGTGCGCACTCCTGCAGCTGAGCTGGGCCAGGCGGGAGTGGGCTGGCGCTCGGGTCCCCAGGCTCGGAGGGTGCTGCCAGCCCACAGCCCTGGGCACGCACACACACGCCCACGCATGCGATAGCACGCCCAGCGTGAGTTAGCACGCTGCTCTGTCCCATGTCATGGGTCAGATTGGGCACGGGTCAGATGGCATCATTCTGGTTAGTAAACATCTGAGACGGGCCACTGTACGTGCTGGCCGGGGTCAGTGCTCAGGGACCAGCAGTGGTAATGTCCTCGGCCACATGCAGTGGTGGGCTCACCACATCTGTCCTCTCAGTTCTGGACAAGGCCCAGAGCCACCTTCCAGGCCTGTCCCATGGGTGGGCTCCAGGGCTGCGTGGCCCTGGCCCCTCCCATCATAGCCACCTGTTCTCTGGTGTCCTCCTTAGAGGTTTTCCACAGGGACTTTGCCTCCCTTGCGGGTAGCCTGTGAGGCTTCCCAGGGGCTCGGACCTGGGGCTGGAGGGCGGGGAGGCTGTGGGCAGGAGCTCAGGTGGCCTCCTCTCTCTGGGACAATGCTCATGCCCTGCTGCTCCTTGCTGGGCCCCTGGGGGACCTGCCAGCCTAATCCACACTCACGTTGGCACATCAAGGGCTGCCACTGGACCTGAAATGACAGGGCAGTGGAACCACCGTGGCCCCACCCAGCCCGTGCTCTCAGTGGGCTGTCTTCAAGAAGGACAGGCAAGGCCCGCACAGGCCCAGCTCCCTCCAGAACACACCTGGGCCAAGGCAGGACCCCCTGGTTCCAGGGGATTTGGGGCTGTGAGCAGTTTGGCCCAGGATGGTGCCTGCAGACACCCAGGGCCTTAGGGACAGGCACATCCCCCAGCAGGGTTCTTGTCACAGCCCATGTCTCAGAATCCCCATCCCCCCCTGGTTCCTAGGGTGGCTCTGTTGTTTTGAAGGTGTCCTCCTGGAGTCCCAGCTTTGTCCTTCCAGCAACAGAGATGCTTGGGAGGACGTGACTGAGTCACGTGGAGGCAGCCATCTTGCCAGGACAGTCCCTGGGCTGTCCTTAGGGGTGCGGGAAGGGGTGGGAGGGGACGTGGGGGACTGTGGCCCTGGCACTCCAGCCGACTCCGCGGCCACAGCTGGCCAGCCGTGGGCACTGGGTGAACACTGGATGGGCGCCTTGGGGCCCGCTGGGTGGGAAGTGGGCCAGTCTCCAGGCGACGAGGCCTACCCTCAGGCTCCCCGTTTCCTCCTCTTGGATGGAGGCCTGGCCCTCTCCCTGGTGTCAAGCGCAGCCTCTGTGGAGGTCGGGCGCTTTCTCCCTGTGGTCTCCTGGAGGGGACGTCAGACCAGGGTCTTGAAGGGACAGGAGGTCGCTCACCCTTGACACCTTCCCTGAGGGTCCCCAAGTCCACAAGTGGCACAGCTCATGTAAAAGCCAGGGTTGCCTTCTTCTCGGCTTTTGGTGACGCTGATTTTTTATTTGCAATGCCACCAGAGCAGCCCAAGTCCCCTCCTCAAGTGTCAGCCCACTCACCTGCTCCCGGCCTTCAGTGCTAAGAGGACACAAAGCTGCTCTGAGAAACAATGCCCGTGGCTGGGGCTCGCTCAGCACAGCACAGGCAAACCAGGTCGCTGACCACCAGGCCCACCGACCACCAGGCCGCAGCCTCAGCTGCCGGGCGCTGAGCCCGCGGGTTAGCAGGAGCACACTTCACAAGGCCGAGCACAGGGCCCCCCGTCCAGGCTCCCGCCACAGGTCTCCGTGCCAGTGTGGGGGTGGGGAAGCAGTGCCAGGGAGCGGGGGCTTTGCTCTGGGTTAAGGCCGACTCTCGTCCCCTCCAGGGTGAAGATGGCTTCCCTGGATTTAAAGGCGACATGGGCATCAAGGGTGACCGGGTAAGTGTCCAGCTAGGGAAAGGCAGAGTGGCACAGGGTCCTGGGGAGGGGTGCAGGGTGTTTGTGGCTGTGGAGTGTCTTCTCAGAATGGAGGTGCCACCTCTGTGGGGACTCCTGGTCCTGAGCCGGGGTGGTCTGAGCCCTGGAGCCGGGCTCTCTGCAGTCCTGCTCACCTCGCCCTCGGTTTCTAGCTTGGAGGCTGGAGTGCTGTCCCTGTATGACCCTGGGGACAGGATGGCTGTGGACCACCCCTCTGCCCTGGGTCCCACACAGGTGGGTCCATGGGGACTTGTTACTTCCTGGCTGATCAGGTGGGTTATGGAGCAATTTGTGACTGCAGGCGGTGAGATGGGTGGCCAGGGAGAGGAGAGCGAGGTTATGGGAATGAAGCAGTCAGCGGAGTACCTCCCCAGGCCACAGCCAGTCACCAGCCGGGCCACACCCTGCTCAGCCCTTAGAGCACCCGGCGTGGCCCTGGTGTTGGACAGTCTGGTGCTGGCCCTGCGGGAGAAGCCCCAACAACCTGGCTGGTTCTCTGTGACCCAGCACTGGGGGAAGGTGTGCTGGAGAGCAGGGCTCGCAGGTGACAGGCACCGGGCCGAACGCCGGCTGTGCTGTCACATAAACAAGGAGAGGGTGTAGGAGTGACCCAGAGAGGGTTTCCAGGTAGTGGCCGCTGCCTGGTGGCTTCCCAACAACTCCAGGCTGAGTCAGAGCCCAGGCAGAGGGATGAGCTGCCTGTGCTCAGGGGCCACGCACACTGGGCTGAGCTCGTCGCTGATGTGGCCTGTCATCTGCTGCTGTGATTATCCTCCAAAGCAGGGCCTGAGGGTGCCTCATAGAACATGCCAGAACCAGAGGCCCTGGGTACTTGGCACCTTGTCCCACCTGGCAGGCAAGTGCCAGCAGGGATAGCCCGTCACTGGAGAGAGAGCAGGAGGGCTGTCTCAGTGACGTCCTGGCTGCACCGCTGTGGGCGGCCGGCGCTGCAGACCGTGCCTCCTAGTGGAGGGCCAGCCCTCCTCACCCCTGCCCTCCGATGACTCAGCTCACAGGCTTGGGGTCCAGGTGACAGGGCACAGCTCTAAATATAGATGATCTCCCCCATCTCAGCTGCAGCCAGATGAGGATGGGAGGGGCTGCAGGGCGTACCCCTTGGGGGCAGCTGGCGCCATCACACTTCCCAGAGCAGGTGTGCCATCGCACCCAGAGCTGAGGCTCATTGAGGAGGACAGAGGAAGGCCCCTGGCCTCCCGTTCTCCCACAGACCAATGAGGCAGCTGTTGGTCTCCGTCCCTGCAGTGCACGTTTTTGGTGTGGGCTCTCTAGCTGTTCTGCAGCTGCTCTTGGAAGCAGTTGGTCAGGGGGACTCACCACCTGACCACCTGCTTGGGCAGGTCCTGTCTACTCTGCCACTGAGCACCGGGACAGCTGTTCAGAGCCAGAGTGGTGCTGCCCTCGGCCACAGCAGGCTGCTGGGCCCCCTCCTCAGCCTCCACCTGTCACCTGGGGGTGTTGAATAGGGCAGAATGAAGCCCACTGTCCCCAGCATGTGTCCTAGGGGTCTCTGTCCTGGTTTTGCCCAGGTAGCTGCCCAGTTGGAGGCTGCCTGTCTCCAAGGCTGCTGGGATTTCAGAAGAAGGTGGGTTCCATCCACCCGCTGCATTTACGGAGGTAGCTGTTCAGCGCCTCCATTGTTAACAGGTTATTTCAGCCAAGAGGCCCTTGACGTGGGCGAGGTAATTGGGAAGAGCAGGCCCTTGAGCATGTAGCGGGCACACTCGGTGCAGAGGGGCAGCACGCCCTCTAGCAGCGCCCGTGATTGGCCACATGATGGGCTCTGGAGCAGGCCCTCTGCTCAAGTGAGGCCAAGAGGCCAAGTGGCTCTCACCACAAGAGGCCTGCATCCAGCCTCACGCCTGGGACCGTGGCTGGAGTCCTCAGCCTGGCGGAGACTGTAGGATCCCCCTCACGTCCTCTGTTTGATTGCAGGGGGAGATCGGCCCACCTGGACCCAGGGGAGAAGATGGCCCTGAAGGCCCGAAGGGTCGTGGAGGTCCCAATGGTGATCCTGGTCCCCTGGGGCCCACTGGGGAGAAGGTTTGTGACACTGGGTGGTGGGCCATGCCTGGGAGGGACTGAGCTCCGCTGAGGCTCTAGATAGGCCCCTGCTGATGACCCTGGTCCCCGGGCGCCCAGTAATCCTGCCCCATGGCCATGCACATTGACTGACGGGTCATGTGTTGTCCTGCATCTGACCCTTCTGCCCCACTCGGAGGAGGCTCTTCCCCAGGCACCCGCAAGCTGGGCTCTGAGCTCCCCCAGCCAGATAGAGAGTTTCCATCCTTGAGTTCCTGCCTCCCATTGAGGGTATTGGCACGTCCCTGCCACGGCAGGAAGGCACAGCCCTCGATGGTGGCCATTCTTCAGCTTGCCCTGTGCAACTGCGGGAGGAGCCACCCTGTCCCACCTTGTCCCCTCTAATTAGAAGGAATGGGAGTACAAGTGTCTAAAACTTCCCACCTGACCGTGCATGGCCACAGGAGGCTGAGCCACAGAGGGAGGACGTTCTTGCCCGGGAGCACTTGGGGATGGCGCGGCACCCAGCTCCTCCCTTGGGCCTCTGCTCTTCCGTCAGTGCAGGGACCATGGGCGCTGTTGTATCCCATGGGTGCTTAGAGGTTCCGCCCCAGAGGACACAGGGACTCTGTGGTGACGGTGTCTTTGGATGCTGCCTCCCGCCCCAGCCCGTTGGCTTCCTCTCGGTGCAGAGGAGAGAGCCGAGGACGGCAGTTCTCACCACCGTGTGCTTCTTCTTCCTTTTCCCCAGGGAAAGCTCGGAGTCCCCGGATTGCCAGGGTACCCAGGAAGGCAGGGGCCAAAGGTACTTTGAACCGTGCTAGGTGTCTCGGCAGGTGTGAGGCTGCCCTGCCCTACCCGGCATTCCCTCATCTGTTCCTTGACCTCGTGGCTTCTGTGGCCCCAGGCTGGTGGTACCGTCCCTGGGGCTCTTGTCTATTAGCAGTTTGTGTTGATCTGGCCAAGTTCAAATGAGGAGCCTGGCCACCAGTTAAGCCTTCCAGAGAGGGGCAGAACCTAGCCTGGCCTTGGGCAGCTGGGCCCTGGTGGCCCGCTGTGGCCTTCGCCCATTGGCTTGTCCACGGCCAGAGCTCCTGGAACAGTAGACCCCCACCTCACTTGGAGGCTTGGCAGAGTTTGCTCCTGGGGTTGGTGCTGTGGCTTCCTGAGGCTCTGTCCAGGTGCCTTTCTGCTGCTGGGTGCCATGTTCCAGATGGAGGCTCCTTCTGCAGCCTCGGGGTGGGCAGGAGGCTGGGGAGCGGGCCTGTTGAGACTCAGTCCCAGGGCTTCGCTCTGGAGTCCATGAGATGCTCAGGAAATGTTGAGCTGATGAGCAGATGGGTGCCAAGCAGGCAGAGAGGTGGGTGGCGGTGCGTGGATGGTGGATGGGCATCGTGCAGGGTGTCCATCCTGCGGGCAGGTGGGCAGGTGCACCTGTGGGTGGGTGGAGCTGAAGTCACCCGTTGGGGGTGCAGCATAGCACCCCCTCCTGGCCCAGCTCTCCTGCTTCCTCCTCATCTCTCTCTTTCAGGGTTCTATTGGATTCCCTGGATTCCCTGGTGCCAATGGAGAGAAGGGCGGCAGGGTAAGGACGGCCCTGGACGGGCAGCTGCTCTTTTTGCCTTGCTGTGTGGCGGTTGCCCAGTGGCTGCCTACTGCTCCCCATCCTGTCCCCAAACCACTTTCCAGACGGCTGTTCTTGAGCCCCGGGCCACTCTCAGTGCTGAGGACTCTTGCAGATGCTGGGGTGGCAGCTCTGTGATAGGCAGGGGCAGAGACAGGAGCGGAGAGAGTGCTGGGAGGGAGCCTTCGGGCCGATGCCCGCGGCAGCCCCAGCTCCCTCTTCCTGCCAGCTTTAAGGGCAGGGTGCTCACCAGCTCCTGGCTAGGCTGGCATCCCCCTGGGACCAGGTTGCAGTGCGAATCTCCAGGTGCATTGTTCCCTGGTGTGCTGTGGCTGCACAGGCGCCCAGGTGCTGAGACGTCCTGCTGTGGTTGGCTAACAAAGGCCTTGTGGGGACTGGGCTAAGGAGCCTTGTCCCCAGCCTTAGGTGGAGCCCCCACTGGCCCAGCCTTCTTGGCAGGAGCCGCTCTGGATGCTCCTTGGTGGAGCCACGGTGCCTGGGCATCACCCATCGGGAAGGCAGGAGCCACCTGGTCATCTTGGCCCTTGGACTCTGAGCTGCCTAGTCCACGGGCATGCCGGGGACAGAGCAGCCACCTGTGGGGCGTCCACAGAGCAGGCTCCTCCAGCTCTGCTGCCACCCAGCTGTCCCAGTGCACAGAGCTATGGGCTGTGGCTCCATCCATGCGTGGCTCCCGGAGAGTGGAGCAAATGTGTACCAGCGAAGGCCGAGGAAGACCAGGGCGGCTGAGCAGGTGACAGTGAGCACGTGTGCTCTGCCACTCAGCCACAGGGAAATGTGAGCACCCTCCTGGGCAGGGCAGGGCTGGCATGGGGGGGGGACAGCCTCCGTCCAGGCCTCAGCGGTCTGCAGACCTGCCTGTCGGCCCACCTGTCCGTCACCTCCTGTGTATCATCTACCTGTCTGTAGCACCTGTCACTCACCCGTCTGTCACCTGTCATCTGTTTATCGTCTGTCTTTGTACCTTCTTTCATCTACTGTCTGCCTGTATTCCGTTTATCATCTGTTCACCTGTCGTCTGTCTTCCTCTCGGTTATCTGTTCACCTGTCTGTCACCTGCTGTCTGTGCATCTGCCATCTATTTACCTGTCTTCCCACCTGCCGTCTGTTTATCCCCCTGTCTGTCACCTGTCATCTTTCCTTCTAAGGACGGCCTGACTGGTGTCTTTGGGGAAGACTGTCCTCTGGAACACGTGGAGGTGCCCATGGCGAACAGTGGCCTGGGTCTCCTAAATGTGGGACACACTGGCATGGCAGGATGCAGACCCCTGTGCCAGGACCGTCCACATGACACTGTAGTAATGAGAACCATAAGGAGAGGGCACCTGACCACCAGCTGCTGGTGTTGTGGTCTTACCACAGCCTTCCACGGAGGACCACGTGGGGCCAGCTGAGGCCGTGCCCCCCATAGCTCAGCCTCTCCCTCACTGACCCTGTGAGTTTGGACGCTGGTCTGGGTACCCGCTGGCCCCCACTGGCCATGTCCACAGCATCAGCATCGTGGGCCACCAGACAAACTAGAAAGCCTGAGTCATGCCAAGACCTACCAGGCACCTCCAGGCACCGATGCCTGAGCCCAGGTGGGAGCCACTCGCAGCCTCTGTGTGGCACCTGGACGTCCAGCCCTGATCAGGGATGTTCTATCCACTGCTGCTCCAGCCCCGGGCATAGCTCATGACACAGACGTCAGGCCAAGAGGTGGAGGCCATCTGTTTCTTTGAGCACTTTTGAGCACAGGGTAACTGAGTCCCTGGAGCTGGGTCCCTGCCACTTTGCCTTCCCATCATGCACCTCCTGTCTAGGACACAGAATGTAGCCGTCCCGCAGGAAACCTGCGGAGCCTTGCTGCAGAGAGAGGTCTGCAGTACTGGCCTTCTTTTTGACAGGTGGTTTGGGGGATGACAAAGATGGCAGGTACCTTGGCCCGCTGGGTGGGGTGGTCTCCCCCGTGTTTGCAGGAGCTGGAGGCCAGCTGTCCTGGCAGGGGGGCCCGTGTTCTTTTGTTCAGCACTGAAGCCTCCCTTGGTGCTGGCTCGTCCTCAGAGCCTCAGTGACCTGAGCCGTCACAGCTCCAGGTCGTGTGTCAGTGCTCGGCCCTTGGCCTCTGGACTTCACGGTCACACCGGCTTCTCTCGGAGGCAGTGTGTTCACTTAAACAGCACACGTTTCTCAAGTCCTTGCTAGACGCAGACACTGCTGGGCACTGGGGACTTGGTGATCACACAAGATGTACCCCTGCTGCCCAGAGCAAAGCCCCCAAGGACCAGCACCCAGGGACGACCAGGGACGATGAGGGTCAAGGATGCACTGGGTGCCCCAGTGCTCCAGAGTGTAACTCTGAGACCTGAGGGCCTTTGCAGTGGAGATGACACTCCTGCTATGACCTGCAGGAAGGACGGAAGAGGGGCCAGTCAGGGCTGTGGGAGGTGGGAGGAGACAGAGGAAGCTGGTATGTGCTGGGCCCAGGCAGCCACTGGACACCCACTGCAGGGCCGGCCAGGTCCACAGGGAGGCTTTCCCAGGAAGCTCTGTCCCAGTGTGGGGGAGGGGCTGGAGAAGACACCAAAGGGCTGGAGTGGGAGCTGTGGGGGGGTGTTGTCCCGCAGGCTCTTTTGCTCAGATATTCTGCTCGGTGGTGGCCTCTAGGTCAGGGCTGGGGTGCTGCACAGCCTGTGGCTTCTGTGTGTCTGCCTCTGACCTGAGAGCCTCCTGAATAGCTCTGTTCTGGCTTCTGCAGAGCTGGTGGCTGGCTTCCGTGGCCTTAGTGGGGGCGTGGTTAAACGGGAAGAGCATCAGGGACATCAAGCTGGTTGCAGCCAGGCACAGAAGTCAGCAGAAGCAAAGAGATGCCCATCAATGGCCTGCCCCCACCAGGGGGTGGGGAGCAGCCTTTTGGACACCCCCTGCCACTGCAGGGCTTCTCTTGCCTGGGCTTGGTTCCTTGGATCCGGCAGAGATCGTCAGTCGGGCCACTTCTGGGACTGTCCGTTCCTTCCCAGCAAGAACAAGAGGACGTGCGCCCACAGGCAGCTTGTGAAGGAGACCCGGGGGTCACGTTGTGTTCAGTGGCTCCCCCCAGGACCAGAACCCTGGCTTGGGTTGGTTTACAGTGAGCGCTGGTGAGCTGGTGCTGCCTGAGTCCAGAGGAGCTGTGGCTGAGACCCCGTCCTGCCCGGGCCTCGGACACCGTTGGGTTAGGGAGCCACAGGTGCCGCGAGGTTAAGAACGAGATCCAGGTCATGGCCTGCTGTTGGGTTGAGGGAGGGCAGGGGAGAGGCCTGACCGCGGAGGACAGCCCCCACAGCAGGGTGTGTTCAGGTGGATCGAGGACGTCCACTCAGGACAGCGTTCATCATTGAAGACGCAGATGTTTCGCTAATTTTCATATGCAAATATTTATTTGAAGCCAGAGGACACAGCCATGGAATTAAAGCCCTGGAACCAGAGTGCACTGTTAAAAAGGAACATAATTAACTCATCGTCGTAAATGGTCTCATTAAACGTGTTTCGAATGGGAGACTCGAAAGCAGTGCCAATGCCCGCAGCAGATGGATGGAAGGTGGGGAGAAGAAATGTGTCCCTTGGCCTCGGAAGCACGGCCCTGCCCTGGGCTCTGTCCTTAGGAGACCACGAGCGGAGCAGAGAGCAGGCCCCGGGAGGGACCCGACCCTGCATGCGGCAGGATGCCTTGAGATCTTCGCTGCCGAGAAACAGATGCGGTGTGTTTGCATTCTGTGGTTTGGAAAATGCAAAACAGCAACAGGAAAAGGAGCCTGGATCCTGAGAGCAGCGACGGCTCCTGGATCTGTGATTTATGGGTTAAATTGCAAGTTTGCTTGTCGGCGGAGCCTGCTGAAAATTTAATGGCTAATATTCTTAACAGTAGCAAAAGTAAATTATGTATGAAAGGGACTGACTTCCTTCTCTCTCTTTGTAATAATGACCCCCTCCCCCCCGACTGAGAGGGAAGGAGGAGGGAGGTGGGGAGCTTTGCGGAGAGGAAACAGGTAAGTAGTAAACATCCATCAGGCTGGGCAGGAGCCAGCTCTCAGTGGGTACGTGCAGGGCGCGGGCGCTGGGTGATGCCCTCCTCCCTCGGGCAAGCCCCCATCCCAACTGTCCAAACCAAGACGGTCAGGTGGCTGGAGGCTGCGCCCTTCCTGGCCCTGCCGAGTCACTCAGTCCCTGGATACCGCGGAGGATGGGCTCCTGAGCAGAGCTGGGTGTGCACAGAGTGACTGACAGCCCCTTCTCTGCTTCTAGGGGACACCTGGAAAGCCTGGACCCCGGGGACAACGAGGCCCAACGGTAACCTCCCTGTGGCCTGAGGGCCACCCTGGAGAAACGGAATGTGGGACTGGGGCAGGGGACAAGGAAGGTGGCCTCTCTGGCTGTGGGCATCTGAGCTGACCTACCCCTCTTTTCTCCATCTGTCCAGGGTCCGAGGGGTGAAAGAGGCCCTCGGGGCATCACGGGCAAGCCTGGCCCCAAGGTATGTCCTTGTCCCTCTCTGGTGACTACACGAACCCATGTTGCAAGGCTGAGGTGACAGAATACACATGGCAGCTGTCTGTGGCCTTTCCCTGACAAGGAGGGAAGCTTTCCTGGACCTGTGTTAGGAGGAGCTCCCTCCAGCAGCCTGGCTAAGTGGCTCAGGGGACGAGGTCCCTAGGCAGTCAGAAGTAGGACAGTCCCCACGTGTGGGGACTCAGGGGTCCCTGGAGGCCAGGCCCATCACAGACCCACCCAATTTTGGTGAGCAGGCCTTATTTCTTCTGTGGAAAAGGGGTCTGAGGCTGCAAAGAGATTTTTACTAGAAAGTTCTTTCTCGGTGGGTGGATACTGAGCCTCCTTGCCTAGGAGGCAAATCTGGCTGTGAAACTGAAGACAAACCCAGCATGGCAAGCTGTCCTTGCCCTGTCTAGTAGGAACTCCAAAGGGGATTCCTGCTGAGATCAGCCTTCCAGGGGACAAGGGGCAGCACTGGCAGACCAGGAGGCCATGGGCCTTCCTTTATGCTGAGCCCTGGGTGCACCTCTTGCTCCACTATGAGAAGGATCCCCTCCTCAGGCAGCTGGTGCCCTGTGGGGTGGGGCCTGAGGCAGGTCCCTGTGTGCAGTCCTCAAGGATGTTTTTCTTGGCTGAGTGGGACACTGTTTCAGAAAGGTCATAGCCCTGCAGATGTCAGCTGCCACTGCACGCACAGGGGACAGGCAAGCTGTGGGAGACGTTGGTCAGTGCCGAGCTGCTCTGCCCTCTGCTAAGGGCCAGGACACCCTGGAGAAGGGCAGGAGCCAGTGTGTGATGTGCATGTTCGGTGATGTCACTGGCCAGGGTCTCCATCCGAGCCCTCGTCATAGCAACGCCTCTCTCCCTCCCTTCCCAACTCCTTCCCAAGGGCAACTCTGGAGGTGATGGTCCGGCTGGCCCTCCTGGTGAGCGGGTAAGCTTCCTGCCCATGGCTGGGGAACCCCTCCAGGAAGGTAGCTGCCCCAAGAGCCCCTGGCACCCCTGCTGGGGCAGTCCAGGAGGGGAGGTGCCCTGACCCTGCTGGGGATGGGGTGAGGCCTTCCGTTGCTCAGAGACTCAGCTCTGTTGGGGTCTTGAGGTAGTTGAGACAACAGGAAATGGGGTCCTGGGCCCCGTCTTGCCCCTAAGGGCCCTGGGATATGGCTTTGCGACTGGCCCCCTGGCATCCCTGGCTGGGCCTTCCACAGCAGGATAAATCGGGATGAAGGCTGCAGGAGCGGTG
Source organism: Spermophilus citellus (assembly GCF_964194105.1). Lineage (NCBI taxonomy): Eukaryota > Metazoa > Chordata > Mammalia > Rodentia > Sciuridae > Spermophilus > Spermophilus citellus. The sequence goes on along the minus strand of NC_138183.1, from coordinate 2,616,026 downwards.
TGCTCAGAGTCCAGTGAAGGTGTGGGCTGCTGGGCGAGGACTTCTGTTTTCAAACTGGCCACTCTCTTTCCCCAGGGACCCAACGGACCTCAAGGACCCACGGGATTCCCTGGACCAAAGGGCCCTCCGGTAAGTAGAGCTCCCCACCTGGGCAGGCTTCCTGGGGCCCTTGTCTGTCCTTTAGGGCCTGTTGGGGGTAGGAAGACACCGCCAGACCCTGGCCGGGTTGGCAGGAGGGTGACAAGCCCCTGAGCCAAGGCTATCAGTGGGTGGCCCCTGGCCACGCCCACCTCCCTGGAGAGCAGCGTTATGGAGGCCTGTCGCCCAAATGCCAGCATGTTCTGTCTGGGGTCTGCGTTCTGAGGGCACCAGCCTTGGGCTTAGGGCCACCCCTCCTGCCCAGCCTCAGCTTGGCTGGGTCATACTGGCGGACCCCATTTGCAAGGGGGCTCACACATGTTCTGGGGAGAAGACTCCAGCATGGCTTTCTGGGGACCCTGGCTCGTCTTACAGCTCGGTCAGTGTATTCCACCACATCCCCCCGGAACGTGAAAGGGCGTCCGGCAGCGGGGATGCTGCCTGGTGCTGGGGTGCTCAGGAAGGAGCTCCTCCAGCTGGACAGGCCTGGCTCCCAGTCCACCTGGCCAGCTGCCTGCCAGGGCTCCAGAAGTCGATGGGCCTTCCCTGCCCGTGTACCCTCTGGGGACGGGGATAACTGCTTGTCCCTTGGGCTGCAGTGAGGTGATGGGTAGGTGCCGTCATGGCACCTGGGACAGGCTTCTCTGAGGTGCTTATTTTCGGTGCCTTGGTGACTTGGACAGTGACCTTTCTCAGAGGAAGCTCATGAGTGAGACCACGAAAGTGAGATGGAACTTTCCGTTGGCTTGTGTGGCCATAGGTCCATTGAGTGTGGCTGTTTCTCAGAATGGAATGAAACTTCCTTCCCCTCTCCTTTCTTCAGGGCCCTCCAGGCAAGGACGGGCTCCCTGGACACCCTGGACAGAGAGGCGAGACGGTGAGTATGTGGGTGCTGTGTCAAGGCTGTTGCCTGGCCTCTGCAGGTTGGGTGTCCGCGGCCCTGCCCGTGGGTATGGTACTACCCAGTGCAGGTGAGGGGACCTCGCTGGCTTGGGAAAACCAGCCAGCCTCCCATAGGCGTCCCGAGGGCCCGCCCTCTGCCACTGACTTGGGGTCAGGCTGTGGGGACATGGTGCCCCGTGACACCTGAAACAGGTCCTGGCGTGTTGCTGGTCAGAGGCCACACTGCAGACCATCGGGGCCTGAGCAGAGGCTGATGGGCCTCTGGAGCCTTGTGCTTCTGACCTGTGCCTCCCTGAATAACAGGGGACAGCGCCTGCAGCCCCCGTGTCCCCACGGGAGAAGGGCTTGGGGAGGCTCTCGTTTGTTGCCCAGTTACTTCCTGCTGCAAGACTTGAAGAGAAGGCGGCCGGCCTCGCTCCTACCCCAGCCATGTTCACCTGGGGGAGACAGGGGTCGAGGGGACAGGGGTCGGGAAGACACCTCCAGTCTCTAGACTGGCACCCACCTGGGTGGACGTTTGGCCTCCCCTGGTTGCTCGGCTGTGTGCACGATGGCAATGGCGCCTCGCCCGTGGCTCGCTCTTCCCTGTCTCAGGCTGTGTCACCTCGGGTGACAGAGCTCACCATTTGCAGCTGGTAGAAAAAGCCTTAATCAGAAATGTGACCATTTCCTGGCCCCATCAGCCACCGGAGATCTGTCCCCATTCATTGGAGGCACATCCTGGCTCCCCTGTGACCTTGGCCACACCAGCGACCTTGGGGCTCCAGGCTTTGAGCAGCTGGAGGTCTGCCGTGCCGATGGCTCCTTGTCCCTGTGCTGTGTGCCGTCCCTGTATGCCCACCTTGTCCAGCTTGGAGGACAGAGTGCACAGAGGGGGCCTTTCCCATCAAGGAGAGCGGGGCACTCAGGGATGGGCAGCAAGGCCACACTGTCCTCTGCAACTTCCTCGTGCCTGGTGCTCTGGTGGTCCCTCCCTGCTGATGCTGGCCCCCGGGTGGCACGGGTCTTTGAATGCCACATCAGGTGTGTGCCTTTAAAGACAGGATCCCTTTTGTCTCTGGTGCCTGGCGATGAAACCTCTTTATCATGCCTTGGCAGTGTCTGTGCTGCCATGCTGGCTGAGAAGTGGAGATGACTTTGCTTTTTTGTTTATCGAGAAAGATTAGAACATTTCCCCCGTGCTCTGCACATCTTCTTGAACGCCTTTCCAGGAGATGAGGTAGAGGGTTGTGCACATTGTGTGCTTCTTCCTCCTCGGTCTTGTTTTGGAAAGAGCCTGCGAAACAATTCAGCTGCTGCCTCTGCTGGGGAGGTGCTCTCCAGAGCTCCTCGGTGCCTGCCACCTCCTCAGATGCAGGGGTGCCCATCCCCGTGTCCCACCTGGGCAGTCGAGTCTCCTGTGGGCTGGTCCAGATGCCCCTGAGCACAGTCCTTCCTGAGGGGTTGACTTTTTAATGAAAACAGTGGCCATCACGGCTCCTGATTGGCCCGAAAGCCTACTTCTCAGCAGGGGGTTGGAGACAGATTCCATCCTGGTTGGCCATAGAGGGTCCCCTGAATGACTGGAGACCCAAAAGGACATCTTCCCTGCCTTTACCAATAACGTTGGCATCAGCAACTTCACCAGGGCCGCTGCCTCCTTGGGCACTTCCCCCTCGACCTGTCCATCACCCCTTGTTTCTGACCTGGAAAGCTCAGGCTTCGGGCAGTGCTCTAGCCTTTGCCAGCAGCTGAGCTGCCTTCCAGAAGAGAATCCTCTGAGGACTCGCAGAGAACCTGAATGTGCCCTGTGCCCTGTGGGCCAGTGGCTCAGTGTGAGACCCCAGTGCTGTGGCCAGGCGTCCTGACCTGGAGGCAGCAGGCCCAGAGTAGTGTGTGCCCACCCATCAGCCTTCCCTGTGACCTCACAGCCACCCACTGCCCTCCCAGATCCAGAGTGTCCCCTTCTAGGGCTGGGGCAAAACAGCACGTCCCAACGCACCTGCCTCAGTCCGCTGATGTGACCTGAAATCAAGCTTACGTCGTCTCAGGGTAGCTTCTTCCTTCAAAGGAGAGGTTGGGCAGCACGGAGGATGCCCCAAGGCCAGCCAGGACGTCACCTAGGCACGAGCACAGCACAGATGGGACGTGCTCACTGAATCCAGTTAAAATCCCGCATGTGTGCTACCAGATGGCAAAGACCGTAGGGCCAGGCTCTACCTGTCCTAGACACACCCAGGAGCTGGCCAGAGGGTCCCCTGGTGTGCGCCAGAGGAATCGATGACCAGAGCAGGAAAATCCCCCAAAATCATCAACTAGGAACAGCCCGGACCTGGCTCCCGAGTTGGCTCAGAAAATGAGCACTTAGTGACATAAGAAAGACGGATGGCTTAAAATCTATTTCTCAGCACAAAAACCCAGTGCGGAACCAGCTTCTCTGGCTTCATTGCCACGTGGAAGTGTAGCAAGAGAAATGGGCCCTCTCACATGAAGAGGGGAGCATCCGCCATCTGGGGACCCGGTGGGAGCGGGCGGGCGTCCTCAGGAGTGGTGGCGGGGCGGGCGTGGCGGCCGCTTCTGCGGCCTCAGCTGCCCACTCTCTCCACAGGGTTTCCAAGGCAAGACTGGCCCTCCAGGCCCACCCGGTGTGGTTGGCCCTCAGGTGAGACACAGCATCCTGGTCCTGGGTATCCGGTGTCCCCCAGCTGTGTGGGAGGAGAACCAAGGCTCAGCGTCAGCTCCCCGATTCTGAAGGTGTACTTGCCACTAAGGGAGGAGCTGAATTCCTGGGGTGCATGTTAACAGCCAGAGATTTGCCTCATGGGAAGACACCGCAAGAGAAAGAGCCAGGTTTCCTGGGCATGCAGCGTGGGTCCAGCAGGTAGAGCAAGCATGGCCAGCCCAGGAGCCCGGCTTTCCCCAGTGCAGGGCCGGCTGTGCCCACTTGTGCTTCCGTGAGTGCCTGAGGCAGCCACATTCTGCCACTGGCTCCTGCCAGCGCCACAGACCTTGGGTCCCTGTAGGGACCCATCAGTGAAGGTGTGGCTTCCAGCCAGAACGGTGGCTTTGGGCAGCAGTATGGCAGCAGGAGCCTGCTTCATAGAAACTTCACACCTAATGTAGCGAGAAATAAGATGCTGGCCTGCTGCTGCCGTGGCACTGGGGTCGGTCGCTGTGGCCCCTGTGGCTTTTCTCCCCGGGGGCTTACATGGATGTCCCCTGGCTGGTTTCCCATTACATCCTGGAAGTGCAGCCCACTGGGCCTCTTGAGAGGCCTGGGGGCAGGAGGAAGTGCTGGCCGTGCCTGGGGCCGGGCAGCAGGCTGCTTAGCAGTGTCCACCCAGCTCAGTTTGGTCTACTGCATTTTGGCTGAAACAGGAAGTGCAGAGGAATAGGGTTGGTTGGCTATTGGTCTTTGCCTGTGCAGTCAGGACTGTCCTTGGATTCTGGAAGAGAAGGTCCCCTTTGTAGGTCACTGGAAACTGATCTGTGGTGCTCACTGGTTTTCCCTTAGGGTCCCACGGGAGAAACGGGTCCAATGGGAGAGCGTGGCCATCCTGGGCCCCCTGGTCCTCCTGGTGAACAGGGGCTCCCAGGCCTTGCTGGAAAAGAAGGGACAAAGGTGAGTTTCTGGAAGCTTCATGTCAGACTGGCCCTTTCCTGAGGGGCCATTTAGGACTTTGTGTTTCCATTGCTCCTTTCTGATGGAAGGGTGATCTCCCAAATGCCCTTCATGTCAGTGCATTCCCAAGCCTCGGATTCAGCCGGACTTTGCTTGGCTTGAGTGGGGCCTGAGCTGGCCTCCTGGGGGCTGGAGTATAAAGAGCAGCAGCACACGGGCATCAGACTTCTGCAGGCCTGCTGAGAGCTCTGCCCCCAGCTGCCACCCGCTCCCAAAATGGATGAAAAGCTCTCGTACTTCACAAATCCCGTACAGATTTGGCAGAAAGAGATCCTTGTATGAGTCTCCCACTGCTAAAGGCTGAAAATAAACTCAAAAGGCAAAAAACTAATGTGTTTCTGTCCTCGCTCCTGGTGCTGGATCTCACTGTCCCCCTTATTAGCTCCTCCACAGGGCACCCCAAGTTGGTGGTGGTAGCTTCCTCTATGTTAGCATGAAAATTAATTTCTCAATAAGGGACACAGAAGATACAACCTCTCCAGCCCCTTATGTGACCACATGCAAGAGTAACTTAGAGAATAGAAAGCAGTGCAAATACAGCAATACTGAGAAAACCACACACACACACACACACACACACACGGGTATATGCTTGAGTAAGTATGTACGTGTGTGTGAGAGAGAGAGACAGAGACAGAGAGTGAGAGACAGTGGGGCCGGGGAGTGGGGTGGGAAGGGTATCTGTTCCAGACACACACAGCTCACTGAGTCTGGAAAGCAGGCCAAGGGCAGTTGACCGATGGCTTGGGAAGACCCTTGTGCGCCCAAGTGTGGACCTCAGGGAGGATTCTGAAAGACGTCAAGCTGTAGTCTCTGTCGGGAGAGGGCAGGCTCAGACATGCCTCTTCAGAAAGCATAGGATTTCAGTCCTGAGGCCGTGGCCAGTCCACTAGGGCAGTACTTCTGACAGTGTCAGCCACAAATCCCTTAGCACCCTTCTGTCACTAGTCCCCAATACTAGAAGAGGTGGCTGACCCCAGCTCCTGCTTGGTTCCCCATGGCCCTGAAGGACTATGGGTGCCTCCATGGAGCCCAGGGACAGCCTCACAGAGTGGCTCTGTTCCCTGGGTCCACGTGGAGCCAGCCTGGGCAGCAGGTTCCAGGCCTGGACAGGTGGAGTGCCACACGAGGTCCGGGGTTGAATCCCCAGCACAAGACAAAACAGAAAATTCAAACAAAAGGAAAGAAATTCCTCTGAAAGCCTGGTGACCAGGGAAGCCCCCAAACCGTCCAAATTCCAGGTGGACGCTGATGTGGAGGCCCCGCCTGACTCCAGGAGAGGGATCTGGGCATCTGCAGCAGTAGGAGGGCTGCAGTCTGGGGTTCCAGGGTAGCTCATCCTTGCTCTGTTTTCAGGGTGACCCAGGCCCTGCTGGTCTCCCCGGGAAAGATGGCCCTCCAGGATTGCGTGGCTTCCCTGGGGACCGAGGGCTCCCTGGTCCGGTGGTGAGTACGAGGCCAGGTGGGGTTGGAGCAGGACAGTGCCCACCCTGGGGGCTCTCCCTGGGTGCCCTTCGCCCACTTTCCCACTGCTTTGCAGGGAGCTCTTGGACTGAAAGGCAGCGAAGGCCCCCCCGGCCCCCCAGGCCCCGCGGTGAGTCACAGCCTCTTGCCCTGTCACCTTCCTCCAGACCTATTGCACAGGTGACAGCTGGGAGGGTGCTGGAGCGGAGGGACTTTGGCAAGGATGTGGACCACGTACCCAGGCTGGTGGCCTGAGTGACAGGGGGTCCCTGGGGAGCCAGGAGAAGGCCCCACACCTGTGGTGGCTCTACCTGGGCCAGCAGGGGATGGATGGGCATGGTCTCTTGGACTCTGAGGACACCTGCTGCAGCTGGCCACCGGAGGCCAGGTGAGCCCCCAGCAAAGGCAGAGGCCCGTCCCCAGCCTGCCAGTCAGGGCTCTTGCCTGCTGCCTCTTGGACAAGATGGTCCCTCCCAGCATTAGTATCCCACCCGTGACAGATTGTGGTCCTAGAGAGCGTGGCGAGGTGGCCCCTCAGGTGCTCGCCCACGGTCCCTCTGCTCTCAGCCGAGGGCTCTGGTGAGGGCGGGTGGCGTGATGAGAGTGCCTTAGGAACTCTTGGCCGGGTGGTCCAGAAGCCTTTGAATGAAACCCTTTTCCTGCCCCTCCCCAGGGATCTCCAGGGGAGAGAGGTCCAGCGGGTGCTGCTGGGCCCATCGGGATTCCAGGCAGACCTGGGCCTCAGGGTCCTCCCGGGCCAGCTGGAGAGAAAGGGGCTCCTGTAAGTACTGCCTCAGATCAGAGGCCTCTCGTTGGAGTGGCTGGGCTCCCTTCAGGGCCCAGCCTGTCCTTCCCCCGTGGTGTCCCGGGGTACATCCCTGTGGGCTTGCAGGAAGGGGTGCCATCCTACAGAGTGGTGTGTGTGCCCCGGGTGCCACAGGAGGGTTCCCTGCAGTGTGTGCGCAGTCCACTCCTGCATGTGAGCATCCCAGCTTGTGCAGACAGAGTGGGCTAGAGGTGGTGTCCTGTGGGGGTCCCGTCCAGCCTGGGCCATGTGTGTGCAGGGCCACAGTGTCTGCTGAGGGGACAGCCCTTCCCGTGGGCCCACCTCCCAGCTGGTCTTTTTAGGACAAGGATGGATATCTGGAAGCTGCTGCTCCCTTGGTTTACCTGGGAACACAGGTGGAGGGAAGCTGGCAAAGAAGGGTGGGGCTCCGGGGAAGATAGATGCCTCCTCTGCCCCCACAGTGGGCTGAGCTCTTGGTGAACCGAGTTCTGTAGCCACTGAGAAACCGCGGGAGCAGGGGGAGGGGACTGGCCACCCAAACCTTGGTCTCTGTGAAGAGCCTCAGTGGCCACACTCCTTCCTAGCTTCCCAGGGGGCAGTTGTGTGGAGGGGGTCAGTTCCACCCATGAGACTCCTGCCACAGCTGTGCAGCCACGGGGACAGCCTTCTCAGTTTCCCTTCCTGGTTCAGGAGGAGCCTGGGCTTGGGGGATCTTCGATGGCTGAGGCCTGTGTGCTGGGGGACATGAGTAAGCAAGGAGACTCCTGTTGCTCCACTCTCAGCGCTTAGGGCTGGAAAGAGCCGTCGTTCCATGCCCTGAGCAGGAGGACCCTGTGTAAACGCACTGGGGACATCTGCACCCTGGAGAAGGCTTTCATCACGTGATGAGCAATTTTGATGGCATCTGATCATTTCCAACTGGATTCTATGCCAGACAACAGAAGCCTTTTTGGCCCTCTGTGCATGTGGAGCACACGCAGACCCTGGTGGGGACGGCTTGGCCCATTGTTTTGAGAGAGTAAATGTTTAAGCAGAAGCCTTGCAAGAGCTTCACGGAGCAGGGAAAAGCCCACCAGTCCCCGATAGCTCCCAGAGGAGGAAAGGTCACTGGAAAGTGGGAGCACCCCTGACTGCCTGCCCAAGAGGCTGCCCAGGCAGGCCTCCGTGGAGCGGCCCCCAGCCCCAGCATTTCTGGCTTCTTTGGTGTGGACGTTTTATTGACAGGGACCAAGTATGAGGGGTAAGGAGCCAAGGGTGAGGCAGGAAGGGGTGGGTGGGCCAGTGAGCAGGCGCCCTGCCAACCACATGGAGCCGCATGTGCGTGCTCTCCTTGTGTCCCCTCCCCAGGGCTCACGCCTCTTTCTTCATGTCTCTTGGAAGAAAGGGGTCCTGGCTGGGGTGGGAAAATGCATGTCACTCAAAGAGATGAGGTGGCTGGGTAAACGGCACAGCAAGAGCTTGGTGAGGATCATGTGAGTCACCAAGGGCCAGGAGAGGAAAGCCATCAGTCATGTGTACAGGGAGGATCAGGGACTGGTGTGTGTGCATGTCGGGTACCTGCAGGTAAAAACATGCCTGTGTGTGCACACGTGTGTGTGCATGAGCATACGGTGTGCACACACGTAGTAACTGTGCCTCACATTGTGCGTGTCCTGTGAGGCGTGCACAGCTGTGAGCTTGTTATGTGTGTGCATGTGTGTTCTGTGTGTGTTGAGTGGCTCATGGGTGTGCATGCATGTTAGCGACTGCACGTGTGTGTGTGCGCGCATGCGTGCGTGCGCGCGCACGCAGGTGGGTGTTTACAAAGAAGCCAAAGAGTGATAAAGTTGGTGGGGGCTGAAGTGCAGGCTGTCCTCCTGCTGGTCCCGAAGCTTGGCTCCTGCTCGAGAGCCGGACTGGTCACGCAGGCTCAGGACGTGGTGGGCTGGGTCTGAATGCTGACTCTGCTGCTCCCCAGCCTCAGTTTCCTCGTCTGTAACGGGTCGGCCTCCCTAGGATGTGTGTGGGTAAGGAAGTGATTCCGCAGCTGTCTGTGGCCCAGGCCTGGTGGCCTGTTAGGACTGCCATGCAGCCGCTCGCCCAGAGCACCCGCGTCTGGCCCACAGGCCTCCCTCTCTGGGGTGAGGAGCTGCTGTAGATGCTGCTGTGAGGAAACCACAAGTGACAGGGATCTTTTGTCCTCTCTAGGGTGAGAAAGGGCCGCAAGGCCCAGCTGGCCGAGACGGTCTCCAGGGACCTGTGGGGCTCCCTGGTCCTGCTGGCCCTGTGGGTCCCCCTGGAGAAGATGGAGACAAGGTAAGGAGAAGGCAGAGTGAGCCTTGGCCGAGCCTGGCCGGCAGGTGAGGTGGGAGGGGGGTGCCAGCCAGGACGCTGGGTGGAGGCTCAGCCCCAGAGCCACCCGCACTGCACTGAGGTCTGGTGGCAGCGGGCGACTTTGAGGAGGACGCCCACAGAGGCCCTGACAAGGCCTAGTGTGCTCAGGGACCTGGAATCCTGTGTAGAATCCACAGCCCAGATCCTGAGCTGCCGGTGCCCAGGGCAGAGGAACACTCCCTGCCCCCGCTGATTGGTTTCAAGTTCTGACTCTCCAGAGCTGGAGGTTTTCCTTAATGTCTGTGTTTAGAGTCTCTCCTTGATTGTCAGGCTCCACATCAATAGGAGTGCACTGTGTGGCCTGGCGCTCTTACTGAGCTCGTATCTGTACCTCATTTAATGACGGCAGTGGGACTTAGCCCTTTGGCTTGGCTTTCCATTGGACCACTTCTGGTGATGGCCCTGACTTTGTCACCTCTGCCTGGAGGGTGCCAGGCCTCTCGGGTGGAGACAGCCCTGCCCTAACAGAAGCACTGGGGAAGATTAGACGCCTTCTTGGGGATCTCAGCAGTGGTGTTGCCCCCTGATCTGTTGCCACGTGGGTGGTCCAATTCTAAAACAAAGCAAATATCTTCAGTGTCCCCATTGCCAAGTCTACTGACATTCTGTGCAGAGTCAGAGTCAGATCCCAAGCCTGCACCTCCTACCCTGACATTAGAAAGGAAGTTGTGCTGATCCACAGAAGTGTTTCTTCTTATGTGAGCCGTGGCCACCTGGAGAGCTGACTTGCTGTCACCAGAGAAAGGGATAGTGGTGAGCAGAGGAGGCCCAGTCCCTGGGGCTGATCCTCTTTCCCCTCTGCCCTAGGGAGAGATCGGGGAGCCAGGGCAGAAAGGAAGCAAGGGTGACAAAGGCGAGCAGGTAAGCGCTGTGGCGGAGTGCGGGTGCCCCTCGAAACGGCCATGCGCCAGCGTGCCGGGCGCTGCCCTTGGTGGCCATGCGTGGGAAGGCTGATGGCTCTTTTCCCAGTAAGCTCCTGTGTGTGTGAACCTATGAGCGTGTCTCGCTGCTGAAGCGTGAGCAGGCCACGTTCACAGGTCTTGAGATAAAGTGGGCTCAGGGCGCTTGCCCCAAGGCATCTGTGCCCTGCAGACCCTGCCCCGCATGCTGAGGGGCGCAGAGTGCCTGCCCCTCCCACGTGCGGAGGGGCGCAGAGTGCCTGTCCCCCACCACATGCTGTGGAGCACAGAGTGCCCAGCCCCCCCGCCCCGCGTGCGGAGGGGTGCAGAGTGCCTGTAGTGTGACACTGGTGGCAGCTTCCTTGCCATCTGTCATAACATGCTCATGTTGGAACTGAGAATGTGGACACCTTTCCACAGCCTGTGGCCTGGATGTTGGACATCCCTCTGCTGAGTGGCGGTGTGGGGACTGACCTTGTGTGCATGTGCCCCCTGTACTGGTCCACCTGGGTTTGCAATGAGATTCACTCCTCTCTCGACCTGATCTGCGATCTGCAAATCAACCTGGATCTCTGTTTGTTCCTCACAGGGTCCTCCTGGGCCCACAGGTCCTCAAGGCCCCATTGGACAGCCAGGCCCCTCCGTGAGTATCTGTGGCTAATGACCTCCACAAGCCCTGGCCCTCGAGTGCTGCTCAGCCTCACCATGCTCAATTCTTACCTTGCAGGGAGCAGACGGTGAGCCAGGCCCTCGTGGCCAGCAGGGCCTCTTTGGGCAGAAAGGAGATGAAGGCTCGAGAGGTTTCCCTGGGCCCCCAGGGCCGGTGGGTCTACAGGTAAGCAGGGTTTTCACAGGGCTGGGGCTCTACAGAGGGCTTTATGTCTTGCTGGGCCCACTCCTCCTGTTATCTTAAGAAAGGAGAAGCTCGGGCTCTGTGGTGGGGATTGGAAGGGCTGTCCCTTCCCAGAGCAGGTCCACTGCTCCCAAGCAAGGCATCTGTGTCCACAATCACGGGAAATGCTGAGCAATTGTGAGGAAAGAAAGCCATGTCCACTTCTGCATGTGTCCCCAGCACTGAGGGCCACCCGCCTGAGTACGGCCCAAATGTACCTGTTCACCTTCACCTGGGCAAGCAGGAGGCTGTGTCTTGTGTTTGCAAAGTTCAACAGGCACACCCACAGGTCACATGCAGAGTTGATACCCAGCTCTGCGTCCTAGACCGTGGGGCGTGTCAAACGCTGTTAGATATTGTGACGTTTTATTTATTTGGGAAGCAGTCTTTAGTTACTGTGTGGCATCCCAGCATATGCTGGACACATAATTTACCCGACGTTTCCCTGCTGCCAGCTCATTAGGTTTATGGTTTTATGGGATGCCACCATACGTGCCGCTGTCCATAAATCTTTGCATTCTTCTCTAATTATTTCCTCTGGCTAATTCCGGGCCTTGGTGACTGGGGCTGTGCTCGTGTGTAGATGCCAGGAGGCGCCCCCTGGGGGCGCCTGTGTGCACTAGCAGAGTGGCTCCTAACCGCAGCTCCCTCTTCTAGGGTTTGCCGGGACCTCCAGGTGAAAAGGGTGAGACGGGGGATGTGGGCCAGATGGTAAGTGTGACCAGGCACCCAGGCCAGCCGTGCCAGCTGCTGCATGTGTTTGGGGAGGTTTTTTGTTTTTCTGGGCTCAATGGCCACTTCTTCTCCTAGGGCCCTCCTGGTCCCCCCGGCCCCCGAGGACCCTCCGGAGCCCCAGGTGCTGACGGCCCACAAGGCCCTCCAGGAGGGATAGGAAATCCTGGCGCAGTGGGAGAGAAGGTGAGGTCCCCTGTTGGGGCAGCAACTCCAAGACCCTGTGGGGGACCACCGTGTGTGTGCACGTGTGCGTGTGCCTGTGTATGCAGAGGCACGAGGACCTGGTTGGGTCATTCCGTCCAGTGTGCTGTGAAGCTTAGAAGTGTATTCGTGAACTGGAACTGGGAACTCGGGCACGTCCATCTGAGACGGCCTCTTACAGAATCAAACTGCACCGCTGGCAAAGCCCTGCCCCCTCCCCAGGATCTGGCCCTGGTGGAAACTTGCGCCCCCTCTGAGAGGGCTGCGGCTACTCAGCCCTGGTCTTGTCTCATGCTGGGCCCTTGGCCTTCAGTCTGGTGGATATTAGAGCCCGGGCCCTTGAGACCCACAATTGTGCATGTATTTGCACGCGAGTATGTGTGTGCGTGTGTGTCCATGAGTGTGCGCGTTCATGTGTGCACATAGTGTGTGTGCTGTGCATCGAGGGCCAAGTCCCCTCATGCTCCTGGGCTCGCGCTGTCTTAAGAGCTGTGGGTGAGCTCTGGAGGTGAGGGCAGGGCACACTTCAGGTCCCCCCACCCTTCCCAGAGCTTGCTTCCTGGATACAGGCCACTCGGTGGGAGCAAGCGTCCACCATGCTCCTGTTCATGATAGGAAGGCTGGGGAGAAATACCCCACAGAGGAGTGGCCTCTGCTTCTGCCCTGAGAGGTGTGGCCCCCCAATTCCCAGCATGTCCCTGTCGATGCTCTATGAAGGTGGCCTGTGATTGTCCCCTGCCTTGCCCTGCAGGGTTCCCACCTACAGTGCAGCCCCCATCTTCTCATAATTATTCTCCAAATCCCTCGAGGCCCCTGCCCAGGAAAGCCTTCACTGGCCGTATCCCTCGTAGCCTGGACGCCATCTCCCTGTGTCCATCAATTGCCTGTGTCTAACACTGCTGGCCTCCCCTGCCATCCTGGGAGCCACCTGGGGATGGTGGCCTCTGTCCTGCCAGCCCGGGTCCCAGTGCCAGGCAGCAGGCAGGTGGAGCATGGTCTGTGCTGGCCACGGGACCACTGCTGCTGTCCTCCTCTTGACGTGCTCCTTCTCTCCTCAGGGTGAGCCTGGTGAAGCTGGTGAGCCTGGCCTTCCAGGAGAAGGGGGCCCCCCGGTGAGTGTGTGGGCTCCGGGCAGGGCGGGAAGTGTCCACATGGGAGCTGGTTGGAAGCTCCATCCCTGCCTAGGTCTTCCCACCATGCAATGGGAGTCATGCTCTACTCTGCTGACTGGCCACTGAGTCACACTTAAAAAGAGGGTCCGCTTGGGGACCTGACCTTGTGTGTGCATGCACGTGTTGGGGGCACACACACCTGTATTTAGGTGTGTGTGTGTGTGTGTGTGTGTGTGTGTGTGTGTGTGTGTGTGGACCTCAGCAGTGGTGCCCACCATCAGTGGCTGCTGCTTACCTGGCCTTCTCTGGCATCTTGGCCTTGAGTGTGAGGGTGACTTTTCACCCCAGACATTGGGGACCAGACTGAAAATATACAGGCCTTCTGAGGTCAGGTGAATGTCCTGAGAGGCCACCCTGAATGTGGACCAGGTTTCCTGGCCTTCCTGCTGCCCACTGTGCCTGAGAGTCAGGAACTGAACCTTGGGGTCCCCACTGCCTGCTGTCTGGTCCAGGAGCAGCCCCCCCACTAGAGCTGAGCCTCAGAAAGCCAGGGGTTCCTCCGGCCCACCCAGAGGTGCTGGGAAGGGGCTGTGGGATTTGATGAGGCACAGAGCCCCTGGAGGCCATCACGTGCCTCATTCTGGGCCAGTGCTCAGTCAGCTCTGAGAACTGGACTCTGGCTATTTTTCTTCCAGGGACCCAAAGGAGAAAGGGGGGAGAAGGGCGAGGCAGGCCCCTCTGGTGCTGCTGGACCCCCAGGGCCCAAAGGACCCCCTGGAGACGACGGCCCCAAAGGCAGCCCTGTGAGTATCCTGTGGTGCCTGGTACCCTCTTGGGCAGTCCCTGCCAGGCCCCCTGACACGGGGGCAGGGCATATACTCAGACAGGGCCACATGACTGCTATGTGCCGGGGGTGACTGTTGAAGGTTTGGAGGGTCCCACACCAGCTACTGGGCACATGGGTGGGGATGAGCTGGAGCAGACCTGCATGAGAAGCCTAGAGGTTCATCCTTGTGGACGGGGCAGCAGCTGAGACACACACCCACTAGCCTTGGGCCTGGGCACACGCCCCATCCTCTCATCTGCCCTGATTTGGCATCAGGAGGGGGCTTCTCAGAGCCCTGATCTAGAAGTCTGAGGTGTGGGCTTTGGTCTCAGCCTGGAGCTGCCAGGGTGGACGTGTGGGCAGTGTGCCTGCCCCATGTGTCTCTGGACAGCTGGAGGCTGCTGTCCCTGGTTGGGCTTGCTGCTTTCTGGGGCACTGCATGAAAGGGCCTCCTGGTGGAAAGTGCCTGAGGTGTAGGGACTGTCCCAGCTCCTGAGTGGTGGCGGTGGGGTCCTGAGACGGTGACCAATGGACAGGGTGTGGTCTGACTGCTGATGGCCTGGGCCTGCCTCTCTCTTCTCTTCAGGGTCCAGTTGGTTTTCCTGGAGATCCTGGCCCTCCTGGAGAGCCTGGCCCTGCGGTAGGTGCTCAAGGAAGTCCAGTCTCTTAGACCCTCCAGTCCCTGTCCCCACGGCCCCTCTGTCCCCACAGCCCCTGTCCCCACAGCTCTGTCCCCACAGCCTCTCTGCCCCACAGCCCTGTCCCTGTAGCCTGTCCCCTCCTGCCAGCTTGCTCTGATGTTCTTTGAGGCTAGCTCCCTCCCTGAGGTGATTGCACTCTGCTTTGGGGCACACCTGTGCTGGCACTGGATTTATCAGGTTTAGGGAGACTTGGGGAGCACTATAGCCAGAGGAACTTGGGGCACCTCCCTCCGGGTGACAGTGGGGAACCTGCTTTTCCCTCAGGGTCAAGATGGTCCACCTGGTGACAAAGGGGACGATGGCGAACCTGGACAGACGGTGAGTCTGCCGTGCTGCTCGACCCTGGTGGAGGGTCCTGTGCTTGGGGGACTCTGCCACTGGCTCGGCTCCTTCCTGGAAGTCCAAACCCAGGTCCCTGGTGCTGACTCTTGACTGTGGCGAGACTCCGAGAGCCGCCAGGGCATCTAAGGGAAGGCTGGACCCTGTTCCAGAACAAAGAGATGCCCACACAGTCCTACTGGGGCTACCTGCAGCTCCCGGGGTCCACCCCCAGGAGCTGGGGAAGTCCCCCTCAGTGCAGCACACGGTGCCGGGCGCCCGTCGGGGGCTGTGCTCAGAGGCCAGAGCTGGGTGCGGAGGCTGCAGGGCTCCTCTGGGGCTGGCTGTGCTGGCTGGGAGGAGGGAGGCAGCTGGACTGGTGATGAAGACTCACCAGAGGATCCGAGTGCCTCCTCAGCTGTGGGCCAACCCTGACTTGGGCGCCCTCTCCCACCACCCCGACTCCTAACGCTCTGCTCTTTGTCTCCCCAGGGATCCCCGGGCCCCACTGGTGAACCTGGTCCATCCGGCCCTCCAGGAAAGAGGGTGAGTCCCTGAGGAGGAAGCTGGGCTGGGGGGCGTTCCCTCACTCCCTGCCGGTCCTGGGCTCACGCTGCTCTTGGATGATGGCCATTTCTGTTAGGCCAGGCCAACCATTCACAGTCAATAGACCCAACCATCTGGGAGGAAATCACCCACAAAGCTGGAAAATGCCTGTCCCCTGGATAGACCTTCCGGAAAGTCAGCACAGTGGAGGGGCATCTTTGCACAACGAACCCGCTGGTGGCTTGGGGACTGTGAGACTGAGCCTCCTGTGCAGCACCAGGGTGGTGCCCCCAGGTCTACCCGGAGCTCTTTGGCTGGGACTGAGTCACTGGGACCCATTATAAAAACCTGTGTCCATGCTGACCAGTGGCCCAGGAGTGGCCTCAGGCCCCTTTCTCCAGCCTTGACTCACTTGGGCTCCCACCCCCTCTGGGGCCCACCTCACCACCTGTGTTCTCTCGCTTGTTCCAGGGCCCCCCGGGCCCCGCGGGCCCCGAAGGTAGACAGGGAGAGAAAGGAGCCAAGGTAAGGAGCCCCGCACCAGAGGGCACAACTGGGACATAGAGGTGGTGGACTGGGCTGCGGAGAGGCCAGGTGGAGCCGTGGGTGGTGGCCTGGGCGTTGGGGTCTGTCTGCCCACGGGTCTAAGGGAAGAGGAATGAGGCAGGGGTGCAGGAGTCGAGAGACCCCTGAGCTGAGGCTTATGGGCGGCCCTTGACCTCGGACACCGAGCCCAGCATGGGGCCTGGTACCCAGGCAGTGGGTCTGTCCTATGAGTGAGTTAGTTCATGGCCAAGATCTGGGCGGGCACCACTGGCCCTCCCTTGGGGAGACTCCTTGCCATCAAGTGGGACAGCAGTGGTGCTGGCCCCGCTGGGAGGTAACTGCCAAGACCCACTGTAGCGACTGGCATGAGCAGCGGGAGATGGAATCACTTGGCTTAGGAAATTAGTGGGGTGGGCATTGGCCAGGCAGCCACTGGGAGGAAGGTAGGAAGCCTTGGGGGCAGCCCCGGATATCTGGGGGCCACCCAGGGTTTCTGAGCAGGTGTCCTGGGCCAGGTGCCTGGAGCAGCTGAGCACCCAAATCCCACTTCCTCTGCAGGGAGAAGCTGGCTTGGAAGGCCCTCCTGGGAAGACTGGCCCCATTGGCCCCCAGGGGGCCCCTGGGAAGCCTGGGCCTGACGGCCTGCGTGGGATCCCTGGCCCGGTGGTGAGTGGACTGGGCAGACCAGGAAGGGGAAGGAGGGTTGCCAAGAGCAGGACCAGGGGTGCCGGCTCACACCGGGGGTCTCCGTTTCAGGGTGAACAAGGTCTCCCAGGATCCCCAGGCCCTGACGGACCACCTGGCCCCATGGTGAGTGACATCCCTGCAGTGTGTATGGTGGGGGTGGGTGTAGGGGATTTGCCACCAGAAGACCTTGGGATGAGGACTCTAATCTGCCTCCTCCTGCAGGGTCCTCCAGGACTTCCTGGCCTCAAGGGAGATTCTGGACCCAAAGGTGAAAAGGTGAGTAGGGACTTCAGCAGCAGTCCTGGCTCAAGCCCAGCAAGCCTCAGTCTACACCCTGCGGCCTACTGTGGCCCAGAGTGCCTGGCGGAGAGAGCAGGAAGGATACACACAGCCTTCAAGGCTTGTCCTGCCTTCAGGGGCCCCAGGAGATGTGGATAGCTCCTCAGAGACCCTTGCCTTGCAGAATGACCAGAACCTTCTGGCTGGGCACAGAGGTCCTGGCTGGAGGGCATCCAGGACCAAGGCAGGGCGCTCGCTCAGGACACATCCACACCCATGCTGCGGGGTGGCACTGGGCTGGGCAGTGTTACTCTTGGTGGTGACCTCTCCTCCACTTACATTCATTTACAAACATCAAGCTTACCGCCAGTGGTGGTACCTGGAGAAGGCAGCGGGCTCGCTCCTCTCCCCACATCTGCCACCAGCTCACCGCTCCCCCCCCCCCCCCCGCCCTGCATAGTGGAAGCTAGAGGGACCCTTCCAGGGCTCTCCTGGGGCTCGTGGGGAGCAAACCCACATACAGAGCAGGAATTGTCTCATTGTCCTTTCAAGATGTGACGAGGGATTATAGCATCCAGTTCTCTGCCGCTCTGCTTCTGGTACAAGTTTAGTTTTAGGTCTTTATAGGGAAAAGCATGTATTTCCTCTGGATGATCGGAAGGTATGTGAAGAACCACACGGTATTGCTCAGAGAAGCCCTTTGTCACCGGTTCCCGTGTCTGGGTCTGCATGTCTGTCTCTTGGGGTGGTTCTCGTCAGACCTGGCACCCAATGTGTCTTTTGAAATTATTCCCACTCCTGCAGACATTGATGGTGACATGGTGACTCGTGCCCCTGGGCATGGCTGTGCCACCACATTCCTAGGCCTGCTAGGGTGGACTTTGGGTAGTGCCACCACACACAAATGCTCTTTCATGCCTATTTCCTGACAGGGTCACCCAGGCCTGATCGGACTCATTGGCCCTCCAGGTGAACAGGGTGAAAAGGGTGACCGAGGCCTCCCTGGCCCCCAGGGCTCATCTGGGCCTAAAGGAGAACAGGTGCGTGAGGTGGAGCTCCCTGTAGCCCCCGCTGTCCCCAGAGCTGAGGGCCATCATCATCTCCAGGGCTCAGTCACCCGCCTTTCACACCGGGACAGTGAGGTTTGGGCTCACCCAGGTCCACGGGAGCTGGGCACACGGCCCCCAGCCCTGCCCTGACTGCAGACAGGTGCCCCTTACTGCTCTGGTGGCCTTGCTGCGGGAGGGACTCAGAAGTCTGCCCTTCCCACCTCCCACTGGTGTGCAAGAGCACGTGACTAGCTCGTCCCCAGGAGCCTTTGCGACTGCAGCCTGTGTCCCTGCGTGGAGGGGAGTGAGTCACGTGTGTTCGTGCCACCTGGCCCAGGTGACCACTCTAGCTCTCTGGACACACTGCAGCTCATTGGAGTTTGTAGCCCCCAGCAAGCCACCGTAAAGACCCTCGC
The DNA here is from genome assembly GCF_964194105.1 of Spermophilus citellus. Classification (NCBI taxonomy): domain Eukaryota; kingdom Metazoa; phylum Chordata; class Mammalia; order Rodentia; family Sciuridae; genus Spermophilus; species Spermophilus citellus. Next base: position 2,597,493 of record NC_138183.1, on the reverse strand, counting down.
CAGGGGCTTCATCCTCTGCCATTGTGAACCCCTGGGACGTGGCCATAGGAGGGCAGGAGAAGGACCCAGGCCTGGGAAGGGTGACGTGCACCTCAGAGGCAGAGGAGGGGACTCGGTGCCCCTGGGCATGGCTGTGCCACCACATTTCCAGGCCTGCTAGGGGTGGACTTTGGGACTGCCACCACACACAAATGCTGCCCTAGCTCTTCTCCCAGGGAAGGCAGCGTGTCTTGGTTCCAGTGTGGGACTCTCCACTTCCCCAGCTGTGTGACAGGCTGCACACCCGGGGACCTTGCTCACCTCCACCCCACCTTGTCCAGAGGATGGCAGGACATGGGGGCCAGCAGGGAGTGGCGAGAGCCCTTGAGCTGGGGATGAAGCCGCACCCGTCCTGGGGCCTGTGACAGATGTGGGCAGCTCCTCAGAGACCCCTGCCTTGTGCCCAGCGTTGTTCTGTCATGGCCTTGGCCGTCTTCTGACCACTCAGTGTCCCCTGGACATGACCACAGACGTGGAGGAGAGTTGTTCTGTGCATGGTGGCAAGTGGCCACGAGAATTAGACACTCAGGGTCCCCATTCCAAAAGGATGGCTGCCCTGTGCCCACCTGTCCCCCCCAGGTGCTCTTGGTGGCTCCTGCTGACAGAGGATGTCTGCACTGTGGTACAGGCTCCAAGTCATGGACTCCTAAGAGGAGCCCCCATCAGGGGTCTAGGAGAGGCATGTGCCCTCCTGGGGGAGGCTGGCTGTGACCTTCACCACCCTGGCTGCAGCCCGAATGCCAGCAGGATGTCTTTGGGACACAGATCTCCAAGTGGAGACAGTGGGATTGGGTGGAAAGTGAGAGAAGTCATTCTGCACCAACGGGGCCTGAGCTTCATGGGAAGGGATGGTCAGAGGTCACACAGGCTGGACAGGGTGGGACACATGGGGCCCAAAGCACTCCCAGCCCTCCCCGCCCTGCCTCTGCCTTGTTGTGACAGGGGGACTTGGGGGACAGGACCATGGACAGGAGCAACAAGAGAGACCAAGTGTGTGACAGCGTGTTGGACTGGTCATTCTGCATTCCAGTGGGACAGGGCTGGAGCAGTCTAGCGTGGACAGGGCAGTGGGGCTGGGCACGGCCAACCCAGGCCCAGCGAGAAGAGACGTCTGCTCTTGTGGTGCAGCAGCCCCCACATCAGAGGGCAGCTGCCTGCACTGCAGAGGGGCAGCCAGGGGCTTGGGGACCCCGAGGCCCGGCGGGTCAGGGCCCGCTTCCTCCGCCCATCCCTGTCTGAAGGCTGTAACTGCTCTTTCTGCTTCTTTTCAGGGTATCACTGGTCCTTCGGGCCCGATTGGCCCCCCTGGGCCCCCTGGCTTGCCGGTGTGTATCTGTGAGGGGCCTGGGGTCCCTGGATTGTTCTGTGGGGAGCAGAGAGGCTGGGGTTACAGGGAAGTTACAGAAACGGGGTCCAAGGTTGACACGTTGAACCCGCACTGGGCTCCGGGAGGCAGAGGCTTAGAAGTGGGGTTGATGGCCCTGACTGGGGACGGGAGGCAAGGAGGGGCCTACCTCTATGGCTGGGCACCCAGGGGCTGTGGAAGCTGTCTGTAGGCATGTGGTGAGAGTGAGGAAAGTAGTGTTTGGGCAGGGCCAGCCTGGCCAGGCGTGAGCTGGGCACCCACCCTCAGCACCCCAGACTGGGCCTCCCTGGTGTTGGGGAGAGCCAGCCCTGCCGAGGCTCTCCCACAGCCCTGAGCCTGTCCTCACCCACCCGTCTGAAGGTTAGGCCCTGGTCCATATGCCCAAGGTGGAGGCCCTGGCCACGGGCCTCTGGGTGCTGTGGGGTGATGGTACATCATCAGGCACTCTGCACTCTTGCTTGGAGGCCACCAGAGTTGTCATTTCCCAGCTGGGTGGCTGGGCAGACTGACCTGGGCTGAGCAGGACAGGGCCCGGAGCAGCTTCCCCTGCTAACGCCTGACCTCTACTCCCTGCAGGGTCCGCCAGGTCCCAAAGGTGCTAAAGGCTCTTCGGTAAGTGGAGCTGCCTAAGGCCCCACCAAGGGAGCTGCTGGGGGAGGGGAGGAAGCGAAGTCCTGGGATGAGGCCCCTGCACCCCACCCTGCCTGCTCCTCCTCCTGTCTCTCCCCTTTCCCCACTGTGCATCGTGACGTAAAGATAACCTTTAGTTTGGGGTTTTGGGTGTGGTTTTTTTGGCACTGGGGATTGAACCCAGAGTTGCTTAACCACTGAGCCACATCCCCAGCCCTTTGCTTATATTTTATTTAGAGACGGGACCTTGCTAAGTGGTTGAGGCTGGCTTTGAACTCATGGTCCTCCTCCTCAGCCTCCCGAGCCACTGGGGTTATTCCTTTGGGTTTTTTTTAAAGACAGAAATTATATTGCTGCATTTACTGGGTTTTCAAAATTAATTATTATTCTAATCGTACAAACGTATGGAGTGAATGGTGACCATTCGAATCCAGGTGTTCAGGGTGTGATGATAAACTCACAGCAGTTAGCGTTTCTGTCCACCTGAACATTTGTTAACCCTTTGATGGCATGTGGTCACTGCCTGGTCAGGTCAGAGCGATGCTCCAGCACGTGGCACAGAGCTTCCTGCTCAAACCCGTCCATGTTCACTAAGGAGGTGTGGGTGCCGTGGACGGGTCCCGTGCTGTGGGGCACCGGCAGGTCTCCTCTGCCTCGCTGTGCTTGGCTCCGAGGTCCCGGCCCACGTCCCCAGCCTTTAGTAGTCGCTGCTGTGTCCACGTTGACTCCACTAGCATCACACATACGAGGGCGGCCATGGGGCATTTGCCTTCTGCACCTGACAGTCTCCCATATTGCAGTGTCCCCAGCTCCACGGAGCCCTCGCCAGTGATGGGCTCCCTGCCCTCGTGGCCGATCACACCCCTGAGCACACGTGCCTGTGCTCTTTATCCTCTGGCCCATCGATGGGCACCCAGGTCGGCTCTGCTCTGAGCAGCCGCCGTGGGCGCGGGGCCTGTGTGTGCAGAGCAGGGTGGCTGGGTCGCAGGGTAGATCTGCTGTCCACTCTCTGGGGAGCCTCCTCTGTTCTCCACGAAGGCTGTGCTGATTACACTCCCAGCAGCCGAGTCCGGAGTTCCCTTTTCTCTGCCTCCTCTCCGGGGCGGCTGTGTTTATCTTCTGATAGTGGCCTTCTCCCTGGTGGGCTGAGACCGCGCGTGATTTTGACTTGGCTTTCCCTGATACTGATGAAGGGTTTACCAGCCATTTGAGTTTCTTCTCAGTGTCCCCTTCTGACTTCTTGAGCTGCCCGGCACAGCCGGCCCCAAGGTGTCTGGGCTGCTCCTCCCTCTTGGAGAACACTGGCCCCAGGTTCCCTCCTCAGGTGCTCAGGAGAGCAGAGCCCTGCCATCCTTGTCCCCACCCCCACCTTCACACTGGTTTCCAGACCCTTCTGGAGTCCTAGGGGGCATGTCAGCTCTTGTCACACTTCTGTGACCAAGGGTGGTTTTTTGTCTTTCTCTCCAGGGTCCCACTGGCCCGAAGGGTGAGGCAGGCCACCCAGGACTCCCCGGCCCGCCCGTGAGTAGCCTGTGACATGGGGGAAGTGGTTGGGACTGGAGGGACGTGTGTTCACGAGGCTCCTTCTGAAACATTGTGGAACCCACGTGGCATGCCCAGGGCCTGTCGTGGGACACAGCAAGGGAAAATGAGTCACACGAGGCCACATACAGGCCGCACAACCAACTCACCCCCAGGAAGAGCTGCCCAGGGGAGCGGGAGGGAATGCATGTGTGGGGTGCCTACGTGTGCGTTTTCTTGCCTGTGGGTGTGTGTGTGCATTCGTGAGTGTGTGCAGGTGTGTGCTGGGCACTGGGTAAGGCTCCAGAGGTGCAGCGGAAGCTCCCTGTGACCTGGGGTGCGGGAGCCTCCTCTGGGCCATGCTGACTCAGCACCCAGGCCCTAGTGCGGGGTGCCTCCTGGACGCCATGTTTCCCACATCAGCAGGCCTTTATGTGGCTCCACTGTGTGCAGCCCCACCTGGGGCCACAGAGAGGAGGAGGGAAGTCCAGTCACTCTCCTGAGGCTTGGCTCCTAAGGCAGCCAGGGACAGTAGACAGAGGCGAGGCCCTGAGCTGCTTCCCACGGCTCTGCAGAGAAAGGGACATGCTTGGAGGGGACGTGCAATGCAGGCGGGAACCTGCAGAGCAGATGGGCGAGGGGAGAGAGCCACTCTGAGGGCGGACGTCCAGCCAGCCCAGGACCTGTTCCTTCCCCTCCTCTCACCACTGCCCTCCTGCACCCCAGGGCCCCCCGGGTGAGGTCATCCAGCCCCTGCCGATCCAGGCGTCCAGAACTCGTCGGAACATCGACGCCAGCCAGCTGCTGGACGACGGGGCAGGCGAGAGCTACGTGGACTACGCGGACGGCATGGAGGAGGTCTTCGGATCGCTCAACTCGCTGAAGCTGGAGATCGAGCAGATGAAGCGGCCGCTGGGCACGCAGCAGAACCCCGCCCGCACCTGCAAAGACTTGCAGCTCTGCCACCCCGACTTCCCAGACGGTGAGGGCTGAGGGGCGCCTGACCCATGGGTGCCCGGGCCAGGACAGTCACCTCCCGGCTTCAGCTTCCCCATCGGTGGGAGGACACACAGGCTGTGACAGGTCAGAGGAGGCCAGGGAGACAGGCCAGGCTCCCAGGCGGGCCAGACCTGGATTCTGTCCCTCTTGGCCATTCTCAGGGGGGTACCTGCCTTGCCCTGAGCCTTGTCATTCCAGGTCTGCAAAATAGGGACAAAAACCTCTTCCTGTGAGAGGACAGGTAAAGGGGGCATTGCATAAGATGCCCGTGGCCTGGCACTGAGCAAGGGCTGGCCTGAGGGTCAGAATTTGCAGCCATTATTGGTGAGTTGTAAAGAATCATAATAATATAAAGAGGAGACAGAGTGCAGGGGCAGGAAGGTGGCAGAGCGGCTCTTTGTCCAGGTCACGTTTATTTACACCAGTAGGTCACATTGGGTCGTTAGTACCATAGCCACACTATTGTTTAGAGTACCAGGAAGGTTGCTTATTCTGCAGTTACATTTCACAGTTACAATGTGCAATGTCGGGAGCTTTGTGCAGCTCTCCAGAAGGTCCACTGTCTGAAGTTACTGTTAGGCGGGCAGCTCCAGGAGCACCAGAGCTTGGTGAGATTGTAGTTATGAAGCAAGCAAGTTCCTCTATTCCCAGGAGCTATGTGCCTAAGAGCAAGGTGGAAGCTGGCAAGACTTTAGCATGGAGGGCATTGCCATAGTAACCGGGCATCCTAGGCCTCTGCTCAGAAACTTTGCCATACCCTGAAGTCATCAGGGACCCCAGTCCCAAACACCGAACCCCTACAGTGAGTGCTCTACACTCTGGATCATCAGGAAATGCAGGTCTGTCTGGAGTCACAGGACAGGCACTAACTGAATGACACAGCCCCCGTGGCTGCCTCCTGGAAGACCCAGGGATATCTGTGGTCCCAGGAGACTCTCACTCCACAGCCATGAATTTCCAGAGCTCCCTCCAGAACATTCCCTGCCTTCCCATCATTAATGGTCCAGCTACCTTCCCCTGGTCACCACACACCTGCCCGGTGTGCTTCCTGCTGTAGCTCTGTCCTTGGTGGACACTCTGTCCCCTCTCTTAGGGGCCCAGCAGGGAAGGCAGCACAAGAAGGCCTGCATTGGTGGCCCTAGCTGCTCTGTGATGCCAGACTGGGGTGTTGAAGCAGCTTCTGGAACTGTCTGGGGGCAGTCTTCACAAACCCACCTCCCTGTCTCTGAATCCAGGTGAATACTGGGTAGATCCCAACCAAGGGTGCTCCAGGGACTCCTTTAAAGTCTATTGCAACTTCACAGCTGGAGGGTCGACGTGCATCTTCCCAGACAAGAAGTCTGAGGGGGTGAGTACCCGCCTCGCCCTGTGGCCCAGTGGGCCTCGGTCTCACGGCAGGGCCAGGCCAGGGTTTGGGTGCTTCAGGGTGCACAGATTTAAGGCTGAGAGCCAGAAACCCAGAAGAAGACCTACGTTGCTTTCAGAAGAGGTCTTGTGGCTTCAAGTGGGCACGAGCCTCCTAGGGCTGTGCAGGTGGGAGGACAGTAGTCTCTGCCTGGGGTTTCACCCTGGGAGCCAGCCACCTTTCCCAGGTGACCTGTGTTTCCTGATGCTGGCCTAAAGCCCAGGAAGGACATTTGACACAGGTGTGATGAAGTGACCTAAGATGTCCTCAGGAAGCTGAGTTCCTGGTGCCAGCTCTTTCCCAGGGGACTCGCTCTGGGCCTCCTGAGGGCAATGTGCTATACTACAGTCTGGGGGCAGGTAGCAAGGTCTGAGTTATTAGGCCATGAAATGCCACTTAAGTATTCATCTCTGTGTGACTCTGTCCTGTGTGGACACGTGTGGGCATGGTGTGGGTGACTGTGCATGCCAGGGGTGCGTCTGAGCAGGGGCCACTTTGGTCTGCCCTGCTGCCAGCTGAGAAGAAGACCAAGACTGCAGCCTCAGAGGACAGGTGCTCCTCCTCAACGTCCCCCAACGCAGCTGGCGGGTGTCACGTGCCCTTTTCTGGAGCCCACAGCAGGCTCAGCACCATGAGCCCCATGCAGCTTCCTAAGGGCCTCGGGGCCTGAGCAGCAGTTTCCTGCTAAAGGGGAACACTTGAGTCCCCCCAGGGCCACTGCCCCTCACTCCCCAAAGCACTCCGCAAACAAGCAAGCACCAGCAGCCCCTTGGGTCAGATGCCCGTGGGCAGCAGCAGGAGCTGGAGCACGGCTGGAGGTTTGTGGGCGCCTGTGTTCTGATCCACCGTCCCCCTAGCTGGCCTTCCACACCCTGATCACCTGCCTTCCCAGGGACAGACCTGGGCTTGGAAGAGAGACAGACAGGCAGTCGGCACAGAGACTCCCCAGTGGGGGAGGTCGTCGTCTTTCCTTCTTTCAGACAGAGGCCCAGAGAGACGTTCCTCCTCCTCCTCTGCTCTGTCCTCTGCCAACAGGGCATCCGCTCCCCAACCCAGGGCAGACAGACCTCTCTGGGTGGTACTGGGTCACCGCAAACGAGCTGGAGCAGGTTTGAAGCAGAGGCTGGGGTCCCTGTTCAGGGGGAAGCTGCTCCCACACCTGGGCTTGGCCCTGACAGGCAGATTAGGAAAGGAGAGTGGGGCTGGGGCTCCGGGCAGGGCAAGCAGCCTGGACACCCTTTCCCCCAGCAGGTGCCCTTTTCTGGCTCCTGGGACAGGGCCAGCTCAGAGGCGCCAGCCCAGGCAATGACTAAGGATTCTAACTGGTGTCTCTTCACCATGAGTCCCCGGGGCTGGGTCCTGGCCACAGGTCCCTGAGGGACCTAGTCAACCCAAGCTCGGCCCAAGCTGGCCCCGAAGGCTCTCAAAACTATAGGCTGGGCATGTGCCCCCGTAGAAAGGCCTCGCTCAGCCACCCACCCACTCGCTGTGCTCACTGAGCCCAAGCCACTGGCCAGACCTGGGCACCTATGGCCAGAGCCCCCGGGAGGGGGCAGCAGCTGTCCCTGGGTGCATGCTGCCATCCCAGGAGACATCCCACACAGCCCTGTTTCTGCTGTCACAGCAGACCCAGGTGTGGCCACAAAGACCCACAGGCCCCAGAGGAGACCCAGCGCACACACACTCACACACCACGCACACACACACCACGAGCATGACACCATGTGCACGTGCAACACACACAATGGGTCTGTCTGTCCCAGCACCAGCTCCTCGGCAGTGGGGAGGAGCGAGGTGCCCACCCCAGCCCCCCGGTCACACTGGCCCTCATCCCGGCTCTCTGTCGTGGTCTCAGGGTCTGCCGTGTGCTCGTCCACCCACCAGCTCTGCGTGTGCCCACTGCTGACGTGCAGTGTGCGGCCTACACTGGCTGCATCAGCACTGGTCCCTGGACAGCTGGAGCTGTCACCCTGCCTGACCACCAGGGGCCTCCTCCAGGGGCCTCAGCTCTTGGGGTGGGCAGGGGCTCCCCAGGGGACCCCAGGGGCCGGGGAGAACGGGGGACAGGTCCAGGAGGCAGGAGAAGTAACCCTTTCATCTTGTTTCTCTCCCTCCCCCTGCCCTGCCCGACATGCAGGCCAGAATCACTTCTTGGCCCAAAGAGAACCCGGGTTCCTGGTTCAGTGAATTCAAGCGTGGTAAACTGGTAAGGTGGCCTCTTTCTCCTTGGCGGTTGCCACTTTAAACCCGCCCGTCTCCTATCTTGCAGAGTAAAATGGCCCGCTGGCCCAAAGAGCAGCCTTCCACCTGGTATAGTCAGTACAAGCGGGGTTCCCTGGTAAGTGGCCGCCTTGGGGCTGCCTGCTTGCCGCTCGGCCTGGCTCACGGCTCTGCATGGACGGCTGCCGCCAGGCCACACCTGCTCTTCTTTTGGCCGGACTCCTCCATGTCCTGTGACGTAGGCTCCGAGGGTGTGGAGCTCCTTCTGCACACCTGTCCCCCTGCTCCCAACCAGAGCTCGTCCCAGCCTGGCAGTAGCTGATGGCAGTAGCTGAAGGGATTGAAACTCGGTGCCACAACTGGGTGTGGGCAACAAGCCTGGGCTGCCAGGCTGCCCACAGCAGGCACAGCCCAGGTGCCAGCCCCGAGGTCAGACCACAGCAGGACTTTCACAAGTCCAGTGGACAGGGCAAGTGAAGTGGGTCCTGTCCACCTAAAGGACGAGTGCGGTCCCCAGGACCTCACCACACTCACCCTGGGGGCTGCTGACCCAGCTGTGCAGCTATGCGGCCGGGCCCTCCACAGCCATGTCAGCCCGTGAGGGATCCCTTCTCAGGGTAGACAGAGCTTGGCGCTCTTGAGAGAACCAAGTGGGAGGTCCTCTGGCCTAGACGGGTGCCGGCTTGGACGGATCTCAGTGAGGACATGTCCGTGTCCCACAGGCAGCTTTGCCCCAAGCACCACGGGCTGCTAGGCTCCATGCCCTTCTCCGGGGCTCCATGTGCAGCCCAGACTCCCTTTCCCACCAGCTCTCAGGCCCAGTGGGCAGGACCCTAGGGTCTGTGGACATGCAGGAGCCAGCTCTCGGGTCCCGGCGTCCAGCCTGGGGTTAGCCCAGCTTGCTCGCTGCCTCCCGAAGCTCCTGTCCCAGCTCTGGACACAGAGGCTGTGTCCCCCCGAGGACCTAGAGCTGCCATCTCTGGCTGCCTTTGCCGTGTTCCCCTAAAGCCTCGTCCCTTAGCCTGGGACACGCCTGGCTCAGGGTCAACGTCTCAGGCCTCGGATTCTAGGCACCCAGCCCCTGTTCCGACGCGCTGAAGGCCTGTGCTCTCTGTGGCCACGTCTGGCGGCCTGTGCTGTTTTGTCTCTGTGGACGCCAGCCTTCCTGTCCCTTTCTCTCCCACGTCTCTCTCTGCTCCCCGCACTGTGCTGTTCAGAAAGCCCACCGGCACACAGAAGGACCTGAAGGGACAGCGTGGAGGGAGGGCTCCGTGGCAGCACCTGCAGAGGTGGGAAAGGGCCAGCAGAAGGGCCAGCAGGGTGAAGCCGCCAGGCGAGCCGGCAGCAGGCGCTGCCCTGGTCTTGGGCCTTCTCTCGGGAGGCCCCGGTGCCCAGTCCATTTCCTCACCCTGAGGAAGTGGTTGTGGAACACACGTTTCTAGCCATCGGCCCAAATGGCCTGCCTACCTCTGACCTTTGTCCTATTTCTCAGACAGTGGACAGGGACAGAGATTCAGGGGGACCCAGGGGAGTCCACCTGCCTTGTTTCTGGCCCTCTGGTGGAGGCCACACTGAGATGTGGGCCCCCTGTCTGGTTCAACTAGACATGCCACCACACAGTGCCACAGAGGCCATTACAGCTCCCTGGGCCTCAGGGATTCTCGCCCTCAGCCTGGGCCACGGGCCCTGGCCTTCTGACCACCTGGGGCACCGAGGGCTTCAGGTCCTTCTGCGTCAGCTGCCCTGGCTGCGCCACATGCCTCCCTTCAGTCAGTCTCCTTTCCTCCCAGGAGCGCTGGACGCTGGACTGTGGTGGGTACCCAGCTTTCCTCCACAGGGTCTGGCGGAGGCCTCTGAGGGCACGGCATTGGCCCTCCACCTGGCGGGAAGCAGCGGGCCCTGGGCCTGTCACCACACATTCCGGCTCTCTAATCATACCCCCACCTTCCTGCTGCCCACTTCCCACCCCCACGCTCCCATGGAGTAGCCACCCACGTGCTCATGCTCCTCTTGGGTGTGCTGACACAGACCATGTGGGGCGTCCACAGCCCAAGGGTGGACTGCCAGTGTCAGACCTGCTTCCCCAGAACAGTGCCCAGGGCAGGAGGGGCCATCCTGGCTCTCCCAAGAGGGTCTTTCCCAAGACGGGCCTCAGGGTCCTGCCTCGGCCAGGAGAGACAGGGTGCTGTGTCCAAGGGGCTGAGGGGCATCTGCACCCCTGGCAGCAGCGAGCATTTCAGAAAGCTTTGAGTTTGCAAAAGAGATGCAGAACCCGAGCCTCCCCTCTGGGAGAGCCGGCACTGCCCCATGCCCAGGTGGGCAGACCTAGCTGGTGGTGCTAGAGAAGCCGTCCCTGGCTTGCTGGGGTGGGGGTCCCACAGTGAGGCCTGTGTGGCCAGGCCCCAGCCTGCCCGCTCTCCTGGGAGCCCAGCCGGTGAGGGGGGGAGCGGCATGCAAGATGCCATCCTGGAGCACCCCTGTGCCTCCAGGGCTGTGCCCAGTCGCCCCAGTGTGGACATAGCCCTGACCTGCTTCAGGCCAGCCTTCTTGCATGTCCCCCAGGTGGACTGAGTCGCTCTCTGAGGTCTCCTGCTCCCCATAACCCCAGATTCTCACAGGCTCCCTGCCCAGGGCCTTGTACGTCCTGGGTTCCTGACAGCTACCCTTCCTCCATTCACAGAAGTTCGTGGGCACCTTCCTTTGCTGGCCTTGGAGCACAATGACAGGGACATACGGGCCCGGCTCCTGCCCTCACAGTGCCCTCTGTCCAGCCAGGGTGACAGATAGGACCCCAGGCACCTGGGTCTCAGGGCCAGTGCTAGACTGGAGGAATGCAGGGAGGGGCCAACACAGCCAGTGAGGGCCACTGAGGGCTGGAGCAGGGAGTGGGAGTGGCCAGTCCTCCCTAGGAGTGTCCAGCAGTGTTCCAGCAGAGGAGCCACGGAGGCTCAGGGCAGAGGGTGTCTCGTCCCACCTGGGAGTGGACACAGAGGCCCCAGGAAGCCTCCTCCCGGTCTTTGGTCTGCTCTCTGGTGCATCTACCAGGAGAGGCCAAGCTTTGCCCAGGTTCCTGGCACTCCAGCCCAGCCCTGGAGACGCCACACTGCCCCTCGGGGGCTTGTCCAGATGGTCCCTGTCGGATTAACACGTTCAAGCAGGCAGACCCTGCCATCTGGGAAGGAGGCCAGCAGGCTCCTCGGAGGCCACAGGGCATTGCCTGGAGGCGCAGGGGTGCTCAGGATGGCATCTCTGGATAGAGGCAAGATGTGGGCTAGGAGGGTCCCCAGGCTGGAGCGAGGCTGGGGAGGGAGTGGCAGCCTCCTCCCATTCATACTCCTGGGGAGAAGACCCCGCCTTTGAAAGGCAGAGGGGAGGAGGTCAGTGGGTGGAATGAAGGCAGGACAGGTGCAGTGGGCATCCCCAGAGGACGGGGCTACTTCCCTCAGGAGGCCTCCCAGCCCAACAGCAGGCTGGCTGGCCGTGGCAGCAGGCTCTGGGCCCCAGTACCAAGCAAAGGGGCCACTAGCCTGTTCTCTCCAAGCTTAGTCTAGGGAGGACACAGGGGTAGCCCCGGCGGGGGGAGGGAATTGAAGGTGGTCTTCGTGGAGGAGGAGCACCAGGAATCTGGAGGGAAGTAAGATGTGGCTCACTGTCCTCAGGAACCCTAGAGAGCCAGGTGCTGCCTCGGGGGGCATGGGGACTGGGAATCCCTGCAGTGTCCTCAGGGAGACAGGCAAGGGGCGAAGCCCAGGGCCAGTGGACGTGGGGCTCTGGCTGTGGCCGTGTGCCTGGCCCTGCTGAGTCCACCTGCTGTCCTGCTGGCAGCTCTCCTATGTGGACGCCGAGGGCAACCCTGTGGGCGTGGTGCAGATGACCTTCCTGCGGCTGCTGAGTGCCTCTGCCCACCAGAACGTCACCTACAACTGCTACCAGTCAGTGGCCTGGCAGGACGCCTCCACGGGCAGCTACGACAAGGCCATCCGCTTCCTGGGCTCCAACGACGAGGAGATGTCCTACGACAACAACCCGTACATCCGCGCCCTGGTGGACGGTTGCGCTGTGAGTGCCGGGGCCCGCCCCCCCCCCCTGCTCAGTGCAAGCTTATGGGGCACCTGGGCTGTGTGCCTGGGTGTGGGGACATCCCAGAGCCCCGGCCTGGCTGGTGTCCACGTGGCTTCCTTAGGCAGATCCCAGACAGAACCAGGGCTGGCACACAGAGCCCCCTGCAGCGCAGCTGGTGAGGCAGGCAGGCGAGAGCGTCCTCAGCCCCCGGCCCACACAGAGCCCTTCCCTTGGTTCCCTGGTCAGGAGAACTTTCTGTGGTCCCTCCTGGCCTTCCCGGTTCCCAGCAATGGCTGCTGTCAGAGCTGGCCTCAGTGTCCCTAGCCCAGGAGGCTCCCTGAGCCCAGCTCCTAGAGAGGAGCATCCCGTCCACCCCCATCAGCTCTCTAAGCTCCTGGTGGCCTCGGAGCATCTCTGGATAGAGGCAAGATGTGGGCTAGGAGGGTCCCCAGGCTGGAGTGAGGCTGGGGAGGGAGTGGCAGCCTCCTCCCATTCATACTCCTGGGGAGAAGACCCCGCCTTTGAAAGGTGGGGAGGTGATGGCTGAGAACAGAGTAATCCGTGGCGGGAAACCTGGCTCTGCGCTGCAGCCCGAGCCAAGGAGTTCAGGTGCAGGGAGCAGCTGGCCGAGCGGTGCAGGAGCCAGGGGAGCGCTCAGCCTGGGCCAGACCAGCAAGGGCTCCACCCGTGAACCCCAGAGAGGTTCAGCATGATTTGAAAGGTCACGACCCTCTCATTTAATTACAGAGCTCCCACGGGGGACTCTGGCACCCGCACGCGGGCCAGTTGCGGGAGGTCTGCTTGACGCATAGTGTAATAACAGCTCAGGAAATTGGAATTCCAGCTCTGGCCTCGTTTGGCTGGGTAGCCTGATTGACGGGGCTGCTGAGCAGCTGGCCCTGTGGAGGGGCACAAATCACCGGGCAAGAGGGCCAAGGAGCTGCGCCACATAAATCCTGTTGTTTGTGGAGGTTTGTGCGCCCCCCGGGGCTGTTGCCAGCCCATAATGGTTATTTATGCCTCTGGAATAACGGGGTAACAGAGCAGCAAGCGGCAGCCTACTTTAAATACGCCCCTCTAAGTGTGCTGATAATTGGAGTGGAGGGGCCCCATAAATCCAGGCAAATCACCTGCCAGCTCAGCACATGCTGCCCGTCCCTTGGGTGGACAGAGAGCAGTGCTGCCACCATGGGGGCCTGTCCCTCCCTGCCACTGGCGGGGCAGCAGAGCAGGACCGGTGGCCCTGGGGTCAGCTGCTGGCTGGTGAAGGTGCAGCTCCCTGAGGCTGAGGTCACATGGCTCCCAAGGGTCTCAGCCTGGGGATCTCATTCGAGTCCCAGTTGGGGACAGGTGGGAGCGGAGTCCAAGGAGAGGGAACTCGGCTGCTCCTCGCCGGTTGGAGAGGGTGAAGAACCCTTCTACAGGAGGGGCGTGGGTGCCGCTGTTGTGAAGGATACTATGTCCAGCTCGGGCTGCCCACCCCTTCTTCTGAAAGCTGCAGAGGCACACCTGGCCTCTCCCTCCCTCTCCCCTCAGGCAGCCTTGAGGGCTCCGACACCTGCTCAGGCTCTCCCGGCCAGGCAGCCCCAAGGCTTTGGCTCCTTGGAAGCTCAGCAAGGTTCTCGTCCATCAGTGTTAGTTCCTGAGTGACCCGGAATAAGTCCTTCAAGGGGCAGCCAGCAGATCTCAAGGATCAGAGTGTCTGAGACATGTGTGAAAAGTGCAGAGTTTGAGTCCCTCCCGGGAGGGAGCTGCTGGATCAAGACCTCCGGCTGGGCTGGGGCTCCCCGGCTCCTGAGAGCTTGTGTTTTCTCTGAAGTTCTCTCCCCGGCTGGCTTTGGAACTGTAGTAGGCGGGGTGTCCTGGTGGGGTGGGGCAAGGGAGCGTGGGCCTGGGGTGCGTGCAGGTGGGAGGTCAGGAGGCTGATGCGCGTGCTATGGCAGGACCCAGGCAGCAGCCCGAACCTTGCCCACTCGGTGCAGCCCGTGGCCCTCGAGGACATGGAGCGCAGAGAATGTGTTCGCTGTCTGTCGCTTCTATCAAGTTGGTCCCCCAGCCGTGGCCGCTTCAGACAGGAATTTGTCATGGCATTTAGTTCTGAGAGCTGGGCATCTGGGAGGGCCTTGGCAAACTGGCCTGGCTCAGGTCTGGTGTGCTCCGGCTACCCTGACAAGCCACCCCAGCAGCCGTGTGGCTTGCAGACACCAGCCCCGATTATTCATGGCTTTGTAGCCTGGAAGGGCCAGGCTAGGGTACCAGCAGGGTAGGGATCTGGGTGGGAGATGGCCGGTTTCTTGCTGTGTCCTCATATGTCAGAGAGGATGAGGGGTCTCCCTGGGGGCACTCATGGGGCACATGCCTCCCTCACCTCCCAGAGGCCTTGCCTCCTACCATTCGCCTGGGGGCAGGGGCTCCTGTAGATCCGGGGGTTACACACTCAGCCCTCACAGAGGGGAAGAAGGGCCTGAGGCCTGTGCTCCCCACTCTGGTAGGTGGACAGGGCAGAGTGGGGTGATGTGGGGTCTCTGGCTCAGAGTGATCCGGGGCCTCGCAGGCTGCACCCTGGCTCTGTGCTGGCCTCCCTGTTTTCCCCTTGGATGACTTCCACCAGGGATGGGGTGGTGGAGGGAGACCTGGGCCAGATTCGGCTCAGAGTATACACCCAGTCTCCGTCTAGAGACTGGGTACAGGCCACTGTCCAGGACAGGGGTTGGGGGCCCATGGTGTCCCGAGGTCTTGGGAAGATGCAGTCCAGGGACCCCTGGGGGTAGAGGGGCTTGAAGAGGCTGTAGACCCTGCCAGGTCCTTCCCGCAGTGTGTGACCCATCTGGACTGTTCCATTGCCCTCTGAGGCCCACCCCCACCCCAGGACTGTGTGGTGGGTGGTGGGAGGTGCCCTGGGTCGCAGAGTGTGGGGGCAGGTCTGCCGCCATGCGGCTCCTCACCAGCCCGCTGAAGCTGGGGGAGGGAAGGGCCCGGAGCCTGATTCTGGGGCCTGGGCCGCCCCAAGGGACCCTGGCTCTGACTCGCTGTCTGCCTGCATTTTCCTCCCCAGACCAAGAAAGGCTACCAGAAGACGGTGCTGGAAATTGACACCCCCAGGGTGGAGCAGGTGCCCATCGTCGACATCATGTTCAACGACTTTGGTGAAGCGTCACAGAAATTTGGATTTGAAGTGGGGCCGGCTTGCTTCATGGGCTAGGAGCTGCCGGCCCGTCTCTGAGAGCAACCTTGTGACCTCAACACGCCCTTCGTGAGTGTCTCGTGCACGACATCCTGGACAGTGAAGGTTTCTCGCTCCCCTCCTGCCTGACTTCATCTGTGCCTCCGCACCACACGGCGCCCACCCCAAGCCCAGAGAGAACAAAGGGAAACAGTCGCGTCCCCACCCGGAGCCGAATCACATGACCTAGCTGCCACAGCCTCTCAGCCACGCCCACGTCCAGCCACCCCAGGCCACAGGGAAGGCAGCGGGCCCACGATGCCCTGACCCCTGGCTCTCCTGATCCGTCACCCTGGTGTTCAGGACAGTTTGCAGGGGGTGGGGGTGGGGCTGCAGTATTTGGATATCACTTTTTAAGAATTCAACTTGAAGATATGTATCTGCCCTGACCTTCAAAAAATGTTCCGAGGCAAGCCTTGTAAAGGTCGCCAAGCCTCCGTTCCCAACCACCCCTCCACACGATCCATGCAGAGGCCAAATGTCATCCGCTTGTGCCTTTCCCATGGATTAAAGGTGCTTATGTTTTTGTGAGTTTTAAGTAAATATTTGTATTGTATTGTTATAAATGTTAAGTGTGCCTGACTTTCAATCGTGCATGGAAACCCAGCCCCTGGCCCACTGGGAGAGCAGGCAGATGGGTGAGGTGTCCACTCCAGGTTGCAGGCCGGTTTGGATTGGCAGTGGGACGCCTCCTGCCCGCCTGTCAGGAATGTGCAATAAATTGGAAAGTCGCCCAGGTCAGCAGGAAGTGAAGCTGCCGCTGAAAAGCAGGTGCCCGGGCCCTTTTCCAGATGATTTTTTGATTAGCTCTGGACTTTTTTTTTTTAATGGGGAGGAAAAAGGAATTTGAAACTCTGCCTCTTCTACATGCCCTTAGGTTCAAGCAGGCTTAAATTAATTTTGATTGCTTCCCTCTTCCATTTTCCTTCCTGCCGAGCCTGATGGGAAGATTCCAGGGCAGAGAACCGCATTCTCTGTAGTGGAGAATCGGGTGAAAACTGGTGCTGATGTTCACACTTCTCTTGTGGTGCTATGTGTCCTGAGGTCCCCGGGGCAGCGACACGGGGGCCTGGCCGACCTCCTCCTCCAGGCTTCCCCATCCCAGCCCCGGCCTCCGCCAGCTCAGTGTTTGCCAAGGACCCTGAGATAAGCGTGGTCACCTCCTCCCCAGTGGGCTCGAGAGCCGCTGCTTCTCTGGGTGGTGGGGAAGCTGCTCCCGGGGCCTGTCACCAGAACCGGGTTGTGCCGACACAATTTGAAAACACACGCAAAATAGACTTCCTGCCTCGTGCATGGTGTACCCACAGCAGGTTGTGTTCGGTTGCCGAATGTTTGTGGTGCTAATTTCGTCTGTTTCAAGGACCGCGATGAAGCTGTGGGGTGGCCCCAGCGCTGCCGCAGCAGACCGAGAACTGTGCAGTGGACTCTGAGGCTCCCCGGGGCTGCGCGGCGCCGCTTTCCCATGAAGCGTTTTGGGTTTCCACCTGCACAGGTCCTGGATGCGGGCGTCAGCCGCTCTGGAGCTCAGGGCTGGAACGGGACCCTCTGGGCATTGTCCCTTCTCCCCCGCTGTCCAAGGCAAGGGGGCCTCTTGTGCGGGCAGGAGGACCCCGAGGCCAGCGAGAGAGACAATCCCTTCACTGTGAAAAGCTGCCCTCCGGCTGCGTCCTTTCCTTCCACCGTGGGAAACGCAGGTGGCCTGGGAGTGACCCTGGTTCATGCTCCAATGCAGTCCTTCCCGTCCCCGTGCGGCTCAGGAAGCCACAGCGAAAGCACCCGAGGCATAAAGGACACCACTGACGCCAGTGTCCCAGACGTCCCTGGAAACCAAGTCTCACTCTTGCCAAAGAAAAGTCTGGAGACTTCTCGAAGCCGGGATGCCAGGATTTGCCGGTGACAGCCATGCTCATGTCCTGTGAGAAAAGCCATATTGGAGGACTGCCCTGTGACGCCCGTGGGCTCCGTCTAGGTCATGTGATTCTGTTTCCACTTCTCGCCCCATCCAGAGAGTCCTTTTATTCCGTCTTTTTCTGTCGGTCCCCTCACAGTGTTGTGATTCGTCCTGAAGTCCAAACCTGTCCTGTGCCCGACCAACTTCAGCCCCCGCGTATTGCAATAAAATTACTTCTTGTATTTGCAGACACTCTTCTGGCGTATTTTATTTTTTCTTCCCCACATATAAGGGGACAAACCTTGGTGAGAAGAAAAAACTTGGTGAACAGAAAACCTACAGGAATGGCTGTAGGGCACTGGGCCCCCACAGTACCCTGCCGGCTGGCACATCGAGCATGTCCTAAAGATCCAGCGGACATGTCATACGACCAGGAAAGGCGTTCCAAAGTCTCTCAAACCTGTGTAAGCCAGGAATGATTGTAATGGTTTTTCAATAAATCAAGTTGACTGTTTCCACCGTGAACGCACGTGATCGGCTGTATTCTTTAGTGTGGCCAGGCCCCCGCTGCATGACGCCAGTGTTTAGTGCACAGTCCCAGGATGGTAGGAACCCTCAGTGTAATGGCAGTGGTCACAGGAGGAGTGTGGCAGGGGCCTGGCGTGACAGTCATACCCTCGGGAGGAGGGGAGGGTGTGGCCTGCAAGGATTCCTGACTGAGCCTCAGCAGGCTCGGCCTCAGCCCGACGGTGTTCCGGGCTCACTTTGCACCCTGGTTCCTCAGCACCCTCCTGGATATGCCGAAGCTCTCCCGTGCTGCCCTTCCAGCCCTGTGGCAGGAGCAGACTCCCTGGCTTGGTGGCTGTGGGGCAGCATGTGGCTGGGCTCTGCCAGTGCCCTTGAGCACACGTGACCCCTGCCTCTGAAGTCTGGAGGTGTGGTTCCCTCGCACACCAGCCAAGTTCTGCAAAGGTCCTGGGGACGCCCTGGTCGCCGACCCTTTGAACTCCTGGTGTGGCCTGTGGGAACATCTTGCTGTTGTAAGCCACCGTGGGATTGTGCACTGCTGCGGGTAACCTAGACCACTGGCTCTCAGAGTAAGACCACAGGTCGTCAGCAGCATATCACCCGGTCAGAAGGGCCCATGCCCAGAACCCTGAGACCTTCTGGGTCAGAGGCTTTGGGGCAGGGCCTGGTAACCCTCCTTCACAAAGCTTTGGCACAGTCCCGTCTGTGAACACTGACCCAGACACCCCTGCATCGCAGAGATATGGCACTGAGGGGGCGCAGCTCCCGCAGCACCCACTCAGGGGAGCCTGCCACATCACGGTCCCTGTTCTGGGGTCACAGTGCCAGGCTGTGGCAGCACACAGGCAAAGCATTTGGTAACTGTCACTCACACCTCCAGAGCTTGGAGACAGATCCCGAGCTATTAGCTGCAAGCCCTGGGGCTACAGATTAGGAAATAGAGTGAGGTCACCCACGCAGCCCGCTCCTGACTGCTGGGCAAGGGATTATGGAGAGAGAGAACCTCTTCTTGGAGCAGCTGCCAAGGACAGCAGAGTCTAGGACTCGGGACTTGCAGGGTTGGAAGAGGCATCTGTTTGCAGATTGAGCAGTGCCCAGAGGGACCAGCAGGTAGAACTCAGCCCTCCGGATGGGAGCTGGGAGCAGCTTATCTGTTTCTCATAGGGGGTTCCTGTGGCACCTAGAAAATCCGTGCAGTTGGAGAGAGAGGTTTAGAAAAGACCCGTGAGCCATGTGACCCCATCCGAGACTGACAGGTCTGAAGGCTCTGCAGGGGAGTCCCAAGGAGGAGTGGAGGCAGGTCGGGGAGAAAGGCAATGTGGGTCCAGGGGAGCTGCAGGTGGGCCTCAGCCCAGGGAGTGACTGGACCTGCAGAGGCAGGACACTGTTTTCACAAGAGGCCACCTAGAGAGAGAACCTCTGGCCAGATGTGGGAAACCAGTGGATGAGACTCGCAAAGTCCCTGGACCTGCGGCTCACTGGGGCACCATGTTGGGGGACAGTGCTCAGCCCTGAGGGCCAGCTCCAGAGGTGCTACGCATGGAGGGTGGCACCTCCTCCTGGGAGAGACAGTAGGACAGGTGCTCGGCCACGGACCCAGAAGCCATGCACATGGGCTCCTTTCCTCCCGAGGTGCGGGGCCCCGGACCTGGACGGAGCGATTTCTACCAATAGACTTAAGATTTCAGTGGCAGGTCCCAGGTTAGAGGTCCACACCAGAGGCCCGCTCCTCCTGGGCCAAGACCCAGGGTAAGTAAGAAAGGAGAGCCTTGGGGACAAAATGACTCTCATCCCCTTGGGTCACAACGTGACTCCTCCCCTCTTCCAGTGCCCTACAGTTAGCAGAGCTCATGGGAACCAAGTTTCTTGGACTCGGCCTCCAGAAATACTCCAGAAAGAGGGGGGTGCTGAGCTGCAGGCTCCTGAGCGAGGCCTCCAGGTGGCCCTGGGTGGTGGGCCTCAGAGCCCGCTCTTCCCCGAGCACCTTTCCATCTCTGAGCCAGCTGCAGCAGCGCCTGAGCTCCGGATGAGCGCTCCTCGGGTAGAGCAGCAGATGCAGCCAGAACCCTCACCCCCTGCACCCCGCCGTGCACCCCCAGTGACCTGTCAGCCAGGAGTGGAGGCGGGAGGCCTGGGGTGTCCTGGAGGAGGGGAGATGCTCCCCGCCACAGGCTGGAGTGTCCCTGCTGCCCATCAGAGTCACCTAGGAGCTCCTGCAGATACAGATTCTAGTCTTCTTGAGCACCCCTGAGTTGGGGGCACTGCTAGAACCTTGGCATTTAGGGTCCCCCACCACTGCACAGGATTCTTTAATTGATATGGCTTGGACCCACTTCACTCCTGACACAGAGATAACAGCCACCCCCTCCTGCCCACCCAGACTGCCAAGACCAAGGTCACCCTGCAGAGCCCAGACGTAAAGAATTCAAAACCTAAAATCAGACGACTAGAGATGCCAAAATCACACTGAATAAGTCATAAAATACACTTAGTGATAAATACTTAATATACATACATAAAACATCAAGATATATTTTGTACATATAATATAAAATATCCAGTGGGCATGCCTATGGTACTAGATTTAAATATTTCCACCACAGCAAAACCCTGTACAGAGCATTAAAAGGGCTCATCCTTTGCCATCTCACAGCCTCACAGAGGAGACGTCCTTACGAACACCACTTCACAGAAAGCAACCCGAGGAGCTCATGTGGAAGCCGTGTGGCTGACCAGACGAGAGATCTATGCACTGCAGCAGCGTCCCCAAATCACAGAACACGGAAGACAGAGCCCAGCACATGCTGACACAGCCCCACGCAAGCCCCGAGGCCCACGTGGGATTATGGACGCCTGTCTGGACTTACTGAGATGGTGGCCAGGGAAATGAGAAGGAAGGGTGGCTGCCCTTCATCCTGGGCTCAGGAACCCATCCAGCCCTGCTCCAGAGAGGGAGGGACATTTCTCCACCTGTGGGCTTCTCCAGGGGCACAGGGCTATGCCCCAGCTTGGACAGGTGTCCAGCCTGCAGCCCATGTGCCCCTGAGGAAGCTGGCCGTCTGGGGAGCTGGGCCTGGCTCACGCACCTCCCCGGTTCCCCTGGAGCAGGCTGGGGACATCCACAGGCAGCCCTGGCTCCGCTCGAGTGGTGCTGCCGGGAGCCAGCAGCCTCCCTGGAGCACGCGGATCTGTTTCGGTGCCTCAGCCAGGAAAACATCACTGCTCAGCTGTGTCCCAGGAGTGCCTGGTTCAGCAGAGCCCCCTGCGCGCCTCCTTTTCTCCCCATATCAACAAATGGCACTCACGCAGGGTTGGGAGAAGCCAGCTCCGAGGCATCTGTTGAGGACTGACATGTTCAACAGCACAAGAATCTCACTACCCTCTGGGCCTTCCCCAATTCATTTCAAACTAGAATCTTCCAGACTGAGAACCCCTTCAGGGCAGGACTGCTCGGAAGGCTCTTTCCACAGTGGGCGCTGGCCCTCGGTGGGTGCACTTGTGCTGCTGGGAGCAGATTACCCTCAACCCAAGCTCGAGACAGCAGACACACGCACCTCGCAGCTCTGGGGCCAGGGGTCGTTGGGCTCTGGGTCCTTCCCTGTGTTGCAGGGCTGCTGTCCCCCAGGGAGGGCTGCCTGGGGAAGCCTCTGCTTCCAAGCCCTCCTCCCTTCTCCTACATGGTGAGTCATCTCTTCATGATTCCAGGTCCCTGAGTGCTGCTGACTGCAGGCCACTCTGAGCCCTGGCCACCTGGGCCTTTCCTGCATGGCTGGCTTTGTGCAGCCAGTGAGCCCGCCCACTGTCCCCACCCCTCATCACAAGCCACGCCCCCTCGCCCAGCTCTGCTCTGGTGGTTGGAAGCCATTGCTATGTCCAGTCCACATTTCAAGGGAGGGGCCACACAGGAGTCAGAACACCAGGAGAGCAGTGGTGCGGTCCGTTCGAGGCCAGCCTGCCACCATGGTCATCACAGTACTCCTCATCAATGTGGGGACCTTAGCGTGTCTCTGAACCCTGCATGCTCAGGGACAGGTCAGAAATGAGGTGCCCACCTGCTTGTAGACAGTTGAGCTTGCAGGGTCAGCTTACCTGGGAAGCGCTTTGTCCCTGGCCTTTGTGACTGTCATGCAATAGCCCCCCACACCCAGCATCACCACACCGGTGCCACCCACCGTGGCCTACCCAAGATCTTTCAGGGTGCTCTGCCTACACCTCTGACACTTATCAACAGGTGGACTCAACATGTCCAGCTCCTGCTGAAGCATGAGTACCTGGAGGGGGTGAAGAGGGTCCTGCCTGAAGTGACCTCACAACTCAGCTAAGACCCCAGAGAGCCACCCAGGCCAGGGATCTCCAGGCTGAGGCCTGAGCAGCGTAGACCCGAGGCTCTGGGTGTGGTCTTTGACAGGGGTGGGATTTGGAACTGTGCAGGCCATGTCATTTGGACACCTTTGCGAGGACTGTCTGCCTCTGAGGGGCTGCCTGGGATGCTCGTCTGCAGAAGAGGCTCCTGCAGGGTCCCAGAGCTAGTCCTCTGCAGCTGATACTGGGAAGGATGTGAGAAGGACAGGAGGGGAGGTGTCCCGTGGCTTGGTGGAAGGAACACTTCCCACAGCTGGAGACAAGGCTCCTGGGTAGGGCCTCCAGCCACGGGGCCTGGCCTCCTGGATCCAGCTCCCCTGGCCCAGGGCAAACGCCCTCAGGCGATGCAGGCTCCTCCCTACACTCAGGCACCCACAGCCCGCAGAGGCCCAGGGTCATCGGGTGACCGCTGCGCGTGTGCTGAGCTGTCACCGCCCACAAGTCACAAGAAGGCTGTGAGGAGGACCACAGGCTCCATGTGGAGTGGGTCCCCGGGGTGGGAGGATGACTCCCACCTGTCCCTACCGTCCTGCTTCTCAGCCCTCAGGTCCAGTTGAACGTCTCCCCGCAGGCCATCCTGCCTGAAGGAGCTGCACAGAGCTGCCTGGCTGGCAACTGGCAAGCCTCCCGGTCACCAGCCGCTGTGGCGACATCTCTGCAGGCGAGAAGCACGAATCCCCAAGTCCACCCCCGCAAACCCGCCCCACACACTCGGCTTACCAGCCATGACTCACCTCCTCGCCCACCTGGGCTTCATGACAGGCACGAGACTGGCTCAGAGTAGGGCCCGCGCGGGAAAGACTGCTCCGTGGGTGTCGGCCGTGACCACCTGCTCTGTGCACTGCCCAGAGGTACAGGTGGACCAGGAACTTCGTGAGAGCCAGCCTGCCCTGTCTCCTTTGTGGTGGCCACTTGGAGCAGAGGGGCTGTCCAGCAAGGCTCCATTTTCTGGCTCCTGGGTGGTGTGGAGAAGTGATCAGGGCTGTGGGGTTTCCGGGACCCCGTGACGAGAGGGGCTTGGAGTGAAGGGGAGGTTTGTCACCGGTGAGGCTGGTTGCCTGTCCTTCGCCCCGGGAGGCGCAGGGCCTGGGAGGCTCTGGGGAGGGCTGGGCCGGTTCTCACAGCCTGCTCGGCCTTCCCAGGAGGGCTGCCAGCCTCCGCTGCGCTGGGGCCCAGAGCCGGTAGGTCTGGGGTGGCCCCAAGAATCTGTATTTCTGGAAAGTTCCCAGGTGGAGTGCAGCTACCTGGAAAACACAGGATCTTGTGGGTTTCCAGATTTATGCCCCCAAACCCAGCCCAGGCAGAGTCGAAGCAAGAACCCCTTAAACACTGCTCCAGGGGGTCCAGAACTGCGGTCCCAGGCTCCCCAGCTGAAGATTGATGGGAAGGGTTTTTGCCCCTCCTGCACAAAGCTGGGGACCTCACTGAAGGGCAAGTGTCCGAATCCTGAGGCGGCAAGGTTCTGACTGTGCAGAAAGGGCGTTGGCCCCGTCTGCCCGCATCGTTGGGTGCTGGGAGGAGTGACTTGCTTTTGGTTTGGGTGCTCACCGCTGAGAGTCGCCTGAGTCTCAGAGGAGACTTTGGAACAGTGCTGAGCTGTTACGATTCAGGGACTCTGGAGATGGACTGGACGCCTTTCACACTGTGAGCTGGACACAGGACCCTGGGGACTGGGGTGAG
>NC_138183.1:2329565-2573367 GCF_964194105.1 Spermophilus citellus | reverse complement strand
GTGTGTAGTCACAGCAACAGGAAGTGGACCTCACAGCCACCTGAGGTAGGGTGGGATGTTGGTCCAGAGCCACAGCTGAGGAGGGACCCAGCCTGGCAGGCCCCACCGGCGGCAGGAAGCCGCCACTGCTGCCGCACCGCCTGGAGCACTGGCTCCATCTCCCGAGTCCCTCACCAGGGGGGGAGGGCACTGTTTCTTGCCCCCCACCCTGTGGTTGCAACCGTGGCGGGAGGGGATCAGGCTGTGCGGTGGTCTGTTCCTCCCAGGGTGGTGTCACCTTGTGTGAGGTTTCATCTCTGAAGTTGACTTCAGTTGTCCACTGGATAAAGAGAATGTGAGTGAAGAACAGGATGTCTTTACACCTGCCCCGGACATCCACGTGGCCAGGAGAGGACGCCACTGCCCCAGCACTGGAGGTCCCATGTGGCCTGGAGAGGATGTCACTGCACCCATCACTACACCAGCACTGAGGTCCCACGTGGCCAGGAGAGGACACCACTGCACCTGCCCTGGAGGACCACGTGGCCTGGAGAGGACACCACTGCACCTGCCCTGGAGGACCACGTGGCCAGGAGAGGACACCACTGCATCTGCCCTGGAGGACCACGTGGCCAGGAGAGGGCACCACTGCATCTACCCTGGAGGACCACGTGGCCTGGAGAGGACACCACTGCATCTGCCCTGGAGGACCACGTGGCCTGGAGAGGACACCACTGCATCTGCCCTGGAGGACCACGTGGCCTGGAGAGGACACCACTGCATCTGCCCTGGAGGACCACGTGGCCAGGAGAGGGCACCACTGCATCTGCCCTGGAGGACCACGTGGCCAGGAGAGGGCACCACTGCATCTGCCCTGGAGGACCACGTGGCCAGGAGAGGACACCACTGCACCTGCCCTGGAGGACCACGTGGCCAGGAGAGGGCACCACTGCATCTGCCCTGGAGGACCACGTGGCCTGGAGAGGACACCACTGCACCTGCCCTGGAGGTCCACATGGCCAGGAGAGGACACCACTGCATCTGCCCTGGAGGTCCACGTGGCCTGGAGAGGGCACCACTGCATCTGCCCTGGAGGTCCACGTGGCCTGGAGAGGGCACCACTGCACCTGCCCTGGAGGTCCACGTGGCCTGGAGAGGGCACCACTGCATCTGCCCTGGAGGACCACGTGGCCTGGAGAGGACACCACTGCATCTGCCCTGGAGGACCACGTGGCCAGGAGAGGGCACCACTGCACCTGCCCTGGAGGACCACGTGGCCTGGAGAGGACACCACTGCACCTGTCACTGTACCAGCACTGGAGGTCCATGTGGCCTGGAGAGGACGCCACTGTGCCTGTGTGCGGTCACCCCACCTGGCACAGGGTGAATGTCACAGATCTGCAGAGCTGAAATCTTGGACTCGCCCCTCCCAGCCCTCCTTTCCGGCTCTCACCCTGGGCCCTGATCCTTCTGGACCCTCCCAGGTCTCTCCTCTTCCTGCCAGACCTCACTTAAATACTTCTTATCTGATGTGTGTCTTTCAGTTCTCAGCTCAAATGTCACCTCTTCAGAGAGGCTTTGTGGAACTAAGCATTTATAAACACTTAACCCTTCGGACTTCTGGCATCTTTGATGATAGCTTATGTTGGATTAACTTTGCTGTCAACAAAAATAATCCAGAGATCTAAGAAGACACAACTATTTCAGGCAGACAGAACCTGATGTGCACTGGGACTCCTCCTGAGGGCCCTTCCCAGCGGCAGGACGCAGGGACACACTGATGCCGAAGGGCATCGTGGCAGAGAGTCTGGAGAAGGGGTGGGAAATCCTGCGAGAGAGCCACCTGGGGACACTCCCACACCTGCCTAAGGTCCCTGCTTGATGCCTGGTCTCCACAAGCTCGTGAGACTCCACTGACCCTTGGAGGAGCAGGAGGAAGGCCGACGTGGCTGAAGGGAGACTTCAGAAGCTTCCTGGGGTCGGGAGACGGATGGAGCTAAAGTGCCACCACCCCAGCTGGGTTTGGCCCACACCTTGGGCTTTCACCTGAGATCCCAGGAGACTCGACACTTAGGTGAAAGGCCACATCCCCAAACTAAAGCTCATATCCTAGGATTAGGACAAATACAGCCCTAACAGAGTCTGCAGCCAAGCCCCGCCCCCCACCCCTGGGATCAAAAGTGACCTGCCAGCCACTGCCCCGGCTGCCCCCACAAAGCACAGCTCCTCCCCGAGGCAGCGTGTAGCGATGGTGCCGCGACCCGAACTGCGTGCCTGGCACAGAATCAAGCCTTACTAGACACACAGAGGAGGAGGCGTGCCCGCAACCAAGAGCAAACGGCCCAAAGAAACACAGGGAGTGGCAGTGTTGGGATCTGCCGGTGGGGACATCAAGGAGGAAGGGTGAATATGTCAGATAACGAGCAGGAAAAGACGGGGGACAGGATTTCAGAAAGACATGGAAATTCTAAAAATGAACCAGATGTAAACGCTCAAAATAAAGATGATCTATAAAGCCAAAAAGTCGGTGGATAGAGACAGTGAGTCAGGATCAGGAAGCTAAAGGAGCTGTTGCAGGCGTCGTCCCAGCAGAAGCCTGCAGAATCCAGTTTATAACCAGAGCAGGAGGCCTGGACTCCAACAGGGAGGGGGACAGGAGAAGGGGGGGGGCGGAGAGCATTTGAAGAAATCTCTAAGCCTGACCTTCAGCAGGACCTCCAGGGGAAGGGCCCAGAGAGGTCCGGGCAGGGGAAACACAAAGGAAAGCACACCAGGGCTCTGGGAGCAGCGGTCAGGGCCGCCTTCCTCAGCACCTGGGGCAGGAAGGGAGCCCCGACCAGGACGAAGTTCCTGCCACCCAGAGGGAGCAGCCCAAAGTCCAGAACCCACATCTGGCAGGACTAGGTCCAAGAATGAAGCGGGAATAAGGGCTGAGACAGCGGGCTGCCATCACATCGCACACCACAGCCCCGCAGGGAGGGGGGGGTGACACGCCCTCAGGGGGACACACAGGGCTAGGGAGAGAGTGAAGAGCCGCAGAGGAGGCAGGTCCCAGGACTTCCTGTGGCTAAAAGACCATTTGACTTTTTGAAATAAAAGCAAGATCATGTTCTGGGATTTACAGTTTATGGAGAATCAAAATCCAAACCCACGGTAGGGACAGGGCTCCCTGTTTCCTGGAGGAGGACCCAGCGGCCGCTGGAGGGAGACGGAGGAGGAAAGGATGGACACAGTCCGTGCGCGGCAGCCACTGCAGAGGCTGAAGAGGTGGGGCTGAGGCCAGGGAGGAGGAGGAGGGGAGGCTGAAGCTCGTGGCCAACCACAGGAAGGTGGCCCGGAGGACCCAGGGGCCCTGCTGGAGCCAGGCAGGTCAACGCCAGGTGCAGACCCACAGAGGCTCAGCAAGTCTGCTAGGTGGACAGGAATAAAGCAGGGTCCAGGGCGCCTCCAGGGACAGACAGGACGAGGGGGGCGCAGGGGAGACTCAGGCCATGCTGACCGCTGGGCGCTCCCTCTGGGCAGCTCCGTCTGCCTCCTGGGTGCTCAGCAGCCCCTGCTTCTCCTGTCTTCTCCTGTCCGGGCCACACACCAGGCTACTCCCCCAGTGTCCCCTGTGGGAACAGGCCGTGGTACAGGTCAGGCCCGAGGGCAGTGGGAGGGCAGCGTGGAGCCTCTGGGTGGCCTCCAGCCCCGAAGTGGGTCCTCCACCCTCCTCTACTCCCGGGGGCTGGAACGGAGTGGACCCTCAGGACAGGGGCCTTCAATGAAGGTGAAGGTGCTGGAGCCACAGCTGGAGGAGCTAGGGACCAGGGACAGTTCGGAAGGAGAGGAGTTGGCCAGGAGCACCGAGGCTGGGCTCTTCGGGGAGCAAGAGGTGACCTGTGTGTGTGTGTGTGTGTGTGTGTGTGTGTGTGTGTGTGATTGTTCCTATGCTCTGCTTAGGTCCCCTCGTTGCTTGCTTTGTTTCTCAGGTTACATGACAGGAGGGACAGGGTGTTCTAGGGGTGTGTGTGTGTGTGTGTGTGTGTGTGTGTGTGTGTCCTGGCCAGCTCTTTCTACCTCAACAGGACAGGTTCTGGGAGCAATGGACCTGCCTGCCTGTTCCCCCCACCCCTCAGGGAGTGGAGCAGCTGGTGGGGGGTGCTGAGGGAACATGAGCACGGCTTTCTCTCCCCCTCGGAGGTTGCACCCTGTGTGCTGGCCAGGGGGTGCAGAGACGGGCCCAGAGCCCACTCCAGACTCTGGAGCAGGCCCAGGTGCAGGGCTGCCAATCACCACGCTGCAGCTTCTAACCCAGGTCCCTGAATTTGATCTTTGGTTTTGTCTGCAAATGACTTCAGCTCCTGCCGGGAACCCCCAGGGGAGCCATGCAGACAGGGCTGAGCAGTGGGATTACCAGAGCCGGCCTCCCAGCCACTGCCCAGTGGGGCACTGCAGAGGGCAGGGAGGCCGGGGGCCACTGCAGTTGCGTGGCCCTGAGGCAGCTCCTCTCCACCTGGGCCTCCGGTTCCCCCTCCAGAGTGAGGGATGCCCCTCGAAGGGCCCACAGAGGCCTGGGCTCGGTCCTGGTCCTGGTGATGAGGGGCTTCTCCTCTGTGGCTCTTCATCTCTGAGTTTGGTGTTATTTCTCACATACTGGGTTACCTTATTATTTTTTTTTAAAAAGATCAATTCAAGTATAATTTGTTCAGTGTATTAAAATTATAATTTCAAAAACCCAAATGCTTTCTTCAGCCTTTAAATTTGGCTTATAAAACTTATTCTTTATTAGGCAAATTTTAATAACTTCCTTTAAGGAGCCTGTGAATAATTCCTGGTCCATTCCCTGACTTAGTTAATTTAACAGCTTTAAACATTTTGATTGCATTTACAAAATGAACGTATTCAAATTTATGTTTCAGTATTTCAGTGCCGATACTTAACAGACCTTCCGAGTATAAGCTAATTTTAAAAATCTGATGATTTAAACATATGAATGCGATGAGCGGGTGGGTTCTTAAATGTTCTGAAACCTAGCAAGACCCCACGTGTAACCACAGGCTGCTTCCCTCCATCCCTTAGTGCCCTGTTCTTAGCTTCTCCCGTGGTCACCTACCAGGCCAAGTTCTCTCCAAAACTGCCAGGACTCGACTCCAACGGCAAAATTGACATAGATTTCTTTGTGCTGAAATACCCATACTGGGAATTTCCATCTCGATTCTGTCTGGCCCCGGGCAGCAGCACATCTGCAGAGCTGGGTGAACACGGACCTGGGGATTGGGCCTGGCTGCCTGGGGTTCCGGGCTCCCAGCTCCCCGGGCTCTTGGCCTCTTGCTTCCTGTCGGGGATGTCCAGGAGGTGGAAGGCCCTGGTCTTCCTTCTCCACACCCCAGGTGCCTGCTCCTCCCAGGCAGCTCCTGCCTGCGGGGTCTGGCGTCTCTTTGGCTGGAGACGATGGTGTACAGGTCTCTGAGGGCTCCGCACTCAGGCCCCGACTCAGCGGCTCTGTCTGAGGCAGGCGGGTTCTGACCCTTCTAACACGGCCCAGAGGCTGAGGGCCTGGGGGGCTGGGGCCACCTCTTGTCCAACACGAGCGTCTGCCTAGGGTTCAGCTGGCTCCAGTGCAGAGCTTGGGGCCTGGGTGCCCCTCCTGCTTCCCCAGGGCAGGTGGGAGGAAGGGATGGGAGAGCAGAGGTAACTGGGTGGCCGCAGTCATGAGGCAAGGACTCCTTGGGTGGCCAAGGCAGAGCCCTGGGCCAGGGGCCTGCTCTCCTGAGCATTGCCTTCCTGGGCACCAGGGCCTGGACTGCTGGCACCTGTCCAGGTGAGCAGGACCATAGGACGACGGGTCCCTGGAGGCCAGTGGCCTCGCCATAGTGACTGTTCATGGTGGACTCCTGCCCTGTGCTTGCAACAACGGCTCAGTTAAGCATGGGTTTTAAGAGAGGAGACAAAGCTCAAAGAAGAAGAAGCCACCAGACGCCGGGCTGTGGCTGGAGCCCCAGAGCCAAGCTGGCCAGGACCAGACGCTGGTCCACAAACCAGGGTCCTCCTCTGAGCAGGGCCATCATAACTGTTCCACAGCAGAGGTGGAAGGTGCAAGCAGGCAGTACCCAGTCCTGCAGACACTCAGTCTAGGACCTGCAAGGACCTGGGGATGGTAGTTCCCACTGTGTCTCTGATTTGGCAGAACAAGGGTGACATGGCCCTGTCGGCTCTGGACCCCTCCCCCTGAGTTCCTAGGAAGCACTTGGGGCCCCAGTCCATCAGCTCCTGGGCACAGCTCTGACCCTCAGCAGGCTCTGGCTCTCAGGTTTCTTGGCCACAGGAGGAGTTTGCTTTGCACTTCAAATAAGGACAACCTCCAACGTCTCAGTGAGCACTGCAGTTCCTGCTCCCTGCTGTGTGGCTTCCAGCCTGCTGCCTGCTGCTCTGAGCCTCCATCTCCTCCTCCACCACCCAGCATCTGCAATGAGACCTCGTGCCGCGCTCGGGGCACCCAGCCTGCTGCTCTGTGAACTATCAGTTCCTGCTCCCATTTGAGGCTGGGGTCCCCATGCTGTGGCAGTCAGCCTAGCCATTCTCGAGTCCCCTTGAGCAGGTCTTTTAGTGGAAGGTTGATGGCCCCGTGGACTTCTGTCGGGATTGGGCCACACACAAGCAGGGCTTCGGCAGTGAGCTGGGGGAATATGCAGGCCCTTATCACCCAGGGTAGGCAGGCAGTGCTGGGCACGGGTGGCCACAGGCCTGGATGGAAGGGCTCCGCCCTTAGACCAGGGGCATCCAGAGCAGAAGCGCCCCAATCCCATGACCCCAGGTGTCCAGTGTGGGCACAGGCAGGACCTAACCATGACATCCCAGGACATGTGTCCCCTGTCAGGGTCTCCCAGAATGCAAGGATGAGGGAACACAAGGACACAGCTGGGCACTTGCGCATTGTGGGCCGCTGGCCTCTCAGAACCACGGATAAGAGGGTACAGGGAGTCCCGTGCCCAGTGCCAGTTCCCCTCCACTCCCTCCACTCCCTGCGCTGCCTCTCAGGAGAGGCTCGGGTCTGCACTCTCCCCTGCCAACCCTCAGCCAGACCCTGAGCCAGGAGCAAGGGGACAGTGACAGCTTTGTCCCCCACACCTGCCTTCATCCTAGGAGCTGCAGAGTGGTCACCCGCCCAGTTGCCCCTTACCGTGTGCTAAGTGGCTCCCCATCAGGGTTGTGGGTCCCTTCCCAGGTCGAAGGCCCACTGCCGCCTCCCGACTGGTCAGCGGGGGCTTCACTTCTGTTCCAGGAAAACCTGCCCTGGTGCAGCTCCGTGGTGGTTGGCCCCATTGGAGGGACGAGCAGTGACCACCGTGGGCTTCATTGGCATGTTCACACAGACCCCACCTGCCCCAGGAGCACCATGGCCCCAAGACCTGGAGCCAGGCAGACCAGGGAGGCGAGGACGGGGGCCAGGAGTTCCCAGGCCAGCCCTCACGCACGGGCTGCTGATGCATGGAGTTCTCTGCACCTTCAGCCTCTGGACCCAGAGCCCCGTGCCCTGGTGACCTCTGAGGGACGAGCCCGGCACCTGCACAGCCGCAGTGAGGCCCTGAGCTGGCACCCGCTGTGCGTCCTGTGCTGAGCCAGAGCAGCTGGGAGGGAGAGGGAGGGGGCCCTGGGCAGAGCCCCCCAGGAAGCCAGGTGGACCCACACTCATGAGCATGTGGCTGGGGCTCACTGTGGAATGGAGGGATCCCAGGGCAGGACCAGGGAGCCCCACCCAGACGCTGGGCCACGTGGGTGTCTTCTCAGCCTCTTCAGACCCTGGCACCCAGAGACTCTCGACCCTGCCCCTCACCCTCCAGGCTTGGGACCTGTCTTGCCTCTGACTGTCCCTGCCCTAAATATGTCCCCACTTTTATGAGGACCCTGGTGACATCAGTGCCACCCATCTAAGCCAGGGCATCTCCCCACTCCCCACCATGAGATCCTTACTGGCACCTGGGTTTTGGTGCTGCGGGAGGCAGGCTCTGGCTCTGTCACTCAGCCGGCCACCCGCCATCTGCAGTGCTTTCTGTCTTTTTCTTCCCTTAACCAGGTCTTTTGAAGAACAGAAGGGTTTGATTTTTGATGCAATCTATTTGTCAGGATTTTGCTTTTGGAGATCATACTTTGGTACCCAATCCAAGAATCACCTTCCATTCTACAGAGTTGGCTGCTGAGGTTCCGACTTGGACTGGTTGCATCTGTAGCTCTACCTGGGGCCAATTGGCATAATAACATCGTTGAGTCTTGTGACCCATGGACTAGGGGTATCTCTCCATTGGTTCAGTTTTGTCCAAAAGTATTCTGTAGATATTTTGTGTAAGTCTTACACATATGGATATTGGATTAATCCATAAGTATCTTATATTCTGATTCTTTGGAAGTGGTGTTCATGTTGATTTATGGTTGTTCACTGGTGGCATTTGAAGAACAATGGATTATTATGTTGAACTTGCATTCTGCAGCCTGCGAGACCCACGAGTTCTGGTGGCTCCCTGGTAGGTTCAGATTTTCTACGTAGATGATCATGTAGATGATCATGGAGGAGCCCCAGGGCAGGAAGTGCCGGCTGCCTCAGAAACCAGGCGCCACCCAGGTCACCCTGCAAGAAAGGAAGCCTGGCCAGCCACCCCTGCTCTTGCTGAAGGGGCGGAGACACTCATTGCCCAGCTAGTCCCCAGTTGAGTGCGGGCCCTGCTGGTGCTCTGACTGCTGCCTGTGGGGACCCTCCACAGAAGGGCCACTCGACCTCAGAAGCCACGCCATCAGTGTGCCCCCCAGGCTGCCCCATGAGGTGATTTGTCCTGCCACCACAGAAAACCCAGATTTCATCCATTGGTGCTGAGAGCTGTGTCCGGTCTGGAGTGGAGTGAGGTCATGGTATTTCTCTGTGATTTGAGGTGACCGTGCGGTTTTTCTTTTGGAGTCTGTATGATGAAGAATTGATTTTCAAGGGGTAAACAGACCTTCCATTCCTGGCTGAGCCTCGCTCGCTCATGATACGTTCTTTTTACATATTGTCGGGTTTGATTTGCTCAAGTTTTCCCTGAAATCATGGTGTCTATGTTCATGGGGGATATTGCTGGATAGGTATTTTTTCTTGTAATGGTTTCTGTCTCCTTTTGGTGTCTGGGGAATGTCGAGAACAGTTGCAACTTCCTGATTTTCAGAGCGTGTGTGGAGATTGCTATCGTTTCTTCCTTCAATGTTTGGTCGGCATGGTCTGCGAAGGCCCCTGGGCCTGGTGTTTGCCTGTGGACTGCATTGGTTCCATTGATCTGGTGTCCCCTCCATAGCAGACTGCATCATCTGGGTGAAGGTCCCCTGTAATACCAACAGCCTCAGCCATCATTTCAATTCACTTGGTAGATATGGGGCTGTTCGGTGCGGCCCTTCTTGAGTAACTTCAGTAGTTCAAGGAAACGGATGCTCCATTTATTGGCACAGGATCGTAGATAATGTCCCCAAGCTCCTGTTCGCCTGGTTTCTTGGAGGAAGCTGAGCCCCAGGCAGGGGCCTTTCTTGCTCACCACGTCTCTCCCTCAGGACCCCCCCAAGTATGGCACCTGGTGCTGCCCACGGGGATTCTGCCACTTGTGCTCCTGTTTCCATTTGGTTTTAAATTACTTTTTGTCCTTCCCTGTCTACGCGTTATTTAGAAGAATCTTATTTAGTATCCAAGTATTTGGGGGTGGTTTCTATAGATTCTCTGGAGATTTTATTTTTTAATTAGCTCCACGTGGCTGGACATTCTCTGTACAGCTGGGCTGTCCAGGCTGCGGTTTTGGTGGCTGGGTGCTGAGTGGCGGTCTCTGAGACACGGCGGCCCCCCAGGAGTATGGAATCACTGCCTGCGCCCACAGAGCTCAGGGTGGTGGGTGCCACGTCCACTCCTGACCTCTGTGGCCCTGGCCAGACCCCCCGCACCTGGTGCTGTACCGGGTGGCAGGTGTGGAGCAGGAGTGCCTGCGGGGGACATGAGGCTGGCGTGACCCCGCCTCTCTGAGTCTCAACTTCCTCGTCCATGAAAGGTGGCACAGGCTGCTCAGAGTCCCCACGACGCATGTTGCTGTGTCTGTTCTCCTTTGTGGGCAATTCCATGTTCAGCAAAGACTCTTATCTCCCTTTGCTGTTCAAAATTGATCTACATTTAATTATTTCTGATGATTAAAGATGGCCCTGTAAGGCTGAATTCCACCTTCATGTTTTGAAGCGTGGCTCAGAAATCTTACTACTCCATCTTGAAATCTACCACCTTTTAATGACACACATAGGAACCAGGGAATAATTCAGGCCACTCTCACCTTGGCTAACCGAACACCTCCAACCGCCGAACTGCATTTACACCTTTACAGGGTCTACTTTGATCCTCCTTTAGAACCCACCTTATGTTAACAGATCCTTCTGCACAAGAACTGTTGGAAATACCATCATATAAATTCACATAATAAACTCCAGTGTTCCAATAAACTGCTCCAATAGTTTATGTAAACTCAGTACGATTTCCCATAAAATCACTCACCGAAATCAATTACCCGACTGGGCACTTCTGATCAGAGTGACCCTGCAGTTACTCCAATAGGTCAGATTCTTGATCATTATGAATACTTGCAGTTGCCCTTTTCCCAGATTTCTGAGCACTAAAATATTAATCTGATGTCTGTGCTTCCAGACTTCACCCAAGTCTTCTGACCTGAGAGGTGAGTCTACAAAGAAAGCCAGACATCAAGCAGTTGGGCTTGTCGGTTCCCAAGAACCAGGAACTGTGGCCAGGCTGTTGCTGGGGTCTCACGGGCAGCTCTGGGGGTCTGGCTCCTCTGTCTGCAACCGCAGAGCTCAGAGGGGGTGACCTGAAGCTGCCTCCCAGAGTCTGTCTCCAGACCAGGCTCATCCTGGAGCATGTCTGGCCTTGCCAAGGCTCTGGACACGTCCAGTGTGCTCTTTACCCAACCCTGGGTGCCAAGGGACTGGACTGGCACTGTTCGTGGGACCCCACACTTCCAAGGACATTGAAACCACATCTGATGGAGCTTGTGCTCCTCCTGTGGCCTTGTGGCACTGGGGTCATAGTGAAAGCCCTTCTGCTGATAATGCTAAGGATGGAAGCCTGGGCATCCCACAGTGGCTGCTGGTGGGTGGCTTGGGAGACCCTGCCTGGTTTCTCTGTATCTGGGGGCTCTTGGTAGATAGGAGAGTGGGACACAACCCTGCCACTCAATCCTGGAAGTGGGCTCAACCCTCCAAAGCCCAGAGCCATCCTGCAGGCAGGATGCCTGTCCCTGAACAGGAGGTCTGTGGCACCCTGAGGGTGCAAAATGTCCACTCTCAGTCCCCCCCCCCCCAGATGAGAGCCTGCACTTACCCTGGACCTGGATTGCGTGTGCCCTGGGTCCTACCTCAGTCTCCCTTCCCTCCTGCTTGTGTGCCACTATGGTTGGAAGCCCAGCTCCACCCACTGTCCCAGGAAAGGCTGACCACCCTCCAGATGTCCTCACCTCCCCGACCAGCAGCCTTCCTGGACCCCCTGTTGCAGTTCTCAGCCCAGACAGTGTCCCAGTACTGTAGCTCTGTAGCTCCTCATATTGTATTCAGAGAGAGCCCAGGGGGTCCAAGGTGGCTGCGGGCCTGCCCTTCAGTTTGTTAATCTGGGCTCACAAATCTGCTTCCTCCCTGGGGGACCCTTAGATGGTCTGAGGTGCTCTAAGAACCACTCCAGCAGGCAGGGTGCTGCCTGTCAAGGGTCTCTGTAGGGGAGAGTCTGTGGTCTGCTGAGTCCTGACATCTGCTGTGCCTTGGGGTCCCTGAGCTGTCTGTTCCTGGAACGCTTGCTAGGCCTGCGTCCCAGAAGAGCCAGGGCAGAACCAAGAGATGGTCATAGCCACTGGAGAGAGCCAGGGGCTCTCCTCCCTCTGGGACCAGCAGGATGGGGGATCTCTTACCTGGGACAGAAACCATGAGAGTATGAAGGTGACAACTGGCTAATGAGGGTGTGTGGCTGCAGTGGATTGGCCCCAATTTCAGCTCTGTCCTAGGCTCGGTCCCTTAGCACGCTGGCGGGGTGACAAGCAGCCTGTGGCTGCTGACTCTACTGGGGGACATGTAGGTCACCATTCCCAGTCAACACTCTGCATGTTTGGGCAACAGAGGGCTAAGTGGTCACACTGGGGCCACCATTAAGACATGACCAGGGAGCCCAAAATCACCTTCCTCCCAGTTCTGTGTATTTCACTCTCCGTTTTGCAGGGACGAGGCCTCCAGATGCTGAGAAAAGTGCCTGGACTCTGGGCCACAGAGGGCAACCTAGAGGCTCCTCCCATCCTGGACTTTGACTGTAAAGTGCTAGTCTCAGGAGGGGGTGAGCTGCAGCTATGATGATGAGCAGAAGGCTCCAGAGAGGGCAGGGAGAGAGGGCCTGGAGAGAGGACCTGGAGAGAGGACCTGGAGAGAGGACATGGAGAGAGGACCTGGAGAGAGGACATGGAGAGAGGACCTGGAGAGAGGACATGGAGAGAGGACATGGAGAGAGGACCTGGAGAGAGGACATGGAGAGAGGACATGGAGAGGGGACCTGGAGAGAGGACCTGGAGAGAGGACATGGAGAGGGGACCTAGAGAGAGGACATGAAGAGAGGACATGGAGAGAGGACATGGAGAGAGGACCTGGAGAGAGGACATGGAGAGAGGACATGGAGAGAGGACATGGAGAAGGGACCTGGAGAGAGGACCTGGAGAGAGGACATGGAGAGAGGACCTGGAGAGAGGACATGGAGAGAGGACCTGGAGAGAGGACATGGAGAGAGGACATGGAGAAGGGACCTGGAGAGAGGACCTGGAGAGAGGACATGGAGAGAGGACCTGGAGAGGGGACCTGGAGAGAGGACCTGGAGAGAGGACATGGAGAGGGGACCTAGAGAGAGGACATGAAGAGAGGACATGGAGAGAGGACATGGAGAGAGGACCTGGAGAGAGGACATGGAGAGAGGACATGGAGAGGGGACCTGGAGAGAGGACCTGGAGTGAGGACATGGAGAGAGGACATGGAGAGAGGACATGGAGAGAGGACCTGGAGAGAGGACATGGAGAGAGGACATGGAGAGAGGACCTGGAGAGAGGACATAGAGAGAGGACATGGAGAGAGGACCTGGAGAGAGGACATGGAGAGAAGACATAGAGAGAGGACATGGAGAGAAGACATCGAGAGAGGACATGGAGAGAGGACATGGAGAGAGGACCTGGAGAGGGGACCTGGAGAGAGGACCTGGAGAGAGGACCCGGAGAGAGGACATGGAGAGAGGACCTGGAGAGAGGACATGGAGAGAGGACCTGGAGAGAGGACATGGAGGGAGGACATGGAGAGAGGACATGGAGAGAGGGCCTGGACTGAGGACATGGAGAGAGGACATGGAGAGAGGGCCTGGAGAGAGGACATGGAGGGAGGACATGGAGAGAGGACATGGAGAGAGGGCCTGGACTGAGGACATGGAGAGAGGACATGGAGAGAGGGCCTGGAGAGAGGACATGGAGAGAGGACATGGAGAGAGGACCTGGAGAGAGGACATGGAGAGAGGGCCTGGAGAGAGGACATGGAGAGAGGACCTGGAGAGAGGACATGGAGAGAGGACCTGGAGAGAGGACATGGAGAGAGGACATGGAGAGAGGACCTGGAGAGAGGACATGGAGAGAGGACCTGGAGAGAGGACCTGGAGAGAGGACCTGGAGAGAGGACATGGACAGAGGGCCTGGAGAGAGGACATGGAGAGAGGACCTGGAGAGAGGACCTGGAGAGAGGACCTGGAGAGAGGACATGGAGAGAGGACCTGGAGAGAGGACATGGAGAGGGGACATGGAGAGAGGACATGGAGAGGGGACATGGAGAGGGGACATGGAGAGAGGGCCTGGACAGAGGGCCTGGACAGAGGACATGGAGAGAGGACATGGAGAGAGGGCCTGGAGAGAGGACATGGAGAGAGGACATGGAGAGAGGACCTGGAGAGAGGACATGGAGAGAGGACCTGGAGAGACGACATGGAGAGAGGACATGGAGAGAGGACCTGGAGAGAGGACATGGAGAGAGGACCTGGAGAGAGGACCTGGAGAGAGGACCTGGAGCGAGGACATGGAGAGAGGACATGGAGAGAGGACCTGGAGAGAGGACATGAAGAGAGGACATGGAGAGAGGACCTGGAGAGAGGACATGGAGAGAGGACATGGAGAGAGGACCTGGAGAGAGGACATGGAGAGAGGACATGGAGAGAGGACATGGAGAGAGGACATGGAGAGAGGACCTGGAGAGAGGACATGGAGAGAGGACATGGAGAGAGGACATGGAGAGAGGACCTGGAGAGAGGACATGGAGAGAGGACATGGAGAGAGGACCTGGAGAGAGGACCTGGAGAGAGGACATGGAGAGAGGACATGGAGAGAGGACATGGAGAGAGGACCTGGAGAGACGACATGGAGAGAGGACATGGAGAGAGGGCCTGGAGAGAGGACATGGAGAGAGGACATGGAGAGAGGACATGGAGAGAGGACCTGGAGAGACGACATGGAGAGAGGACATGGAGAGAGGGCCTGGAGAGAGGACATGGAGAGAGGACATGGAGAGAGGACATGGAGAGAGGACCTGGAGAGACGACATGGAGAGAGGACATGGAGAGAGGGCCTGGAGAGAGGACATGGAGAGAGGACCTGGAGAGAGGACCTGGAGAGAGGACCTGGAGAGAGGACATGGACAGAGGGCCTGGAGAGAGGACATGGAGAGAGGACCTGGAGAGAGGACCTGGAGAGACGACATGGAGAGAGGACATGGAGAGAGGGCCTGGAGAGAGGACATGGAGAGAGGACATGGAGAGAGGACATGGAGAGAGGACATGGAGAGAGGACCTGGAGAGACGACATGGAGAGAGGACATGGAGAGAGGACCTGGAGAGAGGACATGGAGAGAGGACCTGGAGAGAGGACCTGGAGAGAGGACCTGGAGCGAGGACATGGAGAGAGGACATGGAGAGAGGACCTGGAGAGAGGACATGGAGAGAGGGTGTGGAATGA
Organism: Spermophilus citellus; assembly: GCF_964194105.1. Classification (NCBI taxonomy): domain Eukaryota; kingdom Metazoa; phylum Chordata; class Mammalia; order Rodentia; family Sciuridae; genus Spermophilus; species Spermophilus citellus. The sequence continues at coordinate 2,558,338 of NC_138183.1, read as the reverse complement.
TATTGTTTTTGAATTTATTTAATTGAGAGATGAGCTAAGAATGATTTTTATAAACACATAGTTTAAGTCCTGTTGTAATGTAATATTCCTATTGTAATGTAATATAAATATTCTTTTTGGGGGGATTTCCTGATTTTTTTAAAGTTTTTATTTTTTTTATAAAAGTATTTGGGAGGGAAAAGCCTGTGCAATCAATATAATGAAGACAAATTTTGCTTTATACGTGGGTCTGCATGTGCACATAGCCCTGGGAAGGTAGAGCTGGTTGCTGGGCACCAAATATGCTCCGTGGCCCAGGCTGCTGACCATTGTCTGGGTGGACACCTGGGAGCATCCCAGAGACCTGCTCCTCTATGTGCTTCCCGATGGCAAGGAGCCCTGATGGTGAGGCCTGGCTTTGGCAGAAGCCACTGGTGTGAGTGAGGCTGCAGCCTCAGAATGAGAGTTGAGCCAGGACCTCACAGCTAAGACCCCTTTATGGGAAGGGCAGGATGACCTCCTTGGAAGCCCTCTGCAGCAGGAAGCTGGTGGATCAAACACAGGCGAGGCCATCCTGTGCCTCCAAGGTCCCTTTGTACAGATCCGTAGTGGGGGCATGCGGAGCTGAGTGCTGGGGGTTAGTGAGCAGAGTGACAGTACCATCCACCTGCCTTACCCTGCTGGCCCAATCATCCTCCCAGACCCCTGCCCCTTGTCCTGAATGGGTGGTGCCTCAGGACTGCACAGAGACTGACCAACAGGACATCAAGAGAAGCATGAGTGGGAAGCAACTCCTGGTCACAGTCTGAGAAGTCCCTTGGTAGGTCACATGCTGCGAGAGACCCCAGGCAGGCAGTGCAGGTGAGCCCGGCCCAAAGACCTCCGAACCAGTGACCAGCCAGAGCCTGAGGGCTGGAGGTTTGGGTGGAGGTTGTGGAGGCCAGGGCCTGTGGCTGCAGTGCTATGGCAGGAGAGGGCATTGCCCTAGCCCCAGGAGACAGACGCACATGCCCTGTAGTTATTCTCTCTGGACACCCAGCTGATGGGTTAGTGCCACCCACATGGAGGGTCATCTTTTTGGTGGCCCATGCGGGGAACGCCTGAATCTTGGGGGTAAGTGAAATTGCTCGCCCCTGAGGGAGAGCAAGAGAATGGGTGACCATTTCAAAAAACAATGTGTTCTTGTTTTGATTTATTTTGTTTTTGTTTCAAGCTGCCTATCCCTAGAACTTTCTCAGGCAAACTGGGAAAAATGGTTGGCTCAAGGTTTGAAGTTGTTCGGCCCTGAGGAAGAGAAAATTGATACAACGATTTTTTGTTCTGTTTTTGTTTCATTTTGCTTCGGTTTTGTTTTGAGTTATCTGTTTGAGTTGCGTTATCCTTGTAGTAGAAATATGGGGTCAGAAATTAGCAAAAAACAAACCAAAAGAATGTTAAGTAAATTGTTAGAGGAAGGAGGCACCCCAGTAAAACCAAAAAAGAGCGAGGGCATATGTTGATACAATACAAAAATGTAGCCCATGGCTTTTTAAGGAGGAGTTGTTGAATATATCACAATGGGACCATCATGGTGAAGATTTAAGGGACAGGGCAAAGAAAAACCCAGGAACTCTGCCAGTAGGCACATTGCCATTGTAGATGATGATACGATTTTGTTTGCCTAGTCCAAACCTTTCAGTTCAGATTATGGTAGAAGACATATTAGATCTGGAAAAAGAGGAGGTCTCTCGAGATAGTCAGAAAGGGGAAGAAAGTTTAGAGCAAAAAAGGTGATCAGGGGAAAAGTTACAACAGGAGGCTGCTACTAACACCTTTCTATCACCAGAGGGCGTAAGTGTCCAACCAACAGCTCCACCTATGGGACCCTCAACCCCCGTAGCTGATAGATGGGATCCTGAGACAGGACCTCAAAGATTAGCATGCCCTGTATTTGAGGCGGCAGGAAGGCAGCGAATTCACCATGTTTTAGATTTCAAAATAGTGAAGCAGCTAAAAGAGGCTGTAACAACCTATGGTCCTCAAGCACCCTTCACTGTAAGCTTGGTCGAATCCATTACCAACTTGAACATGACGCCAGCAGATTGGACTAGTGTCTGTAAAGCTGTGCTAAATGGAGGATAATACCTGATATGGAAGGTTGCCAATGAGGAATTTTGCATGGAGACAGCTAGGCGAAATGCAGCAGCTGGTTATCCTCAGAGAAATCTATATATGTTGTTAGGAAAAGGACCTTATGAAGGTCAGCTGCAACAAATTGCATATGATCCTGCTACATACTCACAAATTGCTGCAGATGCGGTTAGGGCATGGAAGACTTTACAAGGACATGGAGATTTACAAGGTCAATTATCTAAGGTAATACAAGGAGCTAATGAAGCTTATGCTGAATTTGTAGATAGGCTTATTCAAACAGCTACCAGAGTTTTTAGGGATACAGAGCAAGCAATGCCATTAATTAAAAGCTAGCCTTTGAACAATCAAACAGATGGTGTAAGGAGGTCATTAGATGCCGCAGTCTGGCTGGGCACAATTCAGGAGCCACTTGACAAAAGAAACAAACTTTATTTTTAGAACACACACACCAAACCACACAGCTCCTCAGGAAAAGCCTTCAGATCCCAACTGCCACCACCGGCTTCCCACAAGCCTCTCAACCTCCTCCACTCCTCCTTCTCTTGAGGCTGATTGGCTGGGTCGCATGGGCAGAGCCAAAAAAAGTCCCCCAATGAGCAGATGAGTGGTCTGAAAGGGCGGGGAAACAGCCCAATGAGCATCACCGCAGAGGAGCCAATCAGTTGGCAGCTAGAAGTTTGCTGGGGCTGCTGTGAGCCAATCATCAGCTGGCAGCTGGAAGTTTGCTGGGGCCCCTTCAGCTGTGGCTCTCAACAATTAGACCATGGAAACATGGAGATTTAAACACATATATCAAATTATGTAGAGACATTAATGAACAAGGGCAAGTCGTGGCAGCTCCAGTACAACAGGCTTTAGATGCCAGGCCGAAAACATGCTACAATTATGAACAAACAGGACATTTTAAAAGGAGTTGCCCCATAGGAGGAGGGTTTAACAAAACTAGGTATCAAAGGAGTATCATGGGTATTTGCCCATGATGCCATAGAGGGAGACATTGGGCTAATGAATGCCATTCTCAAACCACCATAGAGGGTACTCCCTTATCAAAAAACAGACAAGGACCAGGTGTTTACCCACGATATCATGGAGAAAAGCATCAGGCTCCATTGCCAAAAAACGGGCTGGGGGTCCCAGTGCTCCAGGGCCCATGACCACAAATATACAGGGCACTAGAGGAACCCAGAAACACCATGGAGGAACCCAGCAACATCATCAGGGTAGTGCCCAGGACACATTATCCATCAGATCTCTCATCAGACAAACCAGAGGGAACGCAGGGTTGGACATCTGCGCCTCTGCCAGAGCAGTACTAACTCCAGAGATGGGAGTTCAAATCATTCCCACAGGAGTAAAAGGACCTCTTCCCCAAGGAACAGTAGGCTTATTATTGGGACGCAGTTCTTCTACACTAAAAGGACTTATGATAAGTCCTGGGATAATTGATCACGATTATGAAGGTGAAATAAAAATTATAGCCGGTTCTCCAAGAGGTATATCAGTAATCTCACCAGGAGATGGAATAGCACAGTTATTAATAATACCTAGCCTACATGATAAATTTTCCAGTCTTACTGTAGAAAGAGGTTCCAGGGGATTAGGCTCCACAGGTGTAGATTGGGCTATGCTGTCTTTAAATTTAGATTCTCGCCCAATGCTAAAACTAAATATTCAAGGACATGAATTTAATGGGCTACTGGATACAGGTACAGACCTTAGCATCATATCTCGTCAAGAATGGCCAAAACATTGGCCATTACAACAGGCCACTCAAACGCTTCAAGGCCTAGGAGTGGCAACTAATCCCCATAGAAGTGCAATGGTATTAGATTGGAAGGATCCTGAAGGATGTGAAGGAACTATACAACCATATGTATTGGATCATCTTCCTATAAATTTATGGGGACGAGATGTCCTAGATCAATTAGGTTTGACATTAACAAATAACATCAATCCTAATGCGCCCACTATTAGGGCTATACAAGGTTTTAGGAAAGAAAAAAGATTAGGAGAACAAGAATAAGGTATAGCAGCACCAATTCAAATAGTTCAAGGAACAGACAGACATGGATTGGGTTTTCAGGAGGGGTCACTGAGACAATCAAAATTACTTGGAAATCAGAAAGACCAGTATGGGTTCCTCAGTGGCCCCTGACTAAAGAAAAGATTCAAGTATCCCTTGACCCGGTCAAACAACAATTAGCGGAGGGACATATACAACCTTCCGTATCTCCCCATAATACTCCCATTTTTGTCATTAAAAAGAAATCTGGTAAATGGAGATTATTGCAAGATTTAAGAGCCATTACTAATGAGATGGTTATTATGGGACCTGCTCAATCGGGGATTCCTCAATTGTCTGCTTTGCCAAAAACCTGGTATGTTTTAGCTATAGATATTAAAGATTGTTTTTTTTTCAATTCCAATTCATCCTGAGGATAGTCCACATTTTGCATTTACTATCCCTGCACTAAATCATGAAGGTCCTGATCAGAGATATGAATGGAAAGTACTCCCTCAAGGGATGGCTAACAGCCCAACTATGTGTCAAATTTATGTTAACAAAGCAATCCAGCCACTTAGAAATCAAAATCCTGAACTACAAATATTTCACTATATGGATGATGTATTATTGGCACATAAAGATAAAAACACATTGCTAGAATGTTATGCCACACTCACACATTTATTAAAAAATTATAATCTAGAGATAGCAATAGATAAAGTACAATTAAATCTTCCAATTAATTATTTGGGAGTTCTATTATCCTCAACCATGGTCCGTCCACCAAAAATACAAATACGAGTAGATCTACTCAAATCACTTAACGACTTTCAAAAGTTATTGGGAGACATAAATTGGATAAGGCCTTATCTAGGCATACCAACAGGAGAGTTGGGACCTTTATTTGATATCCTAAAAGGTCCATCAGATCCAAATTCACCCCGCATGTTAACACCTGAAGCAAGAAAGGCATTAAAAATCATTGAAACATATATGGAAAATATGCATTTGGATAGAATTGATATAAGTTTGCCTTTATTATTTATTGTACTACCAACAAAAAATATTCCTACAGGAGTATTTTGGCAAGAAGGTCCATTATTTTGGATACTTTTATCTTATTCTCCTAACACTATTCTTACTAGGTATCCTGAGGCTGTAGGACAATTAATACTCAAAGGAATAAAAGCAGCAAAGGGAGTGTTTGGGATTTCTCCCAATAAAATGATTACTCCATATACTATGGATCAAATTGATGAGTTATCTAATGAGTTAAATACTTGGGCAATAATCATGTATAAATCTAATGTTTCATTTGATAACCACTTACCATCTAATCCTTTGTTGTCTTTTTGGTCTTCGCATCCTGTAGTTTTTCCAAAAATGACAAGAAAGACACCTATCATGAACGCTCCAAATATATTCACTGATGGGTCAAATAATAGTATAGCAGCAGTAGTTACCCCTGATCAAACTTTTACATTTTTAGTACCCAAACAATCAGCTCAAAAGGTAGAGCTTAATGCAGTATTACAAGCTTTTGTGATGTTTAAAGATTCTGTATTTATTTATTTTCTGATAGTCAGTATATAGTTAATGCTATAGTATCCCTTGAAGATGCTGGTAGGATTTCCCCTTCTTCTACTGTTTTCTCTTTGTTTTCCACTATACAAAGTCTAATCTGGGACAGAAAAGATCCGTTCTTTATAGACATATCAGGGCACATACAGGATTTCCTGGAGCCCTTAGTTTGGGCAATGATTTAGCAGATAAATCTACACATGACATACATATTTTCTCCACAATAGAAGGAGCTATAAATTTTCATAAAAGGTTCCATGTCAATGCTAATACTTTACAAAAGTGTTTTAAAATAACTAAGGAACAAGCCAGACATATAATAAAACAATGTCAAAATTGTGTGACCTTTTTACCACAAGTTAATCTTGGAGTCAATCCTAGAGGACTGATACCTAACCATATTTGGCAGATGGACATCACACACTTGCCACAATTTGTAAAATTAAAATATTTGCATGTTACAGTTGATACTTCTTCTGGATTTTTGATGGGCTCCCTTCATGCCAGAGAAAAAACTAAAGATATTATAGCTCATTGCTTACAAAATTTTGCCACTGTGGGCGTTCCAAAACAGTTAAAAACCTAATGCCCCTCGTTATACTTCTACCTCTTTTAAACAATTTTGCTCATCATTTGGCATTACTCATATAACAGGAATCCCATACAATCCACAGGGACAGTTGAAAGAGCTCATCAAACTATTAAAATGTACTTATTAAAGCACAAAGAGGGAATTGGAAAAGGGTATATATCCCCCAAAGATAAACTTAAAATAACCCTTTTTACTCTAAACTTTTTAAATTTGGATTCATCAGGGCTTAGTGCTGCAGAAAGGCACATGTGTCCAAAAAATGTACATAATCCTAAGGTACTTTGGAAGGATATTCTAACAGGACAATGGAAAGGTCCTGACCCAGTGATTGTCTGGAGTCAGGGTTCTTTTTGTGTGTTTCCACAGGGAGAACAGCAGCCAATTTGGATTCCAGAGAGACTAACCAAAGCGATTTCTACAGACCAAAAAGAAGATGCATCCAGAGCTCCAGCTTGGCTATCCTTACATCTGCAACAGTGGTTCTCCCACACCTGGAGGCTAATGAATAATGAACACCATTAAAGCCTATTTCAAATATAAAAAACCTTGGGGCTTGCTTGTGGGAATACCTTCAGACCCATTATGCAAGTTACAGGAAAAAGGATGGGATATCCAAAAAAGAGTCAAACCTAGGTGGTAACCAGGATGCCTTTTTCAATATCTATTATATTATTGCCTTTTCCCACATCATAAAGTTCTATTTTATTTTTGAGCTCATACAGAGCTAGGTTAATGTTTTTCTGATCAGTTTTATTTTTTGACTGTGGAGTTTTTAAACATTGCAATGGAGATTTCACCTGTGTAAAGCTACAAGGCCTTTACTATTGTCTTATGTGTTGTATGTTATGTGTGCACACTTGTGTTTTGTGTTGTATGTCTGTATGTGTGTATGTCCATATATCATATATGAGGAGCGCTCATGAAAATATGGATCTGAATTTTTTTTTATTCACGTGATTTGAATGATTTGGTTTGAATTGGGTAAATAGCTGTTGAGGATTGTCTTAATATGTGAACAAATAGGGAGGTTGGCAGATCTGTTTGTTTACTTTCACCTTTCCTTTTCATTATATTTAATAATTCTGTTCAGGATAATGTAAATTGTTCAGAAAATTGTTTTCTTAGTGCCTGTTGGAATGTTACATAATTTTTTTTAGCCATCATTGCCAGAATTCCTATCTTCATCCCAGTGCCGGTGAAGACAAAGATAAAACCAAACTACAGCTTCTTCGATAGTTATCACAACAAACTGTATAAACTGATGCATCAATGAATAATAACTCAACAAATAATGCTCAATCAAGGAGTTGATTTACTTTGGGAGGAAATGGACATATTGATAGATTCCTTTGCTTTGAACTGCTTGCAGAACTTGCCTGGACTATATATCACTTGTATGCATTGTGAACTATCTGTTGGTGCAGCGAATTGTGGTAGTGCTGGAGTATCTTTGCTGATGGTGTCACCGGTGGTACAATTTTTCAAAGGAGCCGTCAATTGGCTTAGTGTCGTGGCATTTCTGTATCCTCCTCCCTTCTGCTAGTGATGGTCTGGAATTTGGGGGCCAACAGAGGTGAGGCAGAAAATCTCACCCCCCCCCACTGGCACCAGGGCCAAATTTGGGGGCCAAGAGAGGTGAGGCAAAGAACCTCACCCCCCCACTGGTGCAAAGGCCAAATTTGGGGGCCAACAGAGGTGAAGCAAAGAACCTCACCCCCCCACACACTGGTGCATAGGCCTATCCACAAGTATGGCTGTATGCTGGACCGGTAGTCAGTGACAGGTATGATCCAATTGCAGTGGTACCAACCTAAGACAGGAGGCTGACGCCTTGAGGTCAGCTCATCCGATGACGGGTAAGGACCATATGTAGTATTGGACAACCTAAGGCAGGCACGGTCCCTAAGCCACATGTTTGGTGCTTGATTGAACGGAGGTGGGGAGCTGCTGGGAGCCGTGGCTGAGTGGGAGTGACGCATGGCATTTTTGGTTGGGGGGTGACGCCAGCGGGCCATTGGGATGGTGATGGTTGTGTTGAAATGTGTGTTCGGTTGGATGCTGGACCCCTTCTGTCCGCCTCGGCCTGCTACCTTGGAGCTCTCGCAGGACTCCTGGAGAGTTCCCATTGGTTGGGGGGGTGCGGTAGGAGGGATTTCCGGAGGAGGGATTTCCTGTTGGTGTCGTGTGTCCCGGGAGAAGGCCGCATGCGTGGCGTTCGCGGGAGTTTTGGAAATGGAGTTTGTTCCTGCTTGAGTGGCTCGTGGTTTTGTGCCCAGCCGGACTGCGGCAATCCTGCCACTCAGGACTCCCACGATGATTTCTGGGAACACCCACAGGATGCCCAGCAGAGCACCACACCATCTGCAGGTGCCTGAAGCTGGGTGTCACCGTGGGTCAACTGAGAGGAGCCTCAGTGGCCCCAGTCACTGGCCGCAGAGAAGAAAACCTCAAACCTGGGTCCCCATCCCCGAGGTCCGGGAAGGCACACTGACTGGGTGTTACTGGCTCTTTCCCATTAAAAATGGCACAAGTTAGTTAGCAAGGAAAGATGCGGATGCACCACAGCTCACTGGTTCCTGGAGCATCTGGGGTGCGAAGTCCTCCTGGGGCCCAGGGTGTGGATCATGCCCGGCAGGAGCTCCTGCCCTCACCAGGGGTGAGACATTCCCGTGGCATCAGGGAGGCCCCAGGAGCGGGACTCTAGGGGGGCACAGCTCCGGGCTCAGCTGGGGACCTGTTCTCCCAGCTCAGCAGGGTTTCTCTGAATGCTGGGGAGGCAGATTCCCTAGTTCTATCCTCCCTGCCCTCGGGCCAGCGGCCTCCAGACAGTGGCTCAGAGGGCAAGGCCACCTTCCTGCAGACTCTCAGATGGCATCTCTGGGGAAGGACAGGACTCCCCAGGCCTGCTCTCTTCACGCTAGGAGCGTCCTGGCCACGTGGCCTTCTGTGAAAGGTGTCCTTGCCGCGACTGTGAGGCAGAGAGGGCGCCGTGCGTTCTTATCAACCTCTGTCCTCCGAGGACGCGGGACAGCCACAGTTCTGAATGCCTTGTAGTTAGATGGGGCCTCACACTGGAGAGTCGATGAGGGAGGCCCACAGAGGCCAGGCCAGAGGTCTTCCAGGACTGGCCCAGAACCTCCCGCACCACGTCGGGGAGAACGCTGGCCCCTGCCAAGCTGCCCTGCAGTGTGGGGTGGGGTCTATGGTTTTAGCAGCTGGCAGCCCTCAGGCCGACTCCTGCCGGTACCCCAGGAGCCACCCTGGTGGCCTGGCCTGGCAGCCCCATGGCAGGTTGGAGGGCAGAGGTTCGAGTCTGATAAAAGCGTTGCCTCTGACCATACACAGGTGGTGGCTGGAACGTCCAGGTGGCTCAAGGGGAGAGCTTGGAAAACAATTTGAAAGTGTGTGATCATTTTTCTGGGTCCTCTGACGAGATGTTACAAGGAGAAGGAGAGCCCCGCGGTTTTCAGGAAGAGAAAGGACAAAGGGATTAAAGAGTCGGGGAGGCTGACCGGCGGCCGTGGAGAAGGCCTGACATCTAGATGCCCCGGCTGCGCAGAGCGGCCTGCAGGCGCCTCGAGGCACGTCATTTATTTTTCTTTAAGTGTCTCAGCCTGTAGTAAAAATCCCTCCTGCCAGACCAGGGAAGTCGCCTGAGCTGACAGGCAGACGGGGTCGGGTGAACTAGTGGGACCTCAGGAAGACAGGCGAGGGAGCCACGTGGCAGGTGGAGCCGGGGGCCTGCCCCTGCCGGGAGCCCTGGCTCTGCTCACTGCAACCTGGACCTGGGCGGGAATGAGCTGTGGTGGCCTCCGACGGCTGCCGAGGTGGCTTGCGAAGGGCGAGGGAGAGGCCGCTCAGGCAAGGGCAGAGCTGGGAGCGTCCCACACCCTCTGGGCTCCCGGCCAGCGATGCCTCCTACCCTGTTCTTTAGCTGCACTTGAGCTTCTCTTTGTCATTGTCACCATGACTAGTCAGCCTGAGGCATATGGGTGGGGGGCGGCTCACGAGCCATTCCTGGAGCTTGCCCGAGGCTAGGCGCCCCACCGCCCACCACAAGATGTGGTGAAAGTCCCAGGCGGGAAGCCAGCAGGACCAGGAACCATCTGAAATGCCTTCTGTCCAAGGTGGCACGCAGGGCCCCAGAGTGCTGGGTCTTCAGTGGTGAGAAGTGCTCTATGATGAAATCGGGGTTGAAATGCAGGTCATCAAATCCCAGCACGCGGCTCCATCCCCCACAGACCCAGACTCCGTGTCCCAGCGGCTCCCGACAGACCCATGTCCATTCAGCTGCGTTTGGAGACCTACAGGCCTGGCCCGCTCACTGCCACCTTAAGATGCCACAGGATGGTGTGGCCAGGGAAGCTGCTCCCAGCCCTGCAGACCTTCCTCTTCCCAGGGCAGCTGTGCCTTCATGAGAGCTGACCTTGACCTTGACCTTGGGAGTGCTCTGACACTCGAGTTTCCTGGGCTTGCAGCTAGGACACAGGACAAAGCCACATTAGCAGGTGCAGTCCTGACTGCCCGTCCTACGTCTGGGCACTTGGTCCTGGGCCAGGCGCCATCCTCCCATCACTAAGTGGGCAGAACAGAGAAGCCGTGGGCCTGCACACAGGGGGCCGCCTCTGATGACCCTGTGGCCTGGCCTTTTCTGGAGGCTGTGCCCGGGGGGCTCTAAGGAAGCTCTTTACCCTGACTCCCTCAACCCTCTGTTCCCAGCACGGTCATCTGCTCTACCAGGAGCTGCGCTGTGGCGGCTGGGGGTTGGGCTCATCGCTGGACCACGGGCACCCTGCGGGCCACACAGCTCCCTGGATTGGGCACACGTGTGACTCCAAACTTGACTGCCCATCAGAGCCACCTGGGGAGACCAAAAATGCTGTCATGGGCCCTCCTCGGTCCTGGGAAACCCAGCTTTCAGGGGAAATAGCTGGAATCTGATGTTTTAGAAAACTTTCTGGGGATTCTGATGGTGAGCCATGGTGAGAACCACATGTCAGCATGTCCAGCAGGCAGAGTGATGGCCAGGCCTTCTCCCACCCCCCAGCCGCACGTCCAGGGCCTCTGCTATTCCTCAGAGTCCAGGGAGGAAGATGCAACATGAGAAAGCTCACGTATGAAAGGTGGCAGTGTTTGTCACCTGACTCTGCGGAGCAGACCTTCTGGGAATCAGTGTTTAGAAGTGTAAGAATCTAGTCTAGAAATGCAATGAACCCAACGTCTCTCAGATTCCAAAGCAGGCTATAAAGCACCAAGATTTACAAGTCCAATCGTAAAACTCAGTCAATTAGTCAGCTCTATATTTCAGTCGGACTTATGAGACCTTTTTGATAATAGGCCAAATTCCTTATGCATTATAAGATTATGAAATACCAAGCCCATCTAGACTCCTAAATATAAAAGCTGTAATTCTGTGGCCTTAACTGGGGATATGGGGACCTCTCCCTGCAGTCACTGAGTTAGGGACACTGGATGCCAGGGAAAGACTTCTGTGTCACTCCTATCCTTGGATCTGAGCATCTCTGTTTCTTTAAAAATGATTCAAACCATTTTAAAGATGTCCCCGGCAGCTCCTGTGCTGAAGGCTTGGTCAGGGCTGGCTGGATCTGAGGGCTCTGACCTGGACTCGTCCGGTGTGCAGTCATCCACGGGGGCTGGAGGGCCTGCTGCAGGTGGCAGCTTGGGGGAAGCAGGTCACTTCCTGCTGGGCCATCCTCTCCCCAGCCCCTGGCTCTCTGCTCCCCGGTTGCCGTGAGCTGGGCAGCTCCCTCTGCTGTGCCCTTCTGCCGAGATGTCTCTGCCCTGGACCAGCTGACCCAGGCCTGACCTCTGAACGCTGAGCCAGGGGAAGCCGCCTCCTCTCGGGAGTTGGGGCTGCAGCCGGGAAAGCCGAGTCACAGGGGTGTCGAGGGGTGCAGCTGCCTCCTGAAGGGGTCCCCACAGGCCTTACCCAGTGTCCTCCTGAGTGGCCTTGGGGTTGCTCCAGCTCAGGGCTCCTGTGGGCGCACTCTGACACTTCCAGGCCACAGAGGGGAACCGTCTGGGAGCGACGGTGTGTGTCTGCTGCCCTTAACTGCATACCCTGATATTTCCTGATCTAGTGCCTCCACCGTGATGCGACCAGCAGTATAAAAGTCCCCGAGTCCCTACACTGGGCACTGAGGGTCTTTCTCACTCAGGGGCTGCAGAGTGAGGAGCAGCACTTGTTTTGGTTATGAGCGGCGTCTACCCAGTAAGTAATCAGGAGGAGGACCTTTTATAGGAATGTTGGCTGCCGGCTTCAGCAAAGCTTCTGTTCAGACCTCATCCCGTCCTGTGCCGGGTGCTGGGAACCCAGGGCCTCGAACGAGGCCTTGCTCTGCCATGGAGGGGCACCCCGCCCTGCTAGGCATGTTTTACTGAGCTTCCAGATATACCTCTCTCTCTCCCCGAGGAGCCAGCCCTCTCCACCCACCGCAAGTAGCGCGGCAAGACCTTGGTGGGATCCTGACCTACAGAACCTCAGGTCACCAGATCCCGCTGTTTTAAGGCACTAACTGCGTGGTGACCCGTGGAAGCGGGGCTGAGAGTCTAGACACAGGCCCGTTCCCCCGGCCCTTCCTTTTCTCTCTGAACGTCTTGGTAAGCAGAGTCCTGGACTTGACATGGCCACCCCTCCTTCCCCAGCCTTCACCCTTAGTCCTATAGAGAAATTTCTCCCTGGCTGAGACAGGGAGACCCCACCCACCATCTCCCAGGATGTCTGCTCAGGTCAACTGAGTTAGGCCCATGGTCCCAGGAGGAGCCGGGCACTGGGCAGGGCAGGCCAGCTCTGGAGATGGCTCCGTCAGCTCCCGGGGGGCTGCCATTATCGGACGCAGACACTGGGGTCCCTTGGCCCAATGACAATGGAAGGCTCCCACTAAGTCCCGCTCCTTTTATGAGAGCTTCCAAGTTCCAAAGTGTCCTTAAAGGTGAGTGAGGGCCCATGAGTCAAGAGGGGGCTCAGGAGGGAGAGGTGGGGTCACCCCACCAGGGGACAGAGCTTGGCACTGGAGGTGGCAAGCCAGGGAATATGCTCTTAAGCTTTGGGACCAGGGAGGTCGTCTGCTAAAAGGGCTTCCTGACCGCTTCTGACCTACCGAGCTCCTAGAGCCCCGTTCCAGGGCCCAGATGTGGGAAGGCCTTGAAGCCCTGCCCCTTGAGAACCAGGAGTCGGCTCTGCAGCCTTCTGGGCACAAAAGCCTCCTCAGAATGGTCTGTCCAGTGAGGTCTGGTGTGGGCTGAGGGGTCAGGCCAAGGGCTCCGCAGGCCGTGGGGAAAGGGGAGGCGGGAGGCCGTGTGGCCCTGTAGCTGGGACCAGCTGAAGGTTTGTGACTTCGACGCAGACACTGGGGTCCCTTGGCCCAATGACAATGGAAATGAAACCTAGTCAGGCAGGGAAGTGGACACGCAGGCAGGACTTCTGCGGGGACGCCCCTTAGGAAGGGAGACTCTGTTCAGGCGGGTGTCAGGGTGGCTCTCTGGTGAGCGAAGGGGCTGCTTTATTGGTCACGTGAAGGGGCGGGCGGGCTGGTTGGTCAGGGGCACCCAGTGGAGCTCTGTGCTAAAGAGGAGTCCGCAGCTGTCCCCAGGGTGCAACAGCACCCGACCTCAGCGGGGCAGAGCCCACTCTGGCTGGGGGCTCAGCCAGGCCCCTGGGTCTGCTGTCTGTCTGTGAGCCAAGGGCCTGCGTGGGTTTGCCCTGGCCGCTGTGGTCCTGGTCTCACCATCCCCACCTGCTCAGGTGGGAGAGGCCTGTGGGAACTAGGTGGGCCGCACCTTCATCTCCGACATCTGGTAGCTGTAATTGTACCCCTTCCCCGTCTTCCAGTTGACGCCATCGGCAAAGGTCTCGTGGTGACCCTTGAGGTAGAGGCCATTTAGGTTGGACAGGTGGCATTGAGAGTGCCACCAGGCTCCATGATACTTCTCAGCACAGTTGAAAGGGCTGATGTCATTGTCCTGGTCCTTGGTGGAGAAGAACCTGTTGTTGTGATACGTCAGAGAATCACCTGCTCGGGAAAACGTGGGTTCTGTGGTGCTGGAAGCCGCCCTGGATCCTCCCCGGCCCTGCCTCCTGCTCCCAGCCTGACCCTCACCTGAGCACACATGCTGAGGCCCAGGAGGATGCCCGGCCTGCCCAGGCTGGGGGAGGAGGAAACCGCAGGGAGGTCCCCCCGTCCCTGCAATCTCGGCCTCCCTCCTGCACCCGCTGCCTGCTCCCTGCAGGGCTGCCCAGGACCATCAGAGCTGTCCCCCCTCCTGCGCCTCTCCCATGGACTTCTCCCCCACCTGCCTGGTGGTCCCAGGGAGGCACAGCACAGCCCCCACATGGACCCCACCCTGCTCCATGCTGGGCGGTGGCACCTCTGGCTCCTGCCTGGGGCACTTCATCCACGAAGCCTTACCCCCTGCAGAAGGCAGTCTGCTCCCTGCCCACGGCCCTCCCGGGGGTCTCGGGTGACAGAGAGCATGCGGAGCAGCCGGACCCAGGCTGCGGGCACGGAGATTCCCCAGGCCATCCAGCACTGGGTCCCGTGCAGCCAAGTTGGCTTCATGCACAGCCATCTCCAGAGGCCGCAGGGGGCACCATGAACTGGGAACCCTCCAATCAGGTGCTCTGTGGGACATGCCACCCAGAGTCCTGTGGCCAGAGTCCCTTTGGGAAAGGATGTCCCAGGGACATGTTTGGGAAGCAGGGATCCAAGGACCTATGGGAAATGACTGTTCTCTTCTGGGGTTCACCCGTGATGATGGGCAGTCCCCTGGAGTGGACATGGACCTGGAGTGTCAGCTGACTGCATCCTAGGTCCCACACTCCATAAAGACATGGGTCTGAGCATCTGCTTTTGCAGGTGGGAAAACCAGGTTGAGTGGTGGCCCTCAGCCGGGTCCCCAGGGGAGACAGAGCCGGGTCCTCCCCACTCCCACTCCACTCTCAGCCTCAGCCTGGGTCCCAGGCGGATGCTCACCAGCACTGCCTCCAACAAAGGCTCCTAGGGTGAGCTTGTACTTCTCTGCCTCCCCCGCCACCCTGAACGAGCTGTACTTGGCAAAGTCACGGTGGCCCTCAAAGTCCACCAGGTCCACCCGCAGCTCGCTGGTTCCTGTGGGGACGGTCTGGTCTTAGCCCCTAGATCTTTATGCCACCAGTCACGAGAGGTCCCCATGTGGGGCAAAGAGCGGCCAACATCTGGACGGGGCAGTCAGAGGACCCGGGGCCATGGAGGACCTGGAGTGGCCCCTGGCTCCTAAGCAGCCTCCCACCCCCACAGGTCGTGCTGAAAGGCCACGTGGGCCCCGCCCTGGGAGGGGCCTGGACAACAGGGGCACAGAGGCTGTGTGGGCAGGGGCTCTTGCAAGGACCTGGGGCACTTGTGTGGACACTTCGCCATGACCACGGGGCAGAGGGCAGGAGAAAGGGGACTGGCTTCTTTCATTTGGCCACAGGGCAGTCAAGATGTGGATCAGAGCAGGTGGGAGAGCTGTGCTGCTGGGGAGCTGTTGGGCCACTGTCCTGGAGGTCACTGTCCCACAGGACAGACAGCAGGGGACTCAAAATCTGTCCCCAACCTCACTGTCCTTGTACCCTATGATCTGGGGTTCTCAGATGCCAGTGGCCCACAATGGACAAGTCCCACCCTGTGTCTTGTGTTCTGGGAGACCCCAACAGGGGACACATGTCCTGGAATGTCACAGCTGAGCCCTGCCTGTGACCATACTGGACACCTGGGGTCATGGGGCTCGGTGCTTCTGCCCTGGAAGCCCTGGTCTATGGGCGGGTCCTTTCTGTCCAGCCCATGGCCAGCCGCGCCCAGCGCTGCCTGCCTACCCTGGGCGGTCAGGGCCTGGATGTTGTCATTGCCCAGCCAGAACTCCCCCAGCTGACTGCCGAAGCCCTGCTTGTACGCGGCCCAATCCCGAGAGAAGTCCACAGAGCCGTCGAGCCTCCTCTGGAAGACCTGCAGAGCAGCAGGGGACTCGAGGGGAGGCCAGGCTGACTGCCACAGCACAGGGACCCCGGCCTCAAATGGGAGCAGGGACTGATAGTTCTCAGAGCAGCAGGCTGGAGCCCCGAGCATGCCGTGAGGTCTCATCGCAGATAACCCATGATGGAGGAAATGGAGGCTCAGAGAGGGTAGGCAGCAAGCTCAAAGTCACACAGCAGGAGGGTAGTGGGCTTCCTTGGGATCTCCCCTTATCGCCTGGGCTTTTACCCACAGGGGTCACCTCCCCGGCACTTCTCAGTCTCTGTCCTCAGTGAAGGAAGGGGCTGGAAGGCACCAAGGGAAATGGAATCCCACAGGGTCTGTTCTCCCACCAGCTGCAGAGCCTGGCCTCTGAGATTCTTAGGCCACTGCCTCTGCCTGAGGACCCCAGTGGCCGACTCACAGTCCATCCCCCACCGTCAGTGTGCATGTCACACAGCACAGTCAGGGGCTGGCAGCTGGACAGGTAGATGGTGTACCAGCCGCTCAGAAAGTGGCCTCGAGTGAGCAGCTCCTTACAGGTCCGAGGTCCTGGGAAGAGAACCAGGGAATCAAGTGGGATGGGGCCTGGGCAGGTGGGGGTGGGGTCCAGGAGGGGAGGCAGGGACAGCAGGCATCCTATGCCAGGGACAGAGAAGCCCCCCAGGTCGCCCAGCTGTGCTGGCCTGGCCGGCCTCCTGACTGCCCCCTCCAGGACCACCCAGCCTCCTCCCCGAGCCTCCTGGCCCCTGGGGTACATCGCAAGGTCTTCCCGAGGTTGCCGTGGAGCAGGTCATCCAGCCACAGCTGCCATGCGCTCGGGTAATCCAGGGAGTGAAGTGTCCACTCTGTCCTGGGACTGTGGCTGTGTGTCTGCAGCTGGCCCGGGGCTGCTGGGCTCAGGCACAGGGCGGGTGGAGTGGTCACCTGTGGCACATGACTGAGGGTGCCCAGCGCCTCCTGTTTGGGGAGAGGGACACTGGCCATCAGTGTGAAGCCACTGTCCCTGTCCCCTTCAGCTCCAGTTGCTCCAGGAACACAGCAGAGTCTTTTCAGGACCGGCCAATCCAGCCCTGGCCAGTGGTCACTAGATCTTGCTTCTGTGGAGCACGTGGCCCCACCTGCTGCTTTCCTCAGTGGCCTGGTGACAAGCACCCTCCCTCTTCAGCCATTTCTTTGGGTCCCCATCAAAGAGCAGGGTGAGCTGGGTCCAGCCTGGTCCATCCTGTCTGCCTACGCTGCGCCGACTGTCCTGTCCTCGGGAGGAACGGCCGGCTGGGCTGGTGTCCCCGGCATTGGGACTCGGCTCTGTGTCCTCATCGTGCAGTATTTAGTTGTAGACAGAGCACATGACTATGTCTTAGAGTTTAGTATTTCTGCTTTTCCTGATTTTACAATTTTTTAAAAAAATAAGTGAGCATAAATAGGACAAGAGTTGAAAGCACTCAGACGTTCAAGTTCACACAACAGCGCCATCTTCGTCTTGCCAATCACTTAGGCTGACTGTGGCAGACCCCGGGTGCCGGCAGCGGGCACTGGGAGGACCAAGCATGTCCAGGCCCCTGCCACCCTTCTGCTCCTTGCTTGGACAAGGAGAACGTGGGTGGAGGCCCTCACCCACCCCCGGGGAGGCTGTGGGGCAGCTGAGGCCCGAGAGTCCTGCCTTTTCCTGCCCTGGACAGAACCCGCGGGCACCGGGGGCTGAAGCTCACCTCTCTCTCCTGGCATCCCCTTCTCCCCGCGGTCTCCTGGAGACAGGCAGAGCATGAGATGCCGATGCTGGGAGCCCCCAGGCCCACGGAGTGGGGAGTAGCTGCCTGGGCACCGCGCAAGGGCAGGTGATGCTTGGGGAGGTCCGTGGAGGGCAGTGGCCAGCTGGGCAGATCCAGCCTCTGGCCCGGAGCAGCTCCCAGTCGTGGTCCTGCAGGGACTGTGGGGCTAAGGTGCTGGTGGGGCAGGCTGGCCCTCATCTTGCCTCTACCCCACCCCATCTTCCAGGCAGACGGAAGTCCTCTTAGCCCCACTCAGCTTGATCACACTGTCACCTTTGGGTCCAGGTGGTCCTGCTTTCCCAGGGGCTCCAGAGGTGCCTCGCTCTCCTGCAGATTCCAAACACACCAGGGAAAGAAGTGCCACCTCCACAGTTCTACCTGAGATGGACGCCCAGACAACGAGCCTCTACCCTCCCCGCAGCCCAGCCGTCCTCTGGATGGTCAGCTGGGGCTCAGCCTGGCAAAAGCTGCAAAGAACACCAGTGAAGCCCACTGTTGCTGACCACGAGCTGGGGCCCCAGACAGGGCCTTCATCTGGCTCACAGTTGCTCTTAGGGTGCAACCTGGGTCCCACCCTCTGTAGATACCAAACCTGGGGCCACACAGGCCTCACAGAGCTGGACTGTCCAGTGAGGCCTCAGTCCTGGGACAAGAACTGGATCCTCAGAGATCCTCAAACTAGGGAGTCGCCACACAGAGAAGGGCAGGCCTCTCCCACAGTGTCCCATGTAGGAGGATGTGGTTCTGTGTCACGCCCAATGCCCTGGACACAGTGGAGATGGTGACACAATCACACAGCCCTTCATGGGTGTTCTGACCAGAGGAGCCACCAGGAGCCACATGGCCTCCAGACCAGTGCTACCAGCATGTGTGGGTCCATCTCGGACAGCGGTCACACACAGGGTCTGACTGGGGCTGCCCACTCAGACCTCAGGCCTGGACACTCAGAGACTGTATGGGTCAAGCTTGGTCATCCACGGTGGTCCCGTCCCCACTCAGTGTTGCCAGGCACCTCCTTGAACACCTCCAGGCTTGGGGAGCTCAGCAAGGCAGCTCCCTGCTGAGCTCCTGTGCCAGGTTGGGGCAGTGAGGCCCCCGCACAGCGCCTGCACCTGTGCTGGCTTGAAGGGCCCTGCCCCGTGACAAGGGCTCGGACTGCAGCTTGAAGCTGGGACCCTGCTGTGCCCTGAAGCGGCCCTGGGTTGGCGGCTGCCCCACTCTCAGTGGGGTGTGAGCTCAGAAAGGACCCCTGATTTTGTCATCTAAGATGGGCTGAGAAGGAAGTGGACCCTGATCTTCAGGTGGGGACATGGAGGTGCCAGGATCGGGAAGTCTGGCCGAAGCCGAGTAAACCCGGTAAGGATCCCGGCCTGGAAGCCGACCTGCTGAGACACTCAAACCTCGTGAAGTGCCCGGGGGGAGCCCTTCCTGCAGCATTTTCAGAACCCAGTGGCACCCGGGCAGTCAGCTTCGCCACTCACCCTAGCAGGGGCCAAGGCCAGGGTCGCCCAACCTGGCACCCAATGTCAGCAGAGCTAGAGTCGGTGCCCCTCTGCCCACACTGCCAGCCACCCACCGGCCGGCACTCACCTCTCTCTCCCTTGGCGCCAGCCTCTCCCTTGGGCCCTGAGAGGCCGGGCAGCCCGGGGCAGCCCCGGAGAATGGTGAGTTTGTCGGAGCCCTCCAGACCCACCAGCTTCACCTCTGCAGAAAAGCACAATGTCGAGCGGGGTCGTCAGCTTGGCCTGAGCTGCCTGGACTCAAGGGCACCTGTCACCTCAGTCTACCTGCTCAGCCGGAGGGCTGGCCTGGAAGCGAGGTCCCCTCCCATGGGGAAGTGGTGTGTCCTCGCTCAGGCTGGAGGTGAGGCAGAGGAACTCAGGGACAGCCCAGCTCCCCAGGGCTGTGTGTTATGGGGCTGGTCACAGCCGAGCGCTTGGTTTCCTCAGCACCAAGGAGGATGAGCAGAGGGTGTGGCAAGGTCAGAGGGAAGAGCCAAATAGAAGAGTGGTCACCGCCAGACTCAGGGAGGCTGGGAAACAGTAGATGGTAAGGAGTGATCAGCATTTCTAAGAAACAGGGAACTGGGTCCAGGGGACACTTTCTCTCCGGACCTCGAGAACATGGGTGAGGAGGGGTCTCCTAGGTCCCTGGGGAGGGGGCACATCTGACCCAAGGACACAGAGCACAGCCGGAACCAGAGATAGTTTTCTTTGAAAAATATTGTTGTTGATTAGAAAGCAAATATGTCCTAGGAGGACATCTGATCCACGGACCAGGGCTGTGCCTGGACATGGCAGTGGCCAGCTGGGCGGTATTCCTTCTGTCCTTCCAGCCTCCTCCCACTGGAGCAGGCTGCAGGCCTCTGTTTGCACTTTCTCCATCACACGCTATGTGTGGAGGAGGCTGCTCTGTCCTCAGGAATGACATCCCCTGGGGGTAAGGGTGGTGATGGAGGCTCCTGGCCCCCAGCCCTGCCCAGCTCTGACCGGGACCCCTGCTCTTCCTACAGACTCCCTGAGGAAGTGCGGCAGCCCCAGGATGAGGGAGTCTCATTGCAAAGTCCAGGGCCCTTCCTGCCGTCTCAGCACCACAGTCAGGCACTCCACAGGCTACGCCCCCTGGAAGCAGCCTGCCCTCTGCCCCTCGACCTTGGGCATGCCACTCAGGGTCTCCGTATCTCCAGCACCTGGTCCAAGGAGGAAGTCAAGCTTCAAGTCTTTGTAAGAAGATGTGTGAAGAGGGACACTAGGTAGGTGGGCAATGAGTGGGTGGTCACCCACTTGCAGGACCAGAGAGTGAGTCTGGCTCACCTGGACAGGTTTCTTCAGCCTGGACCGTCGGGTCTTTGACGAACAGCAACAAGACGAGCAGGACAGTGAGCCCTGGGGCCATGGCGACTCTGCTCAGCTCCGGTCCTCCTCTGTGACCTGGCAGAGGCCCCAGGTTTTATAGGCGGGGGCCCGCCCGCCCTGGCCTGGGCTAGTTTCCCAACTCCCCAGGGCTCACCCACTTCCTACGCGCCTGGGGCTCCCAGCAGGAGTTATGAAATTAGGTCAGAGGCTGTGTCCTTCCAGCCAGGTCCCAACTGGAAATCAAACTGCCCACCTGATGGGGCTCCCTTCCCCTACAAGGACACCCTGTTCCCAGAGAACTCCCAGGGTCCCCTCTGCTGGAAGGGCCTTGTGGGCAGCTCCAGACCGCTCCACGGTTTGTGCAGGGCTTCAGCCTCGGGGAGAGGAGCAAGCCGCTCTCATGGCCAGAGCTACTCGACACGCTGGGGTGGAGCTAGCCTCCAGCAGGAGCCAACTCAGAGCTTAGCGTGTCCCCAGGCTTCCTGTGTTGGGATGCATCAGAAGGGACACCTGAGTCCCCCGTGCAGTTCAGAGGTGAGGCTTTGGCAGGAGTCAGATCAGGTAGTCATTTGGGTGGGGCCCAGGGGTGAGTCTAAGGGCTTTCTAAAAAGATGGAGAGTCCAGACCTGAATGCACGCATGTACATGCACACACACACTCACACACACACACACACACACACACACTCACACACACACTCACACACATTCATACACACACACTCACACACACACTCACACACATTCATACACACACACTCACACACACACTCACACACATTCACACACACACACTCACACACACACTCACACTCACACACACACACCCACACACACACTCACAAACATGCACTCCCACATACACTCACACACTCACACATACACACACACACACTCACAAACATGCACTCACACATACACTCACACACACACTCACACTCACAAACACACACTCCCACACACACACACTCACAAACATGCACTCACACATACACTCACACACACAAACACACACTCACACTCACACACACTCACAAACATGCACTCTCACACACACTCACACATACACTCACACACACAAACACACACTCACACACACAAACACACACTCACACACACAAACACACACTCACACTCACACTCACAAACATGCACTCACATACACACTCACACACACAAACACACACTCACAAACACACTCACACACACACTCCCACACACACTCACACACACCCCCCCACACACACTCACAAACACTCACATACACACAGTCACACATGTCCCTGTCTCTTGCCAAGTGATGCTCAGGGCCAGAAGCAGGCATCAGCAGGGCTGGTCTGTGCCTCAGTGGCACGTTTCAGGCCCCGAGTTCCAGCCCAGCATCAAACACACAACTGTCACCAAATGTGCCTCCGAGTCTTGTGCCTCCAGAACAATGCACCAAACAAACCTTTTCCTCTGTGACTCACCCCTCTGTGCTGTTGGGATCCCAGCCACACAAGACGGACGGACGGGTGGCGTTCCAGTTGGGTCAGTGAGGGTAGGGTCAGTGGGATCAGTGGCTTCTGCAATGTCCCTCTAGGTGTTGGGGCCACCTGTCCCACTGAGGATGACCAGACAGAACATTAAAAGATTTGCTTGGGGGCACAGACCAGCCCGCCAAGCCCTGGGAGCCACAGAAACCCCACAACATGAGCCAGTTTGGAGGCCTCTCTGCCGTGAGGTTTGCCGGTCACTAAAAGACAGCTGGGAGCTGGGCAGTCACCCCAACAGTATAGGGCACAGGTCAGACCTAGGCCTGCAGAGGGCATGGACTTGGTCTCGGGACACAGGAGGGCTGCTCCCTAGGACTTGGGGTATGTGGACAGCAGCCAGTCCTCTTGGGGACTGCCAGCTGCTTTTGAGACAGCAAAGTGTCCCAGGGAAAAACTCCACTCCTGGAGTGACCTTCAGGTCCTTACAGGGGGGTGCTGTCCTCAGGCTCCCGGGGAACCACAGGCTTCCTGAGTGTCTGTGCTGCTGTTGGCTTTTCTTTCTTTTCATGTCAGGACGCGATTGAATGAAGCAGTTCATGAGGAGGAGAAGCAATGCGTCCCGCGACCGCGGGGGACAGATGGGAAGCAGATCCGCAGGTGCTGTGGGGACTGTCGGGGACATGGCAAAGCGGCCACCCTCCGAGGAGGCTTGTGGCCGCCTCCTGAGGAGACAGCACATCCCGGGAGGCTGGGAGAGGTGGACAGAGCTGCCCTCCTCAGAAGACACAACTGACCTGTAGGCGGTTCCAGGGATTCCAGGAATCAGCTGTCAGGATGAGCAGTTTACAAAA
Source organism: Spermophilus citellus (assembly GCF_964194105.1). Lineage (NCBI taxonomy): Eukaryota > Metazoa > Chordata > Mammalia > Rodentia > Sciuridae > Spermophilus > Spermophilus citellus. The sequence goes on along the minus strand of NC_138183.1, from coordinate 2,535,107 downwards.
CCCAAAGGTGCTTCTAAAACAAGTCACAAGGAATTAAAAAGGGAGATGTTGAAAATCTGCAGCACAGAACTGAAGTCAAAGAGCTGAGACTGGAACTAGAGCGCACTTCATCCTCTGTGCAGGAAGCTTTCAAACAAGGACCAGGAGACCTAAGACCGGACACAGGAAGTCCAACCCACAGTCACGGGAAGTCCAGGTGGCCTTGTGCTGATGGCCTGAAGATTCACTGCATTATCAGTTAAATTCCCACTTTCTGGTGATGCTGGACAAGAAGAATTTAGCACGTACGTGAAGGCAAGATGGCCTTGCTCAGTGCAGAGCTCGCTACAGATCTGCAGGGATGGGACCACAGACCCTGGCGCAGGCACACGCAGGCCCACGGAGCCCAGCAAGGGGCCCAGAAACAAGTCCCGGCATGTTCTGACCTTTGGCTTAACAACAGCAGTGGTTGTGCCGAGAAATGGGGAAAGAATTAACTTTAACACATTCCAGGAACGAAGGGACCTTCCTATGAGAAAACGAGAAGTCAAGAAGTCAACTTGGCTTTCATCATACAAAAAAACAAGAAAGAAAAACAAAACAAAACAAATCGATGTTGGGGGAATTACAAACCCCAATGTGGAGGTAGAAACAGGAGCTTTAGATCAAATTATAAGCTATCAAATAACTTCAGAGGTATTTTATTCAGGACAGAAAATCACTAACCACAAAGGGAAAGTTTAAAAACTGACACAAAGATTAAGGACGTTTGTTTTTCAAAATACACCACCAAGAGAGTGGAAAGACAAGCCACAGGGGACAGAGATATTTCAACACAGGCGTGTGACAAAGGACTTGTATCTGGAATAAAGATCCCTGTAAATCAGCCCTCTGCCGAGCAGAGATGGGCAAACAGGCCCCAGTGGACTCCAGCAGGCGGCAGGTGGCAGGGGGCGGAAAAAAGGGCTCCTGCCCAACTTCACATGTGACCAAAGTCACTGAAGCCACGGGAGCACACCACCCACACCACCTGCTCCACCAAGGGCAGGTGTGCCCGGGACAGCACCGTGCACGGTTCTGGTGGGGATCAGAGGAAACTGGGGCCCCTGTGCGGGCCGAGGACGCACGCTGGCCCAGGCATGTTGTAAGACCATCGGCGTCCCTTCCTACGTGGTCTCCTGTGACTCTGCTCAGCAGAACAGTGCCCCGCCACAGAGCAGACACAGCGAGAAGGCCCAGCCCATGATGGAGATGGTCAGGATGTCCATCGGCTGCAGAACGGGTCCAGCCCGAGGCCGGTCCGTTCCCAGGACTCCCCTTCACCAGTCATATCCACCAATCCCAGCTTCCTGCAGAAGCTCCGTGGGAATTCACAAACGGAGGTCGAAGGAGACAAGGCCGAGTGAAAAATGCCGAGTAGGTAACTGTGTCTGTGCGATGTTCAGAGGGTGCAGGCCTAGAAGGGCCGCGGGGCTCGCCCGGCTGCACCCGTAGTCCCTGGTGTCCTCGGTGATCGGATGTCACGTTTCACTTAAAACAACAACAACAAAACACAAACAAGAAACTAACCATAAAAGGGAGTGTCAGTAAGATGGATGTCCCCCGACCCTGCGACCACGTGCATGGGCGTGGACAGCCTGGGAGGGTAAGCCTTGCCATCCTGCCGCTTTTCTTGCTGTCATGAGCCAGCCAGGTCACCAACAGACCAGACATGTCTCTGTCCCTCCACTGCATCAGAACTTACTGAATGAGTTAACCTCAGGTGACACCACTCTCATCAGTGGCAGTTCAGTGGATACTTGTGGGTCCCTGGTGTCAAGCTGGGCAGTCACAGGGTCATTCAGTCTTGATTTCTACATCTGTAAGGCTCAAGTCACACACTCTACACAACTATATGTACAGGCTACAGAGAGGCTGGGAACCGTGCGGCAGCCTCAGGCTTCAGGAGGCAGATAGCAGGTACAGATAGGGTCCGCACAGGTGGTCGGATGAGTTTAGGAACCACCGAGAACCTGTGCAGGGCGCAGGGCCGTCGGAACACAGGAACCTATTCTAGGCCAAGGTCCAGAGAGTGCCAGTCTCATATCAGCTTGGAGTGTCAGCCTGAGGTGTCAGCTTGCAGAGGGACTTGCATGGTCGTCACTGGCAGGAGAAACTGCTCTGCTGAAGCCTCTGACAGAGAACTGAAGGTTCATTGCTGTGGTGACATTCCTGGGTGAGGCTGTGATGAGTGACCAGGTGACAGGGTCAGTGTGCTGCTGTGTCCAGGCTCAGGTGCCCCTCCTTCTGTGGGTCTCGAGTGAGGGGCTGCATCCTGAGGTGGTTCCACTAGCTCCTGGGCCTGATTTTTCCAATATGAGTTTGATACACCCACACACTCATGTGCTTCTGATTAATCTGTAAGTCAAAAGTGGTCATTTTGATGAGCATGATCAATTTATTTATCAGCATGTGCCTTATGATGGTGCCAGGCAGATGGTGGCTGTTGATTTGCACAAACAAGGTAGAGTTCTTGCCCTGATTAGAGCAGCTCAGGGCAAACTGGGGCTTTATGAAATGGGGTGACTCAGGGTTAGGCTGAAATCAGCTGTTCTGTCCACCATGGAGTCACAAAGGAAAGGGCGCAGCCTGAGAGCTGCTGTTCTGCACACCATGGAGTCACCAGGGTAGGCGCAGCCTGAGAGCTGCTGTTCTACACACCATGGAGTCACCCAGGGCAGGCGCAGCCTGAGAGCTGCTGTTCTGCACACCATGGGTCACCCAGGGTAGGCGCAGCCTGAGGACTGCTGTTCTGCACACCATGGAGTCACCCAGGGCAGGCGCAGCCTGAGAGCTGCTGTTCTGTACACCATGGAGTCACCAGGGCAGGCACAGCCTGAGGACTGCTGTTCTGCACACCATGGAGTCACCCAGGGCAGGCACAGCCTGAGGACTGCTGTTCTGCACACCATGGAGTCACTCGGGGCAGGCACAGCCTGAGGACTGCTGTCCTGCCCACCATGGAGTCACCAGGGCAGGCACAGCCTGAGGACTGCTGTCCTGCTCACCATGGAGTCACTAGGGCAGGCTGATCTGTACACCATGGAGCCACGCAGAGTTGGAAACAGCCTGGAAACTGCTGTTGGATGCCTCATGGAGTCACGGAGAGAGCACAGCCATTCTCCACACGTTCTCTGATTCTAGGAGGCTGACCACTGACCGCTGCTTGCTCTGGCTCCATGTGCTGGATCTGCAGCCTGAGATGAGCCTCAGAAGTGTGGTGGACAGAGGAAGTGGTCCTTCATCTTGGCTGTGCCCACACGCCCAGGCCACCCACAGTTGGTGGGACTGAAACTCCATGCTGTAAGGGGGACTCTGTTATTCAGTGAGGTCGTGCTGTGGTCACAAGAAATAGTGGACCCTGGTGTCCCCAGCCACAGGAAAAGCGCTCTGTCTGGAAGACAGGGGGTGGCAGGTGGCCGTGTGGATCCTGGGCGGCCTCTGGCTGCACCCTCCTCCTGTGCTCACAATCAGGCCACCCGTGGGCAGACCCTCTCCTGGACCTGGTCATCTTTGGGCCTGGGCTGCTCCTCCGGGCCTCTGGGACGCTACACCTGGAGAATGTGCCCTATGGGACCCCCTCCTCTCTGGGGCCTGTGTGCAGGCCCTGGCCTGGGCTGTCTGGAGGGCTGTGGGAAGGGGAGGTCCACGTGGCTGGACCTGGCTGGGGTCCTGCACACTGGTCCTAGGACGCCTTTGATGACTGTGTGACATTCTTACCTGGAGCCCTTCTGCTGCCAAGTCCAGCCCAAGAGAGCAGAGTCCACCAAGTTTCCTCTCCCCCAATTTGTAGATGCTTTCTCTTTGGGGGAGAAGAAATCAGGACTTACTCTGAATGATGCTGGGTGTTTCCACACCATGGGGCCCTTCTCCCCAACCGCGGGTCACCCCACCCGTCCTGCCTGGGGTTTCACAGAGGCGGGCTACTGCCTCCTTTTCTCTCCCCAGAGGCCTGTGCTGTGCTGGTTCTGGGTGGGGGGTCCCACCATCCCGAGCCTCTGGGGAACCTCACGTCACATGCTTGTAGGAGCCTGGCCCACCCAAGATTATTCCTGGACCAGTCCTGGGGAGAGAGGCCTGGGGATCCCTCCTCCTGGCCACGTCCACTTTGTCCACAGAGGCAACATGGAACAGCGGGTGCTCAGGAGGGCGGGGGACGAGAGATGGCACAGCCACTACGGAAGGCAGCCTGGCAGCTGTGGGGACAGCTAGCACTCCACGTCCCAAGGGAGGCCACGGGAAGTGAGGCCCCTGGGCACACACCCACCCTCGTCATGGACAATTCTACAGACCCAAAGCAGGAGCAGCCTGCAGGCCCATCCTGGTGAATGAGCAGGACCACCAGCAGTGGGCTATCACCTGGCAGGGGGACCTTCAACCCATGAGATGAGCCAAGCCACAGGTGGTGGGGCCATTCCCACCAATGTCCAGAACAGGCAGATTCACAGGGAAAGCAGACCAGGCCTGGCCAGGGCAAGGGGGAGGGGAAAGGGTCCAGCAATGACAGGCCAAGGGTCTGGATGGGGTTCGAGGTCAGGACTGTGTTCTAGGCCTGGAATGTTCTGGTGGCTTCACAACTCAGAGAGTCCACCAAACACGGCCAACTTGTCTACTTCCAGGGGGTGAATTTTACGGTCTGCAAGTTACATCTCAATAAAGCTGTTAAAGAAAAAGGGTGCCAGGGGGGTTATGAGGGGAGGGCTTCCCTGACTCCTGGGACCCGGCCCAGGGCCCCTGGACACTGGGCAGGGGGCTTGAAGGAAGCATCATGGGGTGGGAGAGAGTCCACTCCTGTGGGAGGCCTGGCCTCTGCCTCCCACCCTCCTTCGCTTCCTGCCTCCCCTCATCTCTCCTGGGTCTTGAACCTCCTCCTTACCAGGACCCCACAGCGGGTAGTGGTGATGACATTGAAAAGCCCCTTCCCAGCTACAAAATACTCCAAGGTGCTTAGCGGCCCTTGGGAGCAGCAGAGGGTGAGAGCCAGGACCTCAGGCGGCACTAGCCACAGGAAGGAAAAGTCCTTCTTGAAGCTTCCCCGGGGTCAGCCAGGGCCGCAGGACAGAAACCCCCAGGGCTCTGGCAGGAAGCTTTCCTCCTGCCGAGGCCCCTTTTAACTTCCCAGAGATAATGCAGGTGCAGAGTACCTGCCAGGCACCTGAAGACAGATGACCAGTGTTTGCCGGGAAATAGTTTGTGTCAGAGCAAATTGGAATTTATATCTCAGGAGGCAGGTAATCCCCTTTAGAGTGCTCCAGCCTCCCCAGGACCAGCTGGCTTGCGCAGGGCTGGCGGCTCGCTGAAGACAGACAAAGCCGTGCGCCTCCGAAGACCCCTGCTCGCCCAGTCCTACTCTGGATATCTTAATTGAGTCTGCGAACCCTAGGACACCACGGAGAAAACAAGCCTCAGGAAGTCCTCTTCCAGCTCCGCACAGGACCAAGGTCGTGTTCACCTTCGGGAAACTCAAGAAACAAAGCAGGGAAGGAGTTGTCTTCCTGGGGGTTGGTTTTGTGTTATGCTTGTTCTTGTTTAGTTTTGTGTATATTTTTAAAGCTTGTGAACAGAGGAGAAAAATCCAGGGGCATGTTCCCACTAAGTTAAACTAGTTGTTCTTAAAATCCCAAATCCTTCTACAGCTTTTTATTCCCAAGGACCAGTACACAATCTGCTTTGCTCTTGATTTAAACATGCTGACAAGCGGCTGCCCGCTCGCCTGCGCAGCGCAAGAGTGGATTGGGGCTGTCATATATAATGCATGAGACGGGGAGCCGCGGATGCGGGGAGCGGGGACGGGATCTGCACAGGACTCGAGGTGATCCGCGTGCAGCTCTGCACCCAGAGTCACTGTGCAAACATATTTACCCTGCATAAAAGAAAGGGATGAGTCTGCGCAGGACGATTGTCCACCGGAGTGGATTTAATTTCTAAACCTGCATTAGAGCAGGATTAACCTTGCTGAAGGGTACCGTGACGTGGGCAGAATGTATAAAGCTAACCCTGGGTCCGCACAGCCAGAGGAGGAGCACTGGATGGAATTAAACATTTATTGCACATAAATGCCTTCTCCGCAGCCTCCCCCCTCCCTGCCCAGTCACCTCTGTGTTGCAGGTTCTCTGCTGGTGGAGCAGGACACAGGCCCCTGGCTCAGGCCTGACCTTATGCTGCTTTCTGCATCCTCCCAGCATCGTTGGTCCTGGTCCTTCTGGTGACAAGAGACAGCTGTGGACAGGGACTGGGTTTGCAGGCTCCCATAGGCACAGGCACATGTATACAGGTTGAAACACGGTCCCTGCTAGGGTTCTCTGCCTCTATGGAGGAGAAATCTCTGGAAGGCTGAGAATCTGGCCAGGAAACACATTGCCTGTTTCCTGTTCTGTGATTGGGAGGCACGCCCTGTGAAGAATCCCAGGGAAGGCTCTGATTGGCCGTTCATCAACCAATCATCACAGCTGAGGAGGAGGAGAGAGGATCCTGAGCTCCAGGCAGCTCTGTGGGAAATGGAGGTGGAGCTCAGGCAGGCTGTCTCCCTTGGTCAAGGTGTGAGCAGTGAGTCTCCCACATCCCAGGAAACCCTGCAGTTCTGGGCACACCAGAATGGTTGGTAACTGTCTGCTCAAGAATCCATCTAGATCGCTTCTCGGCCTTTTGGCTAAGATCAAGTGTAGTATCTGTTCTTATCAATTTAATATCTGATACGTCCTCTATCCGAGGACAATATATTAAATGGATTTTTGGAGCAGGGAGTTGGAATAGGAGCTTGCTCCGTCCACTCCACGCATCGACCTGGTATTGCAGTACTTCCAGGAACGGTGCACCCCTCACCCATAAAAAAAAAAAGATCCATCTAGAAATTTCCAAATCTGATGAGTGAGTTGGGCAAGCAGGTTGTAGCCTATTTCTTATTTCACCACAAATTGTTTCAATAACAGACATTTCAAAAGTAACAACAAATAAGAACTGAAACAGGGTCACAGAACAACTTGTGGTTTCCTTACCGAAACACAAATCCTCCGTTCATCGCGTGGTTTAGCCGAAGCTGCCTTGGGGGAACTCCTGCTGCCCCAGCCCCATACCAGAGGCACGTTTCTCTTTGAAGCGCTGCCAGGGGTACAACCGGGGCACTTGGGAATCGGCTTCAGGTCTTTTCACTCCTCCAGATCCTAAGAGACAGCCCAGGGAGTGCTGTGCCCCTGAGGGAGACCGTCATGGATCCCTGACACTAGGGACGTCTGGAGAGTTTCATTTCTTTCCCTTTGAGCAGGAGGACAAGGCCTGAGCCCCTGAATTGCCCCATGATCTGCACAGAAGAGCCATGACGAGGACAGAGCTGGTGGTGGGAAGGACCTGAGGGACTGACTCTGCCTTGTCCTGTGCTGGGGCCTTGGGCCACCTGGGCATGGTCATTGCAGAGCAGTTGTCCGCAGCTAGCAGAACCACCTGGGTTTCAACCACCCTTGATGTAAAAAGTATCCACAGTGACATAATGAGAGATGACATCCTTCCAGGACATGGTGGGATTGTGCTAGTAACCAAATCACCTTACTTCACCCTCCTGGGGGGGGGTCTCCTTCATTCTCATTGTACATTTGATGACACTGAAGGCCCCTGGAGGAGGTCACGCAGCAGACCCTGGGTGTGGGTGAGCACTGGGTGCACGTGGAACAGCGGCTTTGCAGGAGGAAGATTCTTACTTTCTCTGGACATGGACCTTTGTCCCTAAGGTCACCCCCAACAACATCCTCCTAGGATACTCCCTGCTTGAGGCTCAGCCCTCATATCAGACCTTCTTCCTCCAATCTTCTCTCCCTGGTTTGGCTCAACTGAGAGGATGTAAAGACTATGTGATTAAAATAATCTCCATGCTTGTGCAAGGACCGTAAGCTCAGCCCGGAAGGGAGGGTCTTGTTCTGCCTTCCCTTGCTTCTGAACATGCTTCGACTACCAACTGGATAATTATGTCAGGGAAATGATCAATTCAGTTAGGACATTTCCCCATCCCTGCCTGACCAGCCAGCCTCCCTTTCCCTCTGCATTCGCACACCCTGAAAAGCAAAAGGAACCGGTGGGGTGCGTTGGGCTGAGGGAACGTGCCCAGCCCTACCCTTCAGTGTGGACTGGGTTTGTTCTGGAGTAGGAGCTCAGGCTCAGCTGCCACAAAGAGAATGTCCAAGAGCCCGGGGCGCGGCCCTCTGAGGCTCCTCTGGCACTCAGTGGGGCTGCTGAGCACCTGCTCTGGGACAGCCATGGCTCCAGCAGGAACCAGACAGGATTGCTCAGGTGCCCCCTGGGCCGGGGCCACTCAGTGCTTTCCTGCTTTGCTCTGTGGCTGCAGATCCATCCCAAGCCTGATCAGGACAGGGGTCCCTGTCTGGAGGCAGGGAGGGCAGGTCCCTCATGGCGGGCAGAGGGCAGGACTGACAGTTTTGCTTTGCCTTGAGGCAGAGGAGGGGGAGGGAGGGTCCTGAGCTCCAGCTAGCACTGTGGTTGCTTGGCAGAGGGGGTGAAGCCCAGGTCCCAGCTGTCACCCCCACTTGCCAGGTCAAAAAGTGAAGGCTGTATCAGGAGGCCGTGTGCCAATCGCCACCAGAATCGGAGTCACCACGGAGCTCAACTCTGGAACTCAAGCTGGAACAGCGTGTGCCACCTGCCCGTGAGGTGCCAGCCTGCTCCTCTGCCCTCCATCTCGTGGTTCCTGGAAGGAGGGCCATAGGCTGGAGTCACATGTGCTGTGGCCCTGGAGAGACTGCTGACAGCCCCCGGCTCCACTGGAACTGGTGCTGGGTCAGGCTGGTGAGGCCTCTCCAGGCTGTGCTGAGCTTCAGCTGCCTCGTCCCAGGGGAGGAAAGACCCTCGACACCCCAACACCCCTACCCCATCTGCCCCCCCCCCCCCGCTACAGGTGCATCCGTCCGACCTCAGTGCCCAGGAATCCCCCTCCTCCCTCCCCTCCAATGCTGCCTCCGAGGTGGAGCCTGGGAGGTCCCTGTGGGTCCCCGCCTGCCCCCTCCGAGGCCTGCCCCTGTCCTGCACTTGCAGACTGTGTCTGCTCTCCTGAGCAGGCCCCTGCAGCCCTGGCCCGGGCCTGGGTGGCTGTGGATCCACAATGACTGTTGGGGAGTGGACAGACGGGGGTGGGGAGGCTGTGTCAAGAAGTCCTTCCATTCCTCCCACGGCTCAGGGACAGGTCTTGCTCTCAAGCAGTGACCAAGCCACCTTAGGCTGGGAGAGGACAGGCAGGGACCTGGACAGGGACCCTGCTCCCAGGCTTTGGGGGAGAGTGGAGCAAGCACCAGTTAGAGCCGGTGTGATGAGTCCCCAGAGGAAGCCTGGTGTGGGCAGCAGAGGACAGATGTGACCAAGGTGGGGCTTGGACCGGGCCATGGCTGGGTGGGGGTCTGAGCAGTCTGGCTGTTGGCCCGTTCCTCCACCACGGTGCTGGGCCAGCAGCCAGGGCGTCCTCTGGTTTTGCCGCGTGGGCTGCAGCTCAGGTGTGCGGGCGCCAGGGGGACTCTGTTTGCTGTTCTGCTGAACGCTGCTCCTGCGTGGTAAACAGCGTAGTCTTTCAACGGTGTCCAGAGACCAGTGGACACTGAGCAGAACTCCATACTGGAGAGGCCTCTCAGCAGTGGACACACGGGTCCAGGTTGAAATGTTTTTCTCCAATTGCATTTGGCACTGAATGGATTGAAGCCCCTTGGCCTGGTGGCCTGGTGGCCTGTCTCACAGTTAACCCTGCATGCTCCACACAGGTCACGCTCAGCACAGGCTGCAGCCACCTGCCCTCTGCAGGGAGAAGCAGCATCTCCTGGGTGGAGCCTCTGTGCCTGATGGCCTCAGGGCTCTGTGTGGCCAGGAAGAAGGACCCTCGTCCTTGCTGCTGTGCGTGCCCACGGGGATGACAGCTACACAGGGTACAGAGGTGGCAGCACCCTCACACCAGGCCACAGAGCCCCCTGTGGCCTCCTGTCCACAGCAGCTCTGTGGGCAGCCCACGTATACCTCCCGAGCAGCCCTGTCATGGCCCCACCCTTACCTGGAGTGGCCTGTGTGGGTTTAGGTGTATTTACTGAGCACTGGCCCTGGGCCTGAACACAAGGGCAGACCCCCACCCCCAGGAGCTTACTTACCTTCTCCTGGGTCAGGTGCAGAGGACAGGCACGTGGCTGTGCATTGTCAGGTGGAGATTAACGTTTGCAGAAAGGTAAAGTGGGGTGAGGGGACAGAGGAGGACAGAGGGCTCCACCTCACACAGAAAGGCTGAGAACAGCTTCGACCAGGCAACACCAGAGCAGGACTCAGGTAGGTCCTATGATCTTACCCCCGTACACGATCCTTGCAGCAGCCCAGTGAACAGAAGAACAGGCTCAGAGAGGGTGAGGAGCCAGCCCAGGGGTGCACACAGTGTTGATGGCAGGAGGAGAGACAAAGTCTTGCCTATTCCAGAGCCCTTTTCTCCACCCTGAGTGGATGAGCCAGATGATCTTAGAGGAGGCCACATGGAGGAAGTAAGTGCACAGAGAGGACAGAAAGCAGACGTCCCCATACACTGGCAGGCGGTGTGGCTTTCCCACTTCTTCGTATTGCTTCTCCTTAACTTTCCAAATTTGTAAAATTTCCAAATTTGTGGAAATTTGTACCTCTAATGACCAGGTAAGAGAGAAAGAAAGCAAGCAAGCCACCTGACCCATGTCAGAGCAGCTTACATGTCCCTTTTTTAGGATGGGATGGCTGAGACGATTTGGAGTGACTGGCATCTCTGCAAGTGCTGACAGGAGTTGAAAGATGTCCACTAAGTGCACTGGGACCCCCACCCCCACCCAGGCGAGTGCCCTGCGGACCTTCCCCTCCAGGGAACTCAAGGACCCACACGCCTGACGGCAAGCTCTCAGATGAGCAAGAACGGGTGCCCAGGGGTCACCACCTGAGGCTCAACAGGGCCAGCCCCCGGCCCCCTGGGAGAGAGACTGGAGGTGGCCCTGTCCTCCCAGGACCAGCTGGGGGCTCAGCCAGGTTCAGCCCTGCCCTGCCCTGCCCACTGTGTGTCCTGTGAGGGGCTGGCTTTGGAGGAATCAGGATGGAGTCCTATGTTTTAAATCCCCACCTCAGAGTTGCTTCTGCCTCTCCCCGCTCCGTGCTCTGGAGCCTGTCCCTGCTCCATGCTCTGGAGCGGGGACGTCTCCATCTGCATCTGCATCTTTTGTCCTCCCCCTCCCGAGCACCCCAGGCTCTCTGCTGCTACAAAGGGGCTTTGATTCTCTGCCGAGAATCTGGGCCACGGGCTCCAAATGAGACCGTTCCTCTTGGGAGGAGCGAGAGGAAAGTCATTTTGCAGGCTGTAGGTAATTAAGTCACCACACAGTTATGGAGCACGAATTATATGATGATTAATCCCGGGGACCGCGAGGAGATTTTTCATCTTCAAAGCTCTCCCGGTGCCTCATTAATCATCTCAGCCCGGGGGAGGGAAGGGCTGGTTCTCTTCCTGCGAGTGGGGAAACTGAGTCAGCTGTGCCTACCCCACCGCTCTCCCTGGGGTCAGGGTGGGAACAGCCCTCCTGGGAGCATGGAGGGTGTGCAGGGCTCCTCCCGGTGTCTGGCTGGTGGCTTCTGCCTGCTTCCCAGCCTCGCCTGGGCACGCATGCAGGAATCAATAAAAATGTTATTTTAAATAAAAAGAAAGCCAGCCAGCTCTGCTCGGGAGGCTGCCATCGACTGCCACCGCTCTTCTTTGTTCTTTTTCTCGGGTACCTGCGCATTTCCAGCTCACAGCCTCCCTCGGAAAGCCGCCTGTCTTCCCATTTTCTTAGCGAGCAGTTTAAAGGAAAGCAGCGTTTTGCTCTCAAATGCCTTCCCTTTCCAATTGGGACACACTGCTATAAATACAGCGCATCCTGTTTTGCATTCAAATTGTCCTGGAAGTGTGGGGCTGTAAATAATACGCTCTTGCTGCTCCAGACAGGATTATTATTATTTTTCTCTCCCCACTTCTGGAGGTGGTGATAAATCAAACATTTCTTTTGCTCCCCACGCCCCGCAGCTGATGTGCAAGATGGGGTTGCTGGCTCTGCACCTGCTGTCAAGGCTTGGAGGTGACCTGAGGGTCCCCAGGAGGTCAGGGGAGCAGTGAGGCCAGGGTCAGGAGGGAGCCGCTCTGAGCTGGGTGCGGGTGGGGGTGGGCGCGTTGCTGAATCAGCGCTTCCTTTGGGGGTTTTCTTCCAATAATAAGGAGAGTGCCCCAGATCCGAGGCGTCCCTTACACGGGGGGGGGGGGGGGGGGGGAAACGGGGGCTGTCAGGAGATTCCTTCTCCAAACCCAGTGACCACAGTCTGCTCCGGGTCTGTGGCCTCACGCCAGCCTGGGCAGGGGTTTGTCCTCTGGGATGCTGGGCTCGTGGAGGTGGGAGCGGCCACTGCCCTGGGCCCTTCCGGGCAGCAGCAGGGGTCATGGGCATCTAGGGGAGGACGAGCCCCCCAGCTGGGGCAGATCCTCAGGCCCGGCTCACCTGGCCTCGGGCACCTTTCGGCATCTGGTTTTCCTCCTCTCAATGTAAAGTGCAAACAAACAGCCCTCCTCGGCCCGGGGAGACCTCAGTGACTGAGGACCACAGGTCTGCCCAGGGCGATGGACACCACCAAGAGCGGCGAGGACACATGGAGCCAGGACATCTCAGCCCTCGCAGAACCCCAAGGTGCTTTTCTCATTGGAAGACCTCCCCGTGTCCATCTGGAACCTTGCGCTAGACAGCACTGGTGGCCGAGTCACACCCAGATCTGTCCTGCTTCTGCCCAGGCTCAGGTGGGCGAAGGCCCTGTTTGCTGGGCCCTCCTGCTCTCCCCTCCAGGCCACCCAGAGGGAAGCCGTTTCCGTTTTGACTCTAACTGAGCCACAGTCCTCAGGCCACCCTTCCAAATGTGCCAAGTGAGGGCCCTGAGGCCCTGAGGCCTGGGCAGGAGATGGAGAAGCCAGTGAGCCCCCGTGGCCATCTGCGCCCCGCAGGTTCCCGGCGAGCTCCAGGGCCAGGCCTGGGTGGCGGCTCCCCTGTTGCCCACCTTCCAGGCCCCCCAACCTTCCAGGTAGTTGTGGGAATGCAATGCCCCAGGGACAGGCTGTTTCTGTAGCAGCTTGGAGCTGGTGGGCAGGGCGGCGGGGACAGGTCTGAGCCAATAAAAGGAATAAATCCGGCTTCCTGAATGCCTTTCCCTCCCAGTCTGGGCAGCTGGGCCTGCACACCTGGGTCTGCACACCTGGCCCCGCCAGGTGCCCCTGGCTTCCTGGCTCCCTCGGTGCTGCCGCTCCCGCAGGCTGCTGGGCTGAGCTGGAGAGAGGAGGAAAGCTTGTCCGCCGCCGAGGGGCGCAGCTGCCGGCTGACACTCGGCTTTGCCAGGAGCCCTGTTACGCGCCAGGAGTGTCTGATCCAGAAATGTCCCACAGCTTCTGTCTCCACCTTTGTCCTGGGGCTGATTTGTCCACGCTCCCTGCCCGCCGTTCTGGAGCGTTGGACGGCACCTCGGCAGCCCTGGTCCTGGTGTGCGAGGAATGGGGTGAGACCCCAACCCCCAGGCTCGCTCAATCCTGCCACCTGCGTGTTGCCACCCCCTTAAAAAGTGAGGAAACTGAGGCCCAGAGACCTGGAGGAGTCAAATGGGCGTGGTGGACGCCCAGCTGAAGCCAGATCTGCCAGGCTGCAAGGTGGAGATTGGCTCCTCCGAGCCCTCCCTGAGCCTGGCACCCAACAAGCCTCAAATCCCACCCTCAGTGACCTCTCCTTGGGCAGCAGTGTCCCCACAGGCTGCTCTGAAGGGACTTGGAGCCCACCTGAGTGTGAGTGGCCTGGTCACAGGGCTCCCTCGCAGGCTGCCGCAACTTTCTGTGCCTGGTGAGTGTGGGGGGGATGCACTGAGTGGGGACTCAGGGGGAGAGGACGGGAAAGGTTAGTGGGGCAACTAAACCTGGCCTGCACTCCTGCAGTCCCCAGCCCGCCCGACGTCACCTTGCACTTGGAAGATCTGAGCCTGGACCTCAAAGGACATGGAGACGTCCCTGACAAACAGAGCCCCCGGCCTGGAGGGAGAAAGAGTTGTCCAGGCCACAGGTGGCAGGACACAGGTGGATGGAGGCCTGGGCCCCCTCTGCCAGGAGTCCCTTGCTCTATCCCCTCCCTGGGGCGAGCTGTACTTGGTCTGGGGAAAGCCACCAAGAGGGCAGAGGGCAGAGGGCAGAGGGCAGGGATGCCCCTCCACCTCTGCCTGCACAGAGGTGCCCAGAGGCCTAGCCCGTCACCAACTTCCACGACCGTCTAGCTGGGCTCCTGCACGGAGCCAAGACCCTTGGGTCACCAATGGCCTCAGATTTACATGAGCCACAGGGCCTTGTGACCAAGGGTGACTGGGCTGAAGAGGGCCAGAGGTAGGCCTGGGTGGGTCCCCATACCATGGGCCACTGGAGAACTCCTCCAGGGAGTCGCCCCCCACCCTGGGCCACACTCAGGCCCCAGGGCTGAAGCAGGGGGCAGTGTCTTGCCCCAGGCTCCCCTGTGCAGGTGTGGCCAATGCTTCACGCCCTCTGATGGGGCCACAGGCGCTCAGGTGGAGACACGGTGCTGACACCCCGGGCGCACATCCCGCATCACATGCCTTGGCCACTGTGCCTTCCGTCCCGAGGACCGGCCGTGTCTGGACTGGCAGGCTAAGCGTGGTCTCTGTGACGGGCTTCTCTCTGCCAACTGTTTCCAGGCTTCATCCCTGTCACAGAGTGTGGCCATGATGCTTTCTCTGTGGCCAATGACCTCCCGTTCTGCAGGCGCAGGTTCTGTGTACTCCTCAGTTGCTGGGCCTGGGGCTGAGGCTACTTTCTGGCTGTTTTAGGTGTTGCTGCCCTTGTGAGGGGACAGACAGGTGTAATGGTGGGAAGGGGAGATGGGGAGTGATTCTATACCACGGACCCCCGGGCTGACCCCCACATGCCTCTTTCCTAAGAAGCAAGTGACCCTGCAGCCTGTTTGGCCTGAGTGGACAGGCGATGCCGCAGACCTCAGCAAGCCCCCTGTGGTTATCTGTGACACCGAGGTAGGAGGAGCCCAGGTTACCCTGCAGGGGGCTTCCACCCTCTTCACAGATCAACCCTAACCCTCAGGGGGATAAGGAGAGTTCCTCCTAACCCTAAAATCTGTAAGAATTCATGTTTAAGAATCCAGTTAGAAGGGTCAGCATGGGCCAAGGTGGCCTCGAGTTGCCCTGACAGTGGGGACTTGAAAGTCTGTTGTCACCCTGTTGTCAGTCAAAAGTCAAGAAGTGGACCCGGGCTGGACAAACTGGAGTGCAGGGAGACACGTTGTCCCTCTCCCCTGAGAGGACCACTGTCTCCCTTGAACCTGTCCCCTGTCCCTGTTCCCTGCCCCTTAACAAACTCATCCCTCTTACTCTGAGAGGCGTGTCTGAAGTCTTTCTGACTTGATCACAGGAATTGGGGCTCTAAGTGGGGGTCTGCACATTGTCTCCGTGTCCCGGGAGGCCCCGGCCCTGGAACACCATGAACATGCGTGTGCAGGTTTGTAGTGGAATCTGGAAGTCCCACCACCTGCAGACCGAGGTAGCTGTCCGTTCCCTTTCCTATCAGGATAGGTTTTGTTCTTTCTCCTGCCTAATGGCTCCGGATAGACCCTCCAGAGCAATCGTGAACAGAAGTGACGAGAGAAGACCTTCCCGTTTTGTTCCTGGGCTCAGGTGGGAAGACTTCCGTCCTGTGTTACCTGTGAAGTCATCTGTGGGCGCTTGATCATTTTTAATTGGTGCCACATTCTCCTGGCTGTCTCTGCAAGTCTTGACTGTGAACCCCAGAACCCTTACTCTTTCTCTGCTCCTCCAGGGGCATCCTCCTCCCTCCTCTGACCTACCACTGCTTCCAGTGCCACCCCAATCCTTCAGCCAGCTGGAACCCCAGGACCAAACCTGGGTGCTTAGTGCCGAGTCTCCTCGGCGACTGATCTCAGCACAGTGGTTGGGTGCCACCTGACCTGAGGCAGAGAAAGAGCAATATCAAATGTCAGAACCTCACCCAGATGTCACCTCCTGTTAGACTCGCAGCTGTCAGGGACTTGGGGAGCACACCGTCAGGGGTGGTGGAGGGTAAAGATAGCACACTTTCTCATTCGGCTACCGTCGAGCATGGGGCGGGGGGATGAAGACAGGAGCAACAGGGACTCTAGCAGAGCTTCCCCTAAAACCCTTACAAATTAGCTAGTTCGGTGATGTCTATGCTGCTGTTGTTCTGCACCTGGCACTGGGCAGAGACTGGAGGAGAGAGAAGCCTCCCCGGCACCTACACCTGGGGTTTAGAGAGTGAGGCCAGGGCCCCGCCAGGGCGGGGGTCTGTGGAGGCTGCGCCTTCTGGGCCACTCATCTGGGCCAGAACATGGCCGGCTTCTCCCTGGCTGGGCCAGGGTGGACAGAGAACTGCATTCTGAGGGACCTGCCATGCATCACAGCTTAGAGAACCGGGTGGGATGGGCTCAGGACCCTTTCCAGAGAAGACAGGCGGCTGGCAGGATAGCAGGGAGGAGGGCCTCTCCTCTCCAGTCTGTCTTCTGCATGGCCCTGGACTTGGGGCTGGAGCCAGAGCTGAACGGGGGTCAAGCCTGGTGCATGCCAAAGCCCTGAGGACAGTGCTGTCACCTAGGAGCAGCTGTGTCTGGGGAAGGCGATGATCAATGGACAAAAGCATTTTCTCTGTGAATTTTGTACTAAGCTCTGGGATTCATGCCACCCTGCTAATCACAGGGGTCTCTTGTGGGTGCCAATAACAAGGGGTGCACACAGCCTGATCCCTCAGGAATGAAGGGGATTCTGGCTTTTCTCTGCCCTGAGTCCCCAGGGCTCAGCTGACAGAGGGGCCTGCAGAGTGATCCTTCTTGCTCTCGGGGACTCTGGAAGCCAAGCTGTGAGCTCCCTGCACGTGCCACCCACAGCACAGTGCTGCAGCCTCTGTGGTCCCCAGGGCCAGGCTGATGGGTGGCCACATGTCTCTGTGCACAGGGACTTCTCCGCTCGGCTTTTGCAGAGAAGGAGCTCCCGGGAGCGTGCGGGTCTGCACCAGGACGTCTCTGGGCAGAAAGCAAGGAGGCAGTGCAGGGCGGCCCCGACTGGCGGGGCGAGGCACTGCCCACTTCGCAGCACCAGGGGAAAGGCCCACGCTAAGGACGCTGTGGTCCCCTGCAGGGGCTCCCCTGGACCTGTGCACACCGGAGTCCTCACCATCTGGAAGGTCGCATGACATATTCTTCTGAGGCACTTTCTTCCTCTTAAGGTTCAAAGAATCGGCAAGAAAGGCCGGTCTACACGTGACGCTTCTCCTGGCTTGAGGTCAGCACTCTCAGACGGAGCGCAGGAGGTCTTTCCCTGTGCGTGTATCAGTGTGTGCACGCGTGTGCTCCATCCAGGGCCCACTCCTCAGGGCAGCCAGGCCGTGGGCACAGGGGCTTAGCCTGGCTGCTCCAGGGTGTGGGGATCCTGGGCTCTTGGGTGAGTTGGTGCAACACAAGCCTACCCCGTGCACCCCGTCCACCTGGCATCCACCTGTGGCTCCCTCAACACATTCCGCCCAAATAAAGACAAGAGCAAAGCCCCTGTTCATGCCCAACGTGGCACGCTGTCTTCCAGACCCTGAGACTCACCTGCCCTCTGCCCCGAGGAGGCACTGACGGCTGGCTCTGTCTCTGGGGACAGTCTCTTCCAGCCAAGTCTCACTGCTCTGTGGATGTCCCAGGTCCTAAATCCCAAGTTTGTTAGCTCTCTGTGGCTGTGTGACAAATGACTCCAAAGGTTGGGGCTTAAATCAAGAGCCATGCATCCTGAGCTTGGTGGACAGGACATGGGCGTGGCTGGGCGGGGCGCCTATGGCTCTGGGCACCTTGCCAGGCTGCCTGGAGGTTGCAGAAGGGGTGCTCTCTCCTCTGGGGGCCGGTGGGGGGAGGATCCAGTCTTGCCACTGGGGCCTCCGCAGGGCAGCACTTAACCCGGCAGCTGGCTTCTCTTGGGCCCGGAGCTGAGCAGGGGGAGAGAGCAGGTGAGCAAAAGGGGCCAAAAAGATGAGGGTGACAGTCTCTGCACTGTCACCTGGCTGCATTGGCACTACATGACCCTCTGTCCCCGACCCCATGCAGCAAGCCCCGCTGCAGCCTGTGCTTCCTCGCTTGGTGGGGTGGCCCCCTTCTTCACCCCTGAGCCTGTGGGCTGTCACTGACTGTGCACCTCTGTTTCCGTGTGGTGCTCTTGAGCATCCTGAAGGGCCAGCGGTAGCTCCAGGCCCTGCGGTGGGGCTTTCAGAGGGAGTGAAGCCCCTCTGGGGGCTGCCTGGCATCCTGGGCTGGGTGAGCAGGGGCTTTGAGTCTCGGTCACCTGCTTCCTGGCCTCCCAGTCGGATCATCAGCTCAGGTGCAAGGCCAAGTGTCCCTCACCACCTTGGCCTGTCTGCGTCTGGCCCCGCCCTGAGCAGCAGGCAGCACCATGGCCCTCTTGGCCTCCACCCAGATGGCTAGGGCTTATTCCTTCCCTCATCTTATGGTTGAGCAAAGGCCTGGGAGGTGCTGGCTTCTCCAACGCTGGCCCCGAGCAGCCAGGGGTGCTGTGGGGGAAGCCGCCCTCCAGGGGAGAGGGACACCACCTGGGACACTTAGTCCAGGTCCATTTCAGATGGTGCCAGAGGCTCCAGATACAGTGACAAGGTGGGGCCAGGGAGGGGACTCCTTGGAGGGACATCGCCTAGGTGCTCTGAGGGGGACCTGGGTGAGGGACGGCATCTACCTCCCATCAGGCCTGAGCCCGGCTCTCCAGACACAGGCCGTTTCCCTGAGCAGGGGAGGGAGAGGCCCTGGCCCTCCAGGAGGCCTCACCTCTGCAAGTGCCGGGAAGAGCTGGAAAGAAAACAAGAAAACACTCTGCTCCTCCCCCGGCCTTGGGGACAGAAGAGGGCCACATCCAGGTGTCGCCTTGAAGCCAGTGCAGAGCCAGCCTGTCCCTCTCCACCCCAGTCCTTTCCTTCGGACACCAGAGGGCTGCAGAGCTAAGGCAGGGCCACCGAGAGGTTAGCATTCCAGAGGAGGGTGACCAATATTAGGCCCTTCTGCAGATCCTGCCACACAGGCAGGGTGGGGGGCCTTTCTCCTGGGTGGCACTGTGGCAGCCACTGGCTTGCAGCTACCCGGGGCTTCTGTCCACACAGAGGATGAGGGACAGAGGGGCTGGTCCAGCCCTGCTGTTCCCCGCATGGACCACGGATGGGGCTCCCTGTCGGTTCAAGCTCGTAGTGAGCATCCTCCTTCCTCCAAGGGCTCCAGAAACTTCCTAGTACAGCCCCGGCCTGTGCCTCATCAGAAGGGCCTCTTGGAGATGCTGGGAGGTGGGGTGGCAGGAAGAGGGGGAGGAGGGGCAACCACCCAGAGCCACTCAGAGGGACACCCAGGGCCCCCCAGCCCTGCTGCTGCTCCTTCCTGGCTAACATCACCATGTGTCATAAAGTTACAGAACTCTCCGGATGGCCACCTCTCCCAACCATCTCTCCCAACCTCTTGGTGTCCTGAAGGGCAGGATCACGCAGTCTGATGGCTGAGCTGGCTAGGACCCAGGACTGCTTACGGCTGTCTGAGCTCAAAATGAGGCCCTGGTGGCCACCAGCTTGTACTGACCATAGTGCCAAATGGGTTCTTTGGGAGGTCATCTGTTGATGCTTTCTACAAACTTCATGATGCCCTGGGACCCAACAGCCACCTGGGCCTGTTGTCCCAGGGCACAGCCCCCCATTGCCACTGCTCCTGAGTTCTGTACCCCGAGACTGAGGCTCCCCGGGGCCCTCCCTAGAGCCCCTTGTGACCGCCTGCCCTCCTTTCCCATCTCCTCACCCAGCCCCTCGGGACAGGTACCTGCCTCACACCTGGGTGGCGCGCCACCCTGGGCACCCGTCCTCCCACGCAAGGCTCTGCTCCTCAGCTGAGCTGGGAGCACTGGGGACAGGCCTTGGATGCCCATCTGGCCTCTGCCCCTCCAGGGTGCTCAGCATCGAGGACCCCAACAGCTCTAGTCACTTTACAGGGTCCTGTGCCACCCCCACGTGGAGGGCTTGTTTGAATCCTCATCACGATCTCACTGGGAGCCGTACTGGGGACCTTCACGTGGGCCCCTCTCATGTCGTCAGCAGGGCAGGAGGCCCTGCTGCTCTGCCCGGGAGCAGTGATCTTGGCTACCCACAGGGTGGCAGGTGCACATCTGGCCCATTGCAGCTCCTGGGGGGACAGCACAGAAGAGTGCGTGGGCTGGGTCATGTCCATCCACCCCAGTGCAGAGCCTTCCGGGAGGCCACCTGGCCGGCTCCTGGGCCGGGGTGGGAGGAAGGCAGGGAGCTCCCTCCCCGACAAGCCCAGCCTGTGGACGCCACAGGAACCGGGAGGGCAGCTCTCCCACGGGCCGCCATAAACTTTAACTGGGATTTCTGTAGGCCACAGACACCAACCCGTGTCCTGAAAGCCATGCTTAGGACATAAAGGTGACCATTGGCACGTGCTGATCTGAAATGCCGGGAGGAAGATATCTCCCAGGTAAGCTCACACCTGCGTCAGACACTCCCGAGGCCCCCAGGCCAGGTGGCTGCCATCAGGGCCCTGGACCAGGCCCTCCCACCCAGCCTAGGGCTGGGCTCAGCCCTCGGGCCCCCTCTGCGCTCTCCTCTGTTGACGGGTATGATAGGTAGGTCTCTTCCACCCTCATGGGACACTGGACATGGTGGTAGTGACAGCCAGGTGCTGTGCTAGGTGCTGTCTGCACCTGAGGCCCAGAGGGGTTAAGTGACTTCCCTCCACCCAGAAAGTGGCCGAGCCTGGACTTTGCCTGCAGAGTCCTCCATGTCCAGGTGTGAGGGGCCATTGTGGCGGATGCCAGGACCCCGCTGGCAGCTTGGAGGCCTCTGGGCCTCCCCTGTGCGTCTGCACCCGCCACACGTGGAGGCACCCGTGCCAGCCCAGCCTCTCCCTGGGACTCATCCCGGCCGTGACTCCCTCCTGGAGGCCTGGGATCACCGGAGTGGCGTTTCACGGGAGGAGCTTCTTCCAAATGGGGGATAATTGGGCTTCCAGGGCTCGACACTCACTAGTAATGAAACCTGCTGACGTTCCAGTGGTGCGGAAATAAAATGACTAAAAATGGGATCCATAGCCGCTAACGAGGGCAACTCGGCGGCTTCAGAGACAGTGCGGATGGCAGGGGTCTGGGCACATATGGTCCCTGCAACCAGGAGGGGCATCTCTGGGCCACCTGAGTGAGGGGCTGTGTGGGGTGGGCCTTCCCGATCTCGTAAGAGGAGCCCCT
This sequence comes from Spermophilus citellus, assembly GCF_964194105.1. Lineage (NCBI taxonomy): Eukaryota > Metazoa > Chordata > Mammalia > Rodentia > Sciuridae > Spermophilus > Spermophilus citellus. Next base: position 2,513,738 of record NC_138183.1, on the reverse strand, counting down.
GGATCCTCAGAGCACCCGGCTCAGCCTGGGGCATCCCACCCAGCACGGGCACAAGCCCAAGGCTCCACAAGGCCCCACAGGCTGGCAGCTGGGACAACAGACGTTTATTTCTCACAGATCTGCAGGGTTGGAGGCCAAGGCCGAGGTGCGACAGGCAGGACTGGTCTCTCCTGAGGCCCCTCTCCTTGGCCTGCTGACAGCTGCCCCTCCCTGGTGATCACATCATCTTCCCTCCAGATAGGTCTATGTCCACATTCCCCCTTTGAAGAGGACACCAGTCATGGCTGAGTGGCTGGGTCAGGCCCACCCTGATGGTCTCATGTTAACCTCTGTGAAGACCTATCTCCAAACACAGTCACCCCAGAGGTACTCGGTTAGGCCTCCTACATATGAATCCAGGACACAATCCAACTTGGATGTGTCCCTGGGCCAGGCTGGCACTTGATAGTTCCTGTGTGCAGTGTTCTCAGGCCTCCTCAGGAGCACCAGCAGGGACTCAGCAGGCCACGACAGAGCTGCCCTCCAGGAGCCCAGCGTCCAGTGGGGGAGGAGGACCACGAGTGGACTGAGGGCATCGAGGCTGGCCAGGCCACAGTAGGGTTGGGTTACCCCTCTCTGGTGGGCAGTGCAGCCCCAGGGCACCCACGGCTGCAGGACAAGTGAAGGACACCCTAAGACGTTCATTCATACACAGCCTAGTCCCCAGAGGGGGAGTGCTGAGCACCAGTGTTGGCCCATCCAGGCCCTGCCTGGTCCCAGGGCAGCAAGAGTCTACGCGCCTACACGGAGGCCAGGTCCAGAGGCGGTACCTCTCCACGCCTCGGCCCGTGCCTGGCTTCTCCCCTCTGCTAACAGGCCGGATGCGAGGTCATTTTCCCAGAGTCATTAAAGTGGAAATGGAACGTGTACTTGCTAAGAAGAGCTGGTCTGAATGGACTGGGAAGCCAGAGAACAAGGCTAATGGGCCAGGAGGGAGGGCCTTTCAGCTAATGGGCCTTCTCGGAACAGGTCCTGCAGGGCTGGGCCTGATGTTCCTCATGGCTGGGCAGGCACCTGGTGGCCTGGGGCTGAAGCCTATTAAGAACTGCTATTCCAAGCCCCTGTTTTTCCGGTCACAGTGAGACCCCTGAATGGCGCCTGGGGGGGGGGGTGTCCAGGTGCCCCCCCCCCACCTGGGGACCAAGCCAGCCTTGTCCACAGCTTGCCCTAGGGCCAGAGCAAGGAGTGCAGCTGTGTGGAACCCACTCAGGCCTGCCCTGCATTCACCAGCCACCACCCCTGATGGGGACATGGCCTGCAGGCTGGGTGGGCAGCAGCAAGGTCCAGGCTGGCCTTGTTCCTTGACTCTGAGCCCTCTCTCCGTGAAGCTGGAAGCAGCCTCCCTGGGCCCTGCAGATGGGGTGTGGTTCTGGCCCAGGGAATGACTTTGGAGTGGGGGTGCCCCGATGTGAAAGCAGTAAGTACACCCCAATGCTTCCCAGTGAGACGGGCAAGAGGGGCTCCCAGCTTCCCAGCCTCCTGGGGACAGCCTGAGCCCAGGTCCCCACCTGCAACCTGGGGACAAGGCCACTGTCCCAGAGCTACTGCCAGGCCCGAGGGGGAGAAAGTCCCCCCAGGAGCGCTGGGGTGGTCTTTGCTGGTCACTGGACACGTGGTTCCTCCTCATTCTTTCCGTGGGTGCATCCGTTTGGTGGTCCCTTAGGTCGTCATTTTTTAAAGGCACATCAAAACGCAGCTCAACCGAGCCGCTTTGCCACCCGACCTTGAAGGGGTGACCTGAGCCCCACGCCATCCCTCCTGGAAAAGTTCGCTGGCCTCCTTGGCCAGTGCCCCTGTGCTGTCACCACCCCTTGCCCAGCCCCTGCCACCAGGAGGAGGGGCATTACAGAAGCTGTCTCCCGAGCCGCCTGCGTGGGCGCCGCTGTCAGCTGCGGATGCAGACGCGGCCCGGCCCAGGGCGCCTGCGGCTCAGACCCACGTGGAGACCAGTGCCCGACTGCAGCCTCAGCAGAACCAGCGACGCGGATTAGTTTATCATTTGATTAATCAAGGGAGGAAGGGCTGCCCGGGAGGCAGGCTTATCTTTTCCATAGCGGCTTCCTCGGTGTGTTAATTTTACGCAGTGCTAAATTCTGGCTCCTTCTCTTTTTTTTTTTAAAGAAAAGCAGACATAATTGGGACAATGCTCTTCTCATGCTCCTCTTACTCCACCCCAGTGCCTGCTTTTAACAAAGCCATCGCTTGCCGCTTAATGGACACAGCGCAGTGACGAGAGGTGAAAAAAGAACAAGCGGAGAGTCCACCCCTGCCCTCCCTCCTGGCCTCCCCCTGCGCCCTCAGGCCATCTCCATCCTCCTGCGGGGAGGGCCTCAGCCCGCGCCCACACCATTCCCTGGTAGGAGGCTGGGTTTGCTTATGCTACAGGAGGCCCAGCAGAGTCCTGCCAGCCTGGCGGTGCAGACCGTGCCCTTCGCCGCCCCACAGTCACTGCACTAGTGGGACGCTGCTCTGGGTAAGGAAAGGAGACAAAGACCAAGTGCAGCAGCTGCTGGGGCTACGCCTCCGGGGCACTGGCTCCCTCACCACCAGGTGCTCTTTAACTCTGCCACCTTGGGGACCTCCTTGGAATGCGTCTGGCCAGGGCCATGTGTCTGGGAAGGTGGAAGAAAATGGGCATTGGGGAGTCTGCCTAGGCCAGCAGGGAACTAAATATTCAGCACTCAGTGTCTCAGTGGTGGCTCCCAGCGTGGCTCAGAGAGGTTATAGGAGCTGCTCAAGGTCACACCGCAGCTGAGTAGCAGAGGAGAAGCCCGTGGGGGACTCCCCACATCCCAGGTTGCCAAGACAGCCCAGTGTGGGAAGGCCTGGCTCAGTCCCTGAATGGCCTCTGGGTCTGGTCGACCTAAAGGATGCGCGGGAGCCACAGCAAAGAGGAAAGGCTCCGAGGGCCTCCCTGAGGGCAGCTCAGCCGGGAAGGGCCAGGAGCCCAGCCACTGGGGCAGGAGAGGCCTCCAGGGCTCAGGCCCCAGGACTCAATCTGCTTCCTCAGCTGGACCACAGTTGGAGTGTCGGGACTAACACCGCCCAGGGACCCCGAGGGTGTGGGAGGTACAGCCTGGCCCGAGGCAGAGCTCCAGTGCAGATTCCCATGGAAACAGTGGTCAATGGGGAGGGAGGGCCGGAGAGCTTGGAGGCTCTGTCCCTTGGAACAGGCTGGTGTGTGGCCCACACGAAGGCTCCTCCCCAGGAAGCCTGCGGGTCCCTGATTGAGCACGGTGAGGGGAGGTTCTTGGTGGTCTTCCATTCTTGACATGTGACAAGGGGCGCATGAGTGTGGGTGCGTGAAGGAGCCAAGCACCCAGGACGGCCCTCGGCTCTGTCTGCAGTGACCACTCAGTCCCAGGAGAACCATATGACATTACCATTCCTGGGGGGACCCTCTGATCCTTAGGCGCCCGTCAGTCCACTGGCAATACTGGGGTGACGTGAAGCCGCACGCAGCGCTCGTCTATTAAAGTGCCGTTGTCTTCCTCGGGAACACGCCTGAAGTCAGCTGGGCTCTGGGCGGCCTGCATGGGCCCTGAGCGCTCCATTAGGCGCCTGGTACCCTAACCACCAGGCTGACCTGATTTGTAGCTGAGGAACGGCCGGCTCTCTCCTGCCTGGCCCCTGCCCTCCAGGTGGAGAGAGCAGGCTGCTTCTTGGAGCAGTGCTGGTGTTGACTCAGAGGAGCAAGGGTGGAATCGTTTATCATTCAATTAATGGTGTCAGCAGAGTCATTATTTAAATGACCAGCCACATGTGTAATCAATCTTTAATGAAACAATAATTGTACTTCCCATTTGCCGTGTGCCAGCTTCCCAAGCCCTTCCCCGGTAAGTGACAAATGCAGAGGGTGTCACCGGCAAGGGCTGAGTCTTGGTGGGTTGACTCTTTAGAAGACAGGCTGGGGGGACAGCAGTGGTGCTGGGGAAAGAAGAGCCAGTAATGTGTCCCTGCCAGGTCCACTGCCACCCTGCCCAACCCCGCAGTGTCACCCAAGGGCTAGAGTCCCCTCCAGATACCTGTGGCAAGTGAGGAGCCCCTGGAACTGAGCCTCAGGGGACTGGGGAGTCCCCTCCTAGACCCATCCACATCTCCCCATGGGACGGAGACCCCAACCCTCACTGTCCCCACAAAGGGCAGGGGAAGGGAGACTGGACCCCATGTGCTGCTTGTGCGCTGCTCTTTGAGTATCTGGGCTTCACGGGGAGGGAGGAGAGCAAGCCCACTGGCTGCTAGAGGCGCACGTCAAGGCTGTGCCTCTGCCTGGATTCCCCGTCCGCCTGGCGGGCACCCAGGGGTGTACTAAGCCCCCCTCCTTCCTCTGCCCCCTTCCTCCAGGACCCCCGCCACCCGCCTGGTGCATCCAGCAGCCTGTGGACCCACACGCGTCCCCTCTGCCTGACTCCACAAACGAACTCATCACAGGCCACCTTCCAAGACGTACCTTCCATAAACACCGCGTTGACATCTGCGGGGGTGTGCCAGCTCTTGTCCTGACCCCTCACAACAGCAGTGGTCAATCTGTTTCTCACCTCTGAGGGCAGGGATCCTGCCTGTCTTTGCTACAGCCCCGTCTCATCCCCAGTGAGGCACCGGTGTGTTGCCATCCAGTAAATAAATATTCAGAGAAGAAACATTACTAGTAGAACCTTCCTTGGTTGAGCAAATTAAAAAATAATATCAATGCAGGTTCTGGGCAAGATAGACCAATGGGCCAGAGGACCCCTTCCTGGGATGTGGCGTCATGGTTTGAGTCTGGACTCTCCCCAAAGCTCATGTACTTAAAGGCACGGCCCCAGTGCAGTGATGTCCAGAGCTGGGACTTTAGGAAGTGACTGAATTGTGACGCTGCAGCCTCAACAGGGGAGGGACCCACTACTGCTGGGAGGTGGGACCAGTTGGACGGAGCAGGTCACTGGAGGGTTTACCCTCTCCCTGACCCTTCTCCACCCGCTCTCTGTTTCCTGTCCGCCATGAGTTGGCAGCATATCCTTCCACCATGATTTTCTGTCACGCTCAGGCCCAAAGTAATGGAGTTGGCCCACGATGGACTGAGACCTCTGAAACCATGAGCCAAGTAAACCTTGCTCAGGCATTTGTCATGGTGATGAAAGGCTGACTAGCAACGTTCTGTAAATCAGGGGGTGTGAATCCAAAGAGGTGAGTCCTGCCGCTCTTCTACCTCACTGCCCAGAGAAAGTTTCAGGTTGCAGCACGGCAAGGGGAGCCCAGAGGACCCTGAGGTAGAGGAGGCAGAGCCAAGAGCTCTGGGAGGACAAGGCAGCTGGAGTCCCCCCACAATAGCACAAAGGAGGCAGCTGCAGAGAGACTCGAGGGATCACCGAAGGCCCCTGCGTTCCCAGGGAATCCAGGGTTATGTGTGAAGACACTGCCTGAGGCCAGGGGAGTCATGCAGAAGGGCTATAGGGAACAACCTGGGAGCTCAGAGGGCTGGGACAGTACCCATTCCCATGAGCCAGCCTGGGGGGCCAGGTGTCACAGGGCACCGAGTGCACACTCAGGGAACCATGGCTACAACAGTGAGAGAAGATGGCTCCTGACTAAATGCCACACTGTTTCCATCTGCAAGGGCTGACAGGCAAGGCCCAAGAGGACAGACTGTTCCAGAACAAGCTCAAGGATATCTCCACCACCCAATGATGTAAAATCCATGCTGTCTGCCAATGTCTAGCTTTGAACCGAAACTTACCAGGCACACAAAAGACAAGAGCATACATCCCATACTAAAAAGAAAAGTCGATCAAATAAAAGTAACCCCAAAATGGCACAGATAATAGCATTTGCAGATGAGGAAATCTGCAGTCACTATAACTAATTCCATATGCTCAAAAAGTACAGGGCATAATTAAGATATTAAGTGGAGACATGGAATATGTTTTTAAAATAATCAAATAAAAATTCTAGACATAAAATGTTCAAGATGAGTTAAACACTGGGTTGGATTAGTGGTGCTTTAAAAAATAAAAGATTAACAAATTTAAGGCATGGCAGTGAAAATTTTACTAAATAGAACACAAAGAAAAAACATGGGAAAAAATTAACAGAGCACCAGTGTGTCATGGACAACTTCAACAGCTTAATATATATGTAACTGGAATCTCTCAAGAAGAAGGGGAGGGGAAGAGAAAAGCATCTGAAGAAATAAAGCACAAATGTTTTCTAAATTCAACTTTAAAAAGCCATAAATCCACTGACCTAAGAATCTTGATGAAATTTAAGAGCAAAACTACACCAAGGAACAAAATAAAAAACTTCTTTAAATTGGTGATGAAGAGAACAATCTTAAAGGCAGCCAGAGAGAAAAGACACATGGCATAGAGAAGGACAATGGTGGTGAGGCAGACAGGAGAACAGGCAGACAGGAGAACAGGCAGGCAGGAGAACAGGCAGGCAGGAGAACAGGCAGGCAGGTGAACAGGTACAAGGAGAACAGGTAGAAGGAGAACAGGCAGACAGGACAACAGGCAGACAGGAGAACAGGAGACAGGAGAATAGGCAGGCAGGTGAAGAGGTAGAAGGAAAACATACAGACAGGACAACAGGCAGACAGGAGAAAGGGCAGACAGGAGAACGGGCAGAAGGAGAACAGGAAGACAGGACAACAGGCAGAAGGAGAACAGGCAGAAGGAGAACAGGAAGACAGGAGAACTGGCAGAAGGAGAACAGGCAGAAGGAGAACGGGCAGACAGGAAAAAAGGCAGAAGGAGAATAGGCAGACAGGAGAACAGGAAGACAGGAGAATGGGCAGACAGGAGAACATGCAGAAGGAGAACAGGCAGACAGGAGAACGGGCAGACAGGAGAACGAGCAGAAGGAGAATGGGCAGAAGGAGAACAGGGCAGACAGGAAAACAGGCAGAAGAAGAATAGGCAGACAGGAGAACAGGAAGACAGGAGAACAGGCAGAAGGAGAACAGGCAGACAAGAGAACAGGCAGAAGGAGAACGGGCAGACAGGAGCACAGGCAGAAGGAGAACAGGCAGACAGGAGAACGGGCAGACAGGAGAACGAGCAGAAGGAGAATGGGCAGAAGGAGAACAGGGCAGACAGGAAAACAGGCAGAAGAAGAATAGGCAGACAGGAGAACAGGAAGACAGGAGAACAGGCAGAAGGAGAACAGGCAGACAAGAGAACAGGCAGAAGGAGAACGGGCAGACAGGAGCACAGGCAGAAGGAGAACAGGCAGACAGGAGAACGGGCAGATAGGAGAAAAGGCAGAAGAATGGGCAGAAGGAGAACAGGCAAATAGGAGATGGGCAGATAGGAGAACAGGCAGACAGGAGAACAGGCAAAAGGAGAACAGGAAGACAGGAGAATGGGCAGACAGGAGAACGGGCAGATAGAAGAACAGGCAGAAGAATGGGCAGAAAGAGAACAGGCAAATAGGAGAACGGGCAGAAGGAGAATGGACAGAAGGAGAACAGGCAGACAGGAGAACGGGCAGAAGGAGAACAGGAAGACAGGAGAGGAGGTAGAAGGAGAACAGGCAAACAGGACAACAGGAAGAAGGAGAACAGGCAGACAGAAGAACAGGCAGACTGGAGAACGAAAAGAAGGAGAAGAGGCAGACAGGAGAACGGGCAGATAGGAGAACGAGCAGAAGGAGAATGGGCAGAAGGAGAACAGGCCGACTGGAGAACAGGCAGACAGGAGAACAGGCAGGAAGAAGGAGAACAGGCAGAAGTAGAACAGGCAGACAGGATAACAGGCTGAAGGAGAATGGGCAGCATTTTTAAAGTCTGAAAAAAAAAAGCAAAATTGTGGGGCTGGGTTGTGGTTCAGTGGTAGAGTGCTCGCCTCGCAAGTGTGAGGCCCTGGGTACGATCCTCAGCACCACGTAGATAAATAAAATAAAGATATTGTGTTCAACTACAACTAAAAATAATTTTTTTAAAAAAAAAGCAAAGTTGTCAATCTGGAATTCTCTTCCAGCAAAAATGTGTTTGGAAAATGAAGCTGAAATAAAGAATTTTTCAGGTCTATAAAACCCCAGACAAGTCATCACCAATAGACCTGAGTAGTGGGGAGAAGAAGGGAGCCTGTCAAGCAGAAGCAAAGTTAGGCCACGAGGATGCTGCTTTCAGAGAAGAATGCACAGGCAGAAGTAAAATGTGTGACAGCAGTAGCACAAGGCTGGGAGAGGGAGCCGGGGACTGTGGTGGTCTCCATCTGGAGTGACTCCCAAATCTCACTGGGCTCCAGTGCTGCAGTGTTCAGAGTTAGGGGATTTTGGGAAGTGACTGGAATATGAGAGCTCTGACCTCATCACTGGATTAATCCATTTGGTGGATTCATCATTTGAATGGACTACTTGGAGGACATAGAAACTGTAGGTAAGTAGGCATGCCCTGGGGGCGCGGCCTCAGGATCTATTTCTCATGCCCAGCATAGCTCATATTTCTCCCTCTCCTTCTCCCTCTCCCTCTCCCTCTCCCTCTCCCTCTCCCTCTTCTCCTTGACTGTCATGAGTGGAGTAGCTTTCCTCGCACACCCTTCTGCCATGATGTTTCTGCCTTGGAGCCAGCCAACCATAGATTGAAACCTCAGAAACTGTGAACCAAAGTAAATCTTTCTTCCGTTAAGTTGTAAGGTTCCTGTGACGTAGGCAAATGTAACTATTACTTGAAGGTCGACTTTGATAAGCTTAAGATGTATATCATAAACCTCAAATCAACCAACAAAATGTCATGACAAAGGGTTATGGCTAATCAACCAATAAAGGAGATAAATAAACTTGTCTTTAAAAAGTCACAATTGATTTTTTAAAGGGTGAAAATGAAATTAAAGGAAACAAAGAATATATGGAATAAGTAGTGGGAAAAAAAAGCAAACTATTGGTAATAATATAATTGATAACTAAATGTAAATGGCCTAAACACCCCAATTAAAAGGCAAAGAAGAACAAATTGGGTAAATAAGCAAGACTCAGCTATATAAGAAATTCAATTTAAAAGTTAAATTTAATTGATAAAAAAGATATATCATACTAGCACTAGTAAAAATAAAGCTAGTATGGTCATATCACTATATGACAAAGAAGATTTCATAGTAATGATATCATCAAGGAAAAAGATGGTCTTTTTATAATTAAAGGGGTAAATATTGATAAATATTGGAAAATGAAAGGGGTAAATATTGATAAAAAGAGCATAATAATCATCAATATTTGTGCTTCAAAAACTCAAAGCTGGGGCTGCAGTCGCAGCTCAGTGGGAGCACTCTGCAATAGCATGTGCAAGGCACTGGTTAAATCCTGGGCACCACATAGAAATAAATAAATAATATAAGATAAAAAGTATTTTTTAAAAGAGCCAGTGGAATGAGGCTGCATGTGCATAATGAAAACAACACAAAGCAAAAGCTCATAGAAATGCAAGGAGAAAAATGTAGCCACAACTGTAGTCAGAGACAACAATCCTTTTCTCTTGGTAACTGATAGAACAAGTATCAGAAAACCAGCAAGGGTATTGAAGACTTAGGTGATATCACAACTTAGGTGACATTCCTACCGATTTCCCAGAATCAAAAAGAACAACACTGAAACACCATGAACAATTTTTGTCAATGAATTTTTAAAAATTAAGTGAAACGAAGATGTGAGAGACGAAAACCACCAAAACTACCTGAGAATGAATAGATATCATTAATTATCCTATATCTGCGAAAGATTTTTAATTTCTAGATAAAGCTCTCCTACAAAGAAATGGCCAACGAAATGGAGTTCACTTCACTATTGAATTCCACAAAATATAAATGTGTTTTTCATAATTTCTTCTAAAATCCTGAAAAGGAAGTAGTATTTCCCAAGTCATCCCATGAGGCCAGAATTACTCGGAAACCAAAGGTAAGCAAAGACAGAACAAGAGAATGAAACCAAAGAGTAAGATCCCTTATAAGCATGGATGAAGCAATCTGGACAACACGTTAGCAGGTGGGCTCCAAAACTGCTCAAAAAGGGGAGACCTTATCCCTGGTGAAACCCTTTTCAGGATGCAGTTGAGAAATCATTAACATAAAATACCTAAGATTACAAAATAAGCCACTTGCACTAAAATACTAATATCAAATATTGATCTAAGATTTTAACAAATCAGTATGATTTATATTAACAAATAAAAAAATAGAAACCAGTAACTCTCAATAGATGCAGAATGGCTATTTGGCAAAATTCAGCATGCTTCCTGATAAAAGCTCTCAGCAAACTAGAGCAAAAGGAAACTCAGTCATCTAGTCAAGGGTATCCATGAAACCCAGTCAGTGCAAAACTAGGTGCTCCCTGAGATAAAAAGTAAATAAGAATATTGGCTCCACCTTCGTATTCAGCTTTATATGAGAGTCCTAGATCTTGCAATAAGGTAAGAAATCAAAAGCATCCTGGTTGTACGGAAGGAAGTAAAATTGTATTCACAGAAGATATGATTGGCCACATAGAAAATAGCACAACTCTCACAACCAACCAACCTACCAGAACCGAGTGAGTTAGATGCAGGACACAAGATAACTATGTGACTATTGTATAAAGTTTGGGAAACTATTGTATCTGTCCATATTATTAACAATCAGTTGGAGATTGAAACTCAAAACACAAAACCATGTACACTAGCATCAAAAACCATGAAACACTCACTTTGAGATAATTGGGACAAAAGTCATCCAAGGCCTATATACCATATAGGCTCAGAACCAAGGCCAAGGAAGGAACTTCCCGTACAGCAACGGAACAGAGAGGCCAGCAGGGGACTGTGTCAACAAGATTCAAGGTCAGGTTTGTGGAGAAATGATGGGACATCACGACTGCACTGGAGCACATACGGCATCCGATGAAGGAGATAAAGGAACGTCTATCCACAGCGGGTGCCGCATGCAAGAATCGACTGGCGGATCACGGCCCAGCTGTGGAATCTGAAACTCGTGTCAGGAAAACAGAAGAGAGACCTCTGTGTTCCTGGGTAGGAACAATTTCTTAGTTATGACCCTGAGAGCGTGAAAGGGAAAATTTGGATAAACTAGATTTCACTAAGTGTAAGAAATTCTGCTCTTCAAGAGACAGCGTGAGGGGAAGGGAATGACAAACCACTGTGGGAAGATAACCGAGTCACATCTGATGAGGACCTCGTATCCGGAACACATGAAGAAATGCAAGCCCAGCAATGAGTCAGCAAACAGCCGATTAAAGGGGGAAACAATCGGAATGGGTAACTTACCAAAGAAAACAGACACGAAAAACCCATGTGTAAAAGGGCTCCCTATTCTTGGTCCTTAGGGAAGTTGCTGAAGTGGCTACGTTCACTAGGTCTGCTTAAGTGGCCTGTTAACAGGCTTGACCGGAGGGTGCCAAAGCCCTGGACACCTCACATTGCCACAGGGTGCAAACTGGAACTTTCAGAAACACACTCACCTGCCCAAACCTGAGAATGGACAGAGAGACACGGGTACAGAGAAAGTGAGGCTGTGACAATGGTCTTGTGACATGGGGTGTCTGGAGCAGGCTCACCCAGAGCACTTACAGCTGCACTTTACCCCGAGAGTGCAAGCCCCCCGCCTTGGCTGAGTACCGTGGGGTGCATCGTCTTCCCGATGTCACACCTAGGGTTTACTGTCTCCTATTGGGTTGTTTAAAGAAATGTACCTTTAGTTGTCCCCACCTCCCTCTGTTCCCCTGTGGCAGGAGGGTCCCTTGGATGGAGTGCATTTTATCATGTAGGCAGTTTATTTCTGTTGGTGAAGGTACCCCTGCCCTCCCCTGTCTGTCAAGGGGCCGTGACTCTTTACCCTCTGGGTGACCTCCGCGTAACGCCCATCCTGCCCTCCCCACCACGGCCTTTCCTTTATCCCCAGCCATTTTACATTTGAAGCCAAAAGCTGTATTCTGAAAATGTACACGGGACTTTCTAATTCTCACACTACAGCAGTTTGAACACTATATGGAGTTTTCCTAAGTAGCCAAGCATTCACCGACCTAATGGCCCGGCCCTCCTCCTGCGCCTGCGCGTATTTACCCAAGTGCAAAGTCGTGCGTCCTGTGAAGGTGAGCAGTGGCATTCCATGGTAGCTCCCTTTGCCACAGTCAGGATCTGAAGGAGCCCCGAGGACCATCAGTGACTAAACAAACCAGTGGTACAACCCATACGTGGGAGCTCTGCACAGCGACCAGGAGTGGACGGCCACGGCCGGTGAGTGCAGCCGAGCCGTGCTGAGCAAGGGGCCATTGTGCAAAGCTGGAGTGCAGACTGCACTCCTGGGGCCAGAGTAGGCCCAGGGCTTCCTGGAAGGCAGGTGGGTAGGGAGTGGTGGGCGGGCACCTCTGGGGAGTGGGGTGTTCCCCGCGGAGGTACAGGGCAGTGTCCTCCTGAGCAGACACTGGGGGTGGGCCTTACTCAATACCGCAGTCTAAACGGGCAGTGCACGTTGCCTCCGCCCACCTCAGGAGAGCTGGCAAGAGTCAGGCACATCAGGTCGGAGCCCTGGGAATCCGCTTGCCTGCTTTGAGGAGCATGAAGGAGCCGACATTTATGGTACCCCAGCTTTCTATTCTCTAAGAATTTGTCCAGCCTCCCCCAGGTCTGGGTCAGTCTCCCAGGCCCCAGGAATTGCCTGCATCCTCAAGGGACCTCAAACCTGGGGAAGGGGCTTTTGACAGCATTGGGTGCAGCTTGGGAGGCCTCTCCAGGACTGGGCTTTCAAATTCCCAGCACAAACTACTCAGGGTCGTAGGATAAGCCACTTGCACTAAAATACTGTCTCCAGCTGAGGTTCAGTGGCCTGGCCCTGGTGGGCTCCTTGGAGAGCCACACGGCAGGGGAAGTGGCAGGAGCGCAGCCTGGTGGGGGCCTGGTAGAGGATTTCACAGGTATGGCGACATGACTTGATGTGAAGTCCCTGTGTCCCTGTCACGGTCACTGTGCTGGGCTCTTCTTTTCCCATCACCAGGGAACTTTTGCAGCCCTGGGGATGCATTCTAGGCGGTCACTGTCTGCTGAGGAACACCCTGGCCCTTCTTTAGAACTCTAGAGACAGGCTCTCACGAGTTGCCCGGGCTGACCTGGAACTTGTGACACTGCAGCCTCAGCCTCCCAAGTAGCTGGCATCCCAGCGTGGCCACCAGGCCCAGCCAACGCCTCTTTCCACGAGGGCTTCGCCGTCCACTAGTGCACTCTTCTCACTGGGCTAAGCAGACGCTCATTTTATTTCCACAGCTAGACTGTGGACGGTCAGGGGAGACTAGGGGCACAGAGGGCAGCCGCTCGCTCTTGTTTCAGAGCCGCTCCCAGCGAAGGCAAAGGATTAGGCAATTTGTGCCGGGGGAGCCGCGGGGTCCCTGGCTTCAGCTGTGAAGAGCAGCTCAGCAGGGGCCCATGCCCCTAGGTCAGCAGAGGGAGCCCTGTGTGCTGAGGTGTGGGTGGAGTCGTTGGGCGTCCAGCTTCTGGCCACCAGGGACCCCAGTTGGTATTTCCAGGGCTTTGCCTTTGAAAGCGGTCCTCCACTCCTGGACCAAATGACACCCAAGAGCCTCTGGGCATGAAGGCTTGGTGGCGGGGCAGCCGCCACACTTCAGGAGGGAAATGACCGGATGAGGCTCCCAGAGAAAGGACGGGGCCCTGCTGCAGAGGTGCCTGGCTCAGAAACGGGTCTCCACAGAGTCCAGCTTCGATGGAGCTGGGCGTGGGTCATCTCCTCTTTGTGCAGTGTCAAAAAGAGCAGGGTGATTCCCGGGCCTCCCTCTCCAGGGATGGCAGACCAAGGGCCACTCAACTGTTCCAAGGGCACGGGGGAGATCGAGAGAGCAGAGGCGGGTGGAGCAGGTGGGAGAGGGCAGTGGGCAGGAGGGGCAGCTGAGAGCAGGTTAGCCTGACCTTTACCCCTGTCCTGAGCTTCGGCCCTGCCTCCCTCCCTGCAGAAGCCCAGCAGTCTGGATCTCCATGGACAGTGGGCAGCGGAGGTCCCTCTTGGCCTCACAGAGGCTGGGCTGACTGTGCAGAACTGAGCCCCCCTGGCATGGAGATGGGGTTCCCTGTGGCTGGCTCCCTGTCCTGGGCTTGGCCATTCCTAGAGCACACGGGGCTAAATGGGGCCCAGTCCTCTGCCCACTGAGAGGGGCAGCACCCAAGCCCAGCACCCCATCTGCCCCAGCAGGAGGCTACACCCCAGGTCCCAGGGCTGCTTTCCTCGCCCCCTGGCTGCCCACTGGCACCCATGCAGGCCCCCTCCCCCAGAGATCAGAGACTTGGTCCCCTTACCTTCTGCCCATGAGTTCCATCCTGCTGTGGGGACTCTGGGCCGACATCTCCCTAACACCCAGCACTCGCTACCACAGCCTTGGTCTCTTCAGGCACTAATGGGGCTAGATCTTTAGCAGGACTGGAGAAAACACAGTTATACCCCTCGGGGAGGCAGCTCATGGCCACACAGGGAGACCTGCCCAGGCCCGGTCTGCCAAGGGGAGAAGAGGGCGTGGGCTGCTCCTGGACTGGGGGAGTCTGAATCACGGGCACAGTTCAAGGCTGCGTCCAAGGGGGACACCAGGCCCTGTGTGTGAGGCCACAGCCGCTGGAGTGCGAGGGTAGGCAGAGTTTAGCAGGGGCCCTGGAGAGCCAGGCAGCAGGGAGGAGGGATAAGCTCACAGCTGGTGGCATCAGGTGACAGCTGAGTGCTCCCCTCCACGGCAGCCCAGGAGGCAGCTGGTGGCCTCTGCTGGCTTCTCATGGCCTCCCAGGGTCTGCAGGGCCCTTGCCTGCTGTAATGGCACCACAGAAGGATGCACAAAGAACTCGGGGTGTGGTGGGAAACCAGCCTGGTGGGTCCCAAAACAGAGGAGGTGAACTCTGAGATGGCACCCTGGCTGTGCTGACCTGGGCCCTGTCCCTCCACGGCCCCTGGCCTGGGCTGCGTGGGCTGCTGACGGCCAGCCACCCCTCCAAAGACGTTCCCAGGGTCCCAGACTTGGGTCCAACAAGCCCACAGACTCCTGTCCCACCTGGCTGAAGGACCTGGGCCTCGCACCTCGCCCGCAGCCCAGGAGGGAGGGCAGCCAGGCAGAGGGACCACAGACCCCTGTCTCCCCTCTCCTGCCCCTCCTCGGGGCTCCTGGTGGTTTGACCCCTCATTTTCACCCACACACCCAAGGCCTTGAGGCGTGGGCTCTTCTGTTTCCTGCCCTTGGTGGGGGCTCCACACCTTGCTACGTCTGGTGCCATGTGGCTGCTGTGAGCTGCTGCTGGGCACGGCTGGGCACGGCTGGGGTCCTCCTGAAGGGCATCGGCACTGCCAGGAGGCTTTGGCCTGGGGAGACTGCAGGCCAGGGAGAGCGTGAGGGCCACCTGTTACGGCGCCCTGGCGGTCGCCCTTCCTGGCTTCCAAGCTGAACACTGCGAGAGCGTCCCGTGTCTACTTCATTAAACATTAAGCTTTAAAGTTGATTTACCATGAGGACCATAAATCCCCTTGTGCAGGTCTAGAGGACAGTGGCTGCGGTGCCAGTGGGACAGCAAAGGCACAGGCCCATCTCCTCCCTGCTCTCCAGGGTCAGAGTGCAGAGTCAGCCCACAGGGATGGAGCCAGCCACCCCGGGGCAGTGAGAGCCCAGCCGCATCCCCTGCCCCACCAGCAGAGAGAAGCGACAGGTTCTGTGAGTGGACGGTGGGCCCGCGGCCTTTGTGTCCAGCCGGGGAAGGTGCAGGTGAGGGGCTGGGGAGGCCCCAGGGGAGGTCTCCTCCCAGGGGCTTCACACCCTAAATGCTCTGCTCTGTAAGTGGACGTCCTGAGGAGATTTCTAGCAAAATGCCGGGCCATCCTCTGAGCCCCTCGACTGGCCGCACTGGGAGTGGCTGAGGTTACTGAGCGCCCACTCCCTGCCAGGTGAGGCTGTGGTTTGCTCCGTCCTCAGGGAGAACCCACGAGGTAGGCACAGCGCAGGCTCCCACACTGTGCGTGAAGACTCGGGGTCACAGGGGGTGCGAGTCACCTGCCCCAGGCACATGGCCAATGGGAGCCAGGGCCTCCCCCCCTCTTGCCGGGGTCTCCAAGTGAAGCTAGGGAAAGGCAGGTCCCTTGGAGCCTCTTGCTGTGAAATCCAGACCTGCGCCTCGCCCGTGCCGGCTGGGCCTCTGCAGCATGTGGGAGCTCGCCCAGCTCAGGGCTCGCTGGGGCAGCTTGACCACTGCGCTCTGACCACCAGCGAGCGGGATCAGCCAGCCAGGGCATCTGCCTCTGCTGCTGTTGAAAGCCGGGAAGTGTGTCCTCAGGAGTGCCTGGGGACTTCTCTAGCCGAGGGCCTCGGCAAGCGTTGGCTTGGACTGGCGCCATGCCGTTTTGCCTAAATTTCTAAAACCCAAATCCATACTTCTGGGAGCAGCCTGGGTGCCCCTAGAGTCCACTCTGTTTCTTAGAAATTCTCTTCACGAATGTCTTCAAAGTACTCAGATGCCAGGAAGAGACAACAGGGACTCGCCACACGCCTGCCCTCCAGCATCCACAGGGAGCACAGCGTCTCTCCCCACCCTCCCTCCCCGCTACCTTTCTCCCTCCTCCCCTCCTTCCCCTCCCTCCCTCCCTTCCTGGGAATCAAACCCGGGGTGCTCCACACTGAGAGGAGTCCCCAGTCCTTCTCACTTTTTATTTTGAGACAAGGTCTTGCTCCGTCGCTAAGTCTGGCCTGGGACTTGTGACCCTCCTGCCCCAGCACACCCCCCTCCCAGTCACGGGGTGGATCATCATGTCTTGTCTGGGGAGAAGCTCCAGTGTCGGTCATTTGTCGCAGCAGCCTGAGGCTGGGGAGGACTGTGGCAGAGGGCCTGTGAGTATGGCTCTGGGAGCAGAGGGACGCAGGCCAGTGCCCCTGCCTCTTCCCTGTGCAGCCCTGACGGGGCATTGGCCTCTCTGGGCGCAGTCCCCTTGCTGCACAACCACAACAGTGAGAGTCCCTCCCAGGCCGGCCAGCAGTTGGACAAGACACCAGATGCCTGACGTGCTCCCACAGCTGGCACCTGCTAATGCCCGACAAGGGCTGCCTTTTTAGATTTATCTTTAGGGCCAGCGTGAACGTGAGAGCTCTGTAACGTGCCTGACGGCTGCCCCCAGGGACTCCTCGCAGCTGCTCACGCATGGCCACTGGCCCAGAGGCAGGTCCCCAGTTACCAGCTACAGAGCAGCCCTCAATCCAGGCAGTCCCTCCAGAGGGCCGCAAGTTCCATTTTCCACCTTGTCCATGCAGCCTGGCTTTAGGAAAACCGAACTCTTTAGCAAGCCCCTGGTCCCTGGGAAAGGTCTGTCTGCCCAGCTCCTTCGCCGATGGCTTGGCTCTGCATCAGTAAGACAGGCCAGCTATTGCCTGCCGAGGTCCTCAGCACTTACACCAGAAGTGGGGACGGAGGATGTGGCCAGGGGAAGGGCTGGGCCAGCGGGGCTGCGAGTCCACGCTGGGGACCAAGGTCTACAGATGGCATCCACAGGGAGCATGCACTCACCTCTGGGGAGACCTTCCTCTGTCCACAGCCTGCAGGAGCATCCGAGATGGGCATGCTTCTGGTCCTGCTGTGTGGGCGGGGATGTTGAGAGAGGACGAGGACATGGAGCAGGGCTGGACTTCACTCTCACAGCCACCTGGGAGTGCTAAGGTGTTGAGAGCCACAGCCAGTCGGAATGGCCCCTGGCATTTTGCCAGAAGTAATGGTTGAGATGATGATAATTAAGTTAAGCTGTGTATAATTGCTGTGACTGGATGATGCTGGATTGAAACAGGCTGTGTATTCAATTGTATATGGATCCCTGCTGTCCGGCAATAGGGCGGCTCCTGCTGAGCCCCATGGAGTTCCCGTTGAGTTCTCCTGGAGCCCGGTGGAGGGCAAAGGAAGTTGGGGGGGGGGGAGGGAGTTCCGGTCGGTGTGTGGTGTTCGTGGAAGGGAACACCGTGGGTGGTGTTCGCGGGAGTTCGGAAATAAAGTTTGTTTCTGCTTGAGTGGCTCGTGATTTGTGCCCAACCAGACTGCGGCACTGAGGTCCTCGGCTGACAGAGCCCCAGAGGCTCAGGACTTAGCAAGGTCCAGTGGACAGTGGGGATGGGGCCAGAGGCCAGGCAGGCCAACTCCTGAGCCCAGCTCTAAACCAAGACCTCTCCAGGGCTCGCAATGTGGCTTGGGAGAAGCCCTCAGGAGCCAGGCGGGCCCACAGTGTCAAGGCCCAGGTGTCCTGTGTGAGGCTACAGGGGCTCCTTAGGGCGCACCTGGGACGGATGTGACAGGCCTGGACAGACCCTTCCTCCCCCCACCCCCTCCCTCCCCCTTGCTGTGTCCCAGCCAGATGCTCTGTCCTGGCGTCGAGGGAATGCAGTCACCACAACAGCCTTGACCCTCAGGAAGCTCAAGGATCGGCCTCTCACTCGTGTATGACAGACGCTTCCCAGGCCCCCACAGAGGCAGGGCCCTTGCTGTCCCGTGGCTGATGTTCCCAAGCAAGGGGCGGACCAGGACAGACAGACATAAACCGACACGAGCGCTGCCCAGGCCTCTCTGCGCCTGAGCCGGAACCCGGCTGAGCCTGGAGTGAGTGCTGAACAAACAAGAGGATCAGCTCGCCAGGTCTGCTGCCCGGCTGGCCATGCCACCGCACAGTGGGTGCCCACGTGCACACTGTAGGCCTGCCGCGGGTGGAGCTGCCCTCGGGGAGCACCCCGACAGGACTCGGCAACAGTGGCACCGAGGGGGTGGCCCGTTTCCCTTGGAATCCCAGGATTTCCCAATGGCCCTGGCCACGGGCAGCGGGAGACACTGCCCCGTCCCTTGACTGAACTCTGCTGAGTTGTACGATGAGATCTGGGCCAAGGAGCATCCGCTAAACAAACTGGCCTGTCCTTGCTGGGAGGGGGCAGCAGAATGTCCAGCCCCTGCTTTGGAAGGAGCCCTCAGGACGGGGTGAACCCTGGCTTTGAGCCAAACCTGGCCTAAGCACTCCAGCCCCCAGTGTGGTCCAGCTTGCAGGTGTGAGGTCACCCCACTGACACCCCAGGCCACTGTGGGCCAGGAACCAAAGTCCACGCTGTGGAGCTGCTGACGCTGGAATCACTCAACAGACACCCAGGGCTGGAAAGCGGTCAGTGTCGGCAAAGCCAGGTGTCCTCAGCTGCCATAGGGTGGCGACTCTCCAGGAGGATGAGCCTGACCTGAGGCCCATCCTTCCTCAGCGCAGGGCACTCAGCTGGGTGGACAGCACTGGGGGGAGCCAGGGGTCCTCACTGGGCGCTGTCTCATAGCTTTGTTGCATTAAATTTGACGGAGAACACGGAGCTGATAATGTTGGCACAGTCACCACCCTGCCTGGGGTGGGGGGGGCGAGGCCCCTCAGGCTGCCGTGGACTAAGGCTGGTCCACTTAGTCCATTAAGGCCAGTCAGCCGGTTTCAGCTCACTGGAGTCCCCTCCTCTGTGCAGCTGTGTGGTGGGAGTGGACGGAGCCAGAGCCACCCTGGGCAGCACTGGGTCAGGGCCAAGCCACCTTCACGGGCAGACCATAAGGTGTCCCACACCCGGGCCAAAGGGTCCCAGTGGCCTGGCCCAGCTGCACAGGCCCGCGCCTGGGACAGCACTTCTTGCTCTCATTTTTCTGTTCCTAGTAGGTGCCAGGTCGGGGACCTTATGGTGAAGGAGAGGAGGGACTAAGAAGGGCAGGAGGGGACAGAGATAATGAAAATGGACAGATGAGTGCGGAGGTCAGCTCCGGAGGCAGTAAGAAGACCATATGTTGGCTGGCATAAAAATGGCCTGGGGGCTGTGGACAGGGTCACTGGAGGGGCCTGCGTGGGCACTATTCAGAAGAGTGGGGTGGGGCTGGGAAGACACCGGGGGCATCCTGAAGGGGCTGGTCAGCAGCAGGAGCAGGAAAGCTGGGGTAGTTGGGTGGGCTGCGTAGGGAATGTGGCTTCTTCAGCACAGGAGCCTTTGGAAGGCTCTGGGAACAGAAAGCTCTGCTTCTAACTGTGCTGTCTGTCCACGTTAGGGGGCTGGCTCCTGGGGCTGGGGTGGGTGTCCATGTCCTGGTCCCCAGAGCCTGTGAGTCTCAGACCTGGGAGTGCCCCTCTCTTGGTAAAGGAATTAGCAGGTGTGATTAAGTCAAGGACATGGAGGTGGGGGCTGTCCCCAGCTGTCCACTGTTCCACGTGGGTCCTCTTACGAGGAGGCAGAGGGTCTGGATCAGCTGGAGGCTCAGCGAGGGAGGCAGAGGTTGGCTGATGTGCTTTGCAGGAGGAGGGAGGCACCATAGGCCAAGGACTCAGAAGCATCCAGAAACTGGAAGAGGGATGGAAACGGAGCTCCAGGGACCTGGGTGAACCAGCCCGCCGACGGTGATCATCAGCCTCTGGCCCCAAAGCCACCACATTTGTGACAATTTGTTATAACTACAACAGGAAACCACAAATAGCCAAATCAGACAGGGGGGGTCCTGACCACTGTCACCATCCACCTGGCTCCTGTCGGTTGAGTACTTGAGGCCAGACCACTCACATCCTGCACCATCACTTCCCACGGCTTCTCCTTGTTACAGATTTTTAAAACAAAGGAGCAGTCACCCTGAGGACCCTGCAGAAAGACAACCGGCTCACGGCCCCCAACCTGGAGGCTGGAGCAGCTCGTGGCAGGAGCCCAGGGCTGGCTTGGAACCACTGAGTAATACATCATAAAGGACGAGACCACAGGTGCCAAGTGTCTGCCTCTCAGCACTGCAGGCTGAGACCAGGCTGCCCACCCGGGGGCTCTCCTCGGGGTGGCGCGGCCCCACGTGCTCCCCTCTTGTTCTCTGTGCCTGCGCCCAGGCTCCCTCGAGGGTCTCTGGGGAGGAAGGAGCACCTGCCCTGGAGGAGCTCTGCACCTGCCCAACTCCCCAGTGTGGCCAGCAGAGGCCGCACCCTCCTGCCAGGTGAGGAGGAGCAGGGCACTCGGGAGCCTGGCTGTCCTGCTGCTCATTTGCTGGCCCGACTCCACGAGTGCACCGATGCGCACTAGCGGAGGGGACAAGGAGCTCGCTGCTGAGCAAAGGCCAGGAGACGGTGCAGGATCCTCTAAGAACCAAGGACCAACAGCCGATGGAGCCTGCAAGACTCTGCAGCAGGGAGCGACACCGCAGGCTGGAGAGGGCTGGGGAGGGGGGGCTGGGGTCTGAGTGCCTGCCACACCTCCTGCGTGTGCCCAGGCCAGGGGGCTGAGAGGGGTCAAGTTCTGGGACCTTATTTGGTCTTTGCAGGTATGATTAAGGGTCTCAAGATGAGATCATCCCCGATTCCCCCGTGAAAGGAAAGTGACCACAACACTCGGAGTGACCAAAAGATCTTTATTGCAGCAGTGCAACAAAGAGAAAAGAAGGAAGGAAAGAGAGAGAGAGAGAGAGAGAGAGAGAAGAGATGAACAGGGAGAGAGCAAGAGCAAGAGAGAGACAGAGAGCGCGCGCAAGAAAGATAAAGAGAGCAAGAGAGAGAGAAAGAGAGAGAGAGCAAGAGAGAAAGAGCAAGAGAGAGAGGGGCCTGGCAGGAGGGAGTTTTTATAGCCCAAATCTAATGGGGCCTCTGGGTCTGCAAGCTGCCTTGTTGGCCCAAGGGGGGTTGAGTGCTCAGCCTTGAGCGGGACTTGACACAAACAGGTGATAAAGGACCAGATAGAGGGGGGTTTGAGTGTGTGGGCTATCTTGCAGCCAGCATCTGTTCAGCCTGCTCTGCACCCAACACCCCGGGTGGTCCTAAATCCAGTGACAAGCGTCCTTATAAAGGACACTAGAGGGTGAGAAAAAGGGAGGCCAGGTCGAGATGGGGCAGAGGCTGAACAAGGAGCCCGGGGCCTCCGGGAGCTGAAAGCGGGGAAGGATGGTCCCCTGAGCTCAGGAGGAGCGCGGCCCTGCCACTCGCTGATCTTGGACTGGGAGAGAATAAACCTCTACTGTTGGAAGTCACTCAGTTGGTGGCACTTGGCTATGGCAGCCCCAGGGCACTCGGGTGGGGGGAGGGGAGGTAGAGGAAGGTCCCCCGTGCTCCGGTGCTGGAGGCTCCCATGCGAGCTTCCCAACTTTCTAGAATCTGGGACTCTGGAAGTTCCCAGAAAGAGGACCTGCTTGAATTTGTCTCTGTGTCCACCACCATGTCTGGCCTTTGGCTGGTTCCCTCTGCCATGGGTCTCTGGGCACCAGCTCTGCTTGACAGTAGGCAGACTTGGGGATGCACCATCCAAGAGGGATGGTCCCACCCACATGGAGGTGCTGCCGGCCTGAGAAGCCATCCCCTGCCCTCTTCCCAAGATGGAGGCCCCCACAGTGCCCCCTCCCCCTAGGGTGAGGACAGCAGCCCTGTGGATCACCCCAATCAGCGGCAGACCTGCGGCTGTCACTAGGGAATGATTTCCCAAAGGACGTGTCCGTCTCACAGTGGGATAAGTAGCTGGCGACTTGGGAACTTCTGTGAGCTCACTTGATGGAGTGACTTCTGACTACAGATTTTGCTCTGCGCGTTCATAGCTGCCACCCGAGGAAATGAAGCGCCCGGCTCGCCTCAGACGCCACCTCACCCCCCCACATCCAATTAGCCACACGGCCCCAGCGACTCCCAGTGTTGGTGCCAGACACACCAGAGATCAATTTTTCATGGGGCATCGGACTGTAAATGATTTTTCTATTTACTTATGTAACTCGTACATAAAAGATGATGGTGTTTAATCAAATACAGACCAACTGCAAATTATGCTAGGTAAACAGTGTGAAAAAATTCAATATGCCACTGACTGCTGATATGCACATACAGATCTGTGATTGAGATACATTAAAGAGCAGCCGTCTTGTCCGTGGGGTTAACCCTTTGTGCGATAATTACACACTGCCAGGACTTGGCTTGTGTTTCCGTCGGGCAGTGTTGAAACAGATTTTTGTTGAATCACTCGCACACTCACTCCAGCATCCCTGAGTTTCTGGAAGAAACTTCTAGAACCTCCTGGAAAGAGAAGCCCGCACTTGCTTTGGTCTTTGCCCCACAGCAGCAGCCTCTGAGACGGGGTTCTCGATAGGTGAGATTCCCCAGGAGGTGTTTGGCAATGTGCAGAGTGCTGTCTGTTTCTCTGTTGTATCTGGGGGTAGAGGCCGGGGAGGTGACTCAACAAAGAACCCTCTGATCCAGAAACAGCGGTGGTACTCAGTAGAGACCTGGCCCTGTGCAGTGTTGTGTGAGTGTAGACTGGGGTACGTATGAGGTCAGAAACCGACCCCGACTCAGCACTTCTCGGGGCTACAGGCACCTGCAGGTCCACTGCCCCGAGAACTTTTCTCAGCAGATGTTTCTCCTCTTTAGGACGCAGCCTAGGCACCCCCTTCAGGGACAGCTCCTCCCCACATGGGGGTTGTACCCTCTGCACAGGCTCTACACCCACTGGATCATACACTTACCCCAGGACACTTTCTGGGCTATGATCAGCTCCCCCAGAAGCTCATGAAGACCACGGGGGACTTAAACCCACCTTGTTCATTTCTGTTCTCTCAGGAGCTTGTACAAGGCCCAGAGCCTGGTGGGTTCTGGATAAATGTCTGCTCTCTGGCTGGCTGGATGGATGGATGGCTGGGTGAGTGGGTGGGTAGATGGGTGGATGGATGGATGATTGGGAGAGTGGGAGAGTAAACAGTTTGATAGATTAATTAATAGTGGGCTGATGGGTAGATGGGTGGATCAATGGATTGATGAATTGATGGATGGATGGATGGATGGATGGATGGATAGGTGAGTGGATGGGTAGATGATGGGTGGATAGATGGATGGATGGCTAGACCGCTGGCTGACTGGATGGCTGGATGGATGGATGGGAGAGTGGAAGAGTAAATAGTTTGATAGATGAATTAATAGTGGGTGGATTGGTGGATGGATGGATCAATGGATTGATGGATGGATAGGTAGGTAAGGGGATGGATGGATGGATGGATGGATGGGTATACTGGTAGAGAGACAGACGGCCAGTGGGTACGTCAGGAGACCTGATCATACTCTGTCTGCTGCTATTGGCTGTAAGACCCTCTGGAAGACAGTGTGACCCGTGGGATCACTTGCCCACTTGAGGAGGAGTCCAGAGAGGGCCCTGGTTTGTACTCAGTGTCGTGAAGCTTCTGGAAGTTCCCAGGGCCACCACAGGGGACAGGCTAGAGGCCTGAGAGAAAGGTGGTTAGAGACGAGGCCGGCCTCTGCAGACAATCTGAATTTCAGAAGGACACCCTAAGTTTTTAGTATAACTCTACCTTAAATAATGCGTGAGACAGGGTATCCGTGGGACAGGGTATCCGTGGGACAGGGTATCCTAAACATCATTTGTTGTTTACCTGAAATTCAAATTGAGCTGGGCTTCTTGAAACTTCATTTGATAAATCTGGTGGCCTTACCCTGGAGGCCTGGAGGATGGGATGGGTCTCCCGGGTTCTCCTACACTCCATGGGACGCTCTGATGTACAGTCTAAAACCTGCTGTCGGACGCTCTCCAGGCCCCAGGCTCTGCATAGACCTGGGGGCGTGAGGAGCTGGCAGGAGCCAGTGCCCCCCGGAGAGCAGGCAAGACCAAGGGCTGGCAGGCACTCCGCCTCTGTCCACCCGCCCTATTGCAGGCTCCTGTCCCCGTCCCCCCAGGTCCCGGGCCCCTTTCAGCCAGTTCCCAGGCCTCCATGGGCAGAAGAGGACTTTGTGTGGAGCTTCCTGGGACAACTCTCACCCCTTGGACTCAGCTCTGCCGTGAGACAGAGAAATCAACCAGGACAAACAGCAAGAAGCCCAGGGCACAGGAGCCTTTGTTTGTGGATCTCAACCTCAGGGAGCAACGATTAAGGGATGGGATAGATCACTGGCCCCTTCAAGAGGCCCAGCTGGGAGGCTGGGGTGTGGGGAAACAGCCTGAGGCACAGCAGACAGATGGCACCTGTGGTCAGGGACAGGGCCAGAGTAGCCAGGAGAGAGCCGCCCTCCTGCCTGTCCTCCCAGCAGGACACAGCTGCCCAAGGCTTGGGGCTGGTGCCTGAGAACATGTGTCCCCTCTGGCGGCCCTGGGTTTCAGGGACCAAAGCCCTGTCAGGTGTCCCCACCTGGTAAATAGCCACAGAGGCCCTGCCCCGAAGGGAGCTCTTCTAGGAGGCACCTGCTCCCTGCCCTTGACCCTGGGGCCAGGAGTAGGGAAGCTGGGCACGCACTTGGGAGGGTCAGGGAGATCTTCCTGAGAAGGACACTTCTTAGCCATGTGCTGAAAAACAAGGAGAGACTCCTAATGGGGGGGGCAGCGGGCAGCAGGAGGCCTGGAGGAGGCCGGCAGCTGCCCGCGTGGGATGCTCCAACCCGCAGGTGCCCTGGTGGGTGTGAGGGCAGGAGCAGGGGGGCACAGCCCAGCCTCTGGCTGCGTGGACGGCAGCCGCTGACGAGACTATGGGGTCAGGGGAGCCAGCACTTGAGAGAGTCCACCCATGGGGCCTTGTCTGGGCAAAGCTTCCAGAGGGACCCACCCAGAGAGTGGGGACCGCCCGCCCCACCTTTCAACCTGGTGCAAGTGAGAGTCACCTGGCAACTTTGAGAGCTGGACACCAGGCCACACCAGGCGGCTGGGATGGCATCCAGGTGGTGGCAGCTCTTAGGGCTCCTGGGAATTCTGAAGGAAAGCCGTGGCAGGGACCCCAAGGCCCAGCTGGCACTGACCCAGGGCTGACAGATGCCCGTCAATCAGCCCGGCCAGCAGATGCAGCGAGCGCCTGGGCTTCTCCTCCTGGTAAGGCTCAGGCCTCTCCTGGCTGTGGTCTGCACAGGGCAGCCAAGGTGACCTTCAATTGGGGCATCAAGGGCCTGGATACCCTGATTGTCTTTCCAGCAGGACACAGCTGCCTGGTGTTGTCCCTGGCACGTGGGCTGGAGGCAGCCGTCAGTCTCCGTGTGTGTGGGACTCCTCTCTCCTGTCCTGGGACTTAGTGGCCTTCCTCTGCTGAGTGGCAGGCAGTGGGCAGTGAGCTGGACCCTGGGGCTGGGCTTGGCCTGCACAGACACAGCAGGCCCAGAGCCCCGCCAGGTGCGGGTCCCCGTCAGTTTCTGCAGCAAGAGGTAAGGTGGGATTAGCAGCACCAGCGAAGTTCTCCAAAAATAGACTTAATAACAGCTGCCGGGTGCCATCATTATTTTTCTTGGGATCTTAAAAATTCCTTCTTACAAAGATATTTTTTGCTTGGCTGAAAATAACCTTCACGAAGCACCAAGACCTGCTTGCATTAAGGAGATGGGGCCGGCAGCCTGGGCAGGTGTGTGGGAGCGGAGCAGGGTGGGCTCAGGAGCTGCCTGGCTGCACGGGGCCTGTCCAGGCAGGGCCCCCCCAGCTCCTCTCCCCACAGAAAGCCAGAAGAGTCTGGTGGAGGGGAGGGGGGAGCAAGCCTGCGGGATTCTGGGCCCCTGAGAAGTTCAGACGTGTCCCCTGGAAAGACCTCTGACCAACCGCACCTGGGGAGTGTCCTTCCTTGGAGAGGGCGTCTTTGCAGATGTCATGGGTTAAGAAGAGGCCATGCTGGGTTGGGTGGCCCCAGTCCCGTGGACTGGTGTCCTGATAAGAGGCAGATGCAGGGAGAAGGTGGCCGCATGACAATGAAGGTGGCCTGGGAGTGCCATGGCGTGGAGTCAGGGTCACCCGCAGCAGCGGAGGGAGAGGCCTGGAGCACACCACCTGACGTCTGTCTCCGCCTTCAGGCCCAGCACCCTGGGAGGACTCTGCTGCGTGTGAGCTGCCCGGGTTGTGGCACTCTGCCCCAGCACACACCCAGGGAACACTCCCAGGGCTTCTCCTCCTCTTCGGGCCATCCCGGGTGTTTCCCAGCCTCTGGCTGTGCCCCTGGGTGACTGACTGGCGTCCCCCATGTTTCTTGGGGCACTTTTGTTGGTAGTGAAAACACCTGCTGGCAGGTCCTGTGGCCTCCCTGAGCTGCAGTCTCTTCAGCTGTGACGGGCACTGTGAGCTTGCGGGTGTTCGGGGTTAAGGACGTGGTGGGAGGAGGGGCTTCGCCTGCACCTGTGGTGATCCCGGGCGGTTGCTGCCCTTGGGCATCGTCATCAAGAGGCCAATCAGCTGAGTCCCAGGATGTCCTGGGTTCCCTGCTGGTGACAGCTGCCTCTGAGATCTGGGGCTGGGAAGAGAGAGGCAGGTACAGAAAACAGGCCAGGGTGTCAGCAAGCCTCCTGGGAGCCCCTGGTGGGCGGGGGAGGGTTCTCCCCTTGGGGGGCTGCCAGCCTCGGTCCCTCTGGGCAGGTGGCTCTGGGGTGACCAGGATGATGCTGGGAGGAGCAGCTTCAGTGGCCGTGTGCACCCGTGGATCCCGCCCTCTGCTGCCCCAGCCTCGTCCTCTGGGTCTCACTCTGCACATGGAGATGGCCGAGCAGGCGACCCTCTTCACTAACCACAGGGCTTTTGCTTCTTCTATCTGGAGAAGGGTTGGGCAGAGACGTGGAGGATGACGCCCTCTCACCAGACACCGCAGCCGACCAAACCCGGGCAGGGAATTCAGGGTCCCCCTGCCAAAGGGGACAGGGTTGGCCGGTGGCTCACATCCTGGTGTGGGTGTGGGTGAGGACCCCCGGGAGCTCTGGAAATGTGCAGGTTTCTGGGCCCAGCTCTGCTGTCGAGCCCAGGAGGGCTGCGTGGGCCCAGGAAGCCCCCGTGACCCACCCTCTTGCCACTCTTCCATCCCCTCCATGCCCCCTCCCCCTCCCAGCCCGAAGTGGCTTTTCAGTACAACCTTGTCCCTGGCAATGGCAGCCGGGGTCCCTGGGGATGGGGACCACCAGCCCCACCTGCAGGCTGAATGGCTTCCTCTCTCTCAGGCCTTGGACTAGGGGACCCAGGGGACCATCAGGAGCTGGGCTGGCAGCCAGCTGCCACAGCGGAGCCTCTGCCTGGGGTGTGGGTTCCCAAGAGCCTGGGTTCTGAAGTCAGCATGGGGCAGGGAGGGGGACCCTCTCCCGTAGGCCCCAGCTGCCTAGCCACAGTCTTACTCCAGGAAGGAAGGGGTTAACTTCATGTCACCCCAGGACAGGTGGGCAGGCCCAATGCTTGAGAAGTGACAGGTAACTCAGAACTTCAGTGGGTCCTCTGGGTTTCTCTCCTTCAGAGTCAACCAACCACGGGCCAAAAATATTTGGAAAATTGTGTGTGGTAGAGCGTGTGCCGGAGTGTGTGAGGCCCCGGGTTCATCCCCAGGGCTGCAAAAGTGAAAATGGAAAAGAAATTTGCACCTATGTCGAACGCTACAAGCCCTTCCTACCTCATCCCCTCACAATGTAGCACAGCAACTGTTACATAGATGCACCGATGCTGAGCGGTGGGGGGATTCCGAGTCCACGGGAGATTCGTTATGAAATGAGCCCCACGCCACTTTACGTGAGGGATTTGAGCATCCTCGGATTTGGGTATCCACAGGGTCTTGGAACCAGTCCCCGGGGGATACCAAAGGAGGGTTGTTCTTCACCTCGGGCAGCTTGGGCTGGCCTGTGGGGCAAAGCGGGTGAGCCCCCGGAGGCCCGCCCGCTCCTGCCCCACCTCCCAGGGCCTCTCCCCAGTTTCTGCCCTGGGAAAGGAGACCCTGTGGCTCTGCCTGTCCACAGTGGGGCCCTGCCCTCAGCCTTGTCCACACAAATCTGAGTGAAGAAGAGGAGGAGGCCACTCCCTCCTCAGTGGCCCACCTGCCACATAGCAGGGGACCCAGTGTGTGCTTGAGGTTCAGGTGAAGAAGGCAGTGAGTGTCCAGGGCTCTGCAGGCCACTCTGCAGCAGGTGTTGGGACCCTCGGCCCCACCTCCACACAAGGCAGACCTGGGCCCGAGTGGCACCGTTGACAGCTCCCCGTGGGGGCTTCTGGTGCCTGCCTGTTGGAGACTTGAGCCCCCTTTACACCCTGCGCTGTGTGTGGTGGCTTCACGGTGATGCCCTTCAGTCATCCAGGAATGTCCCCAAGGCAGCCCTGTGTTAGCCTGGAGGGCAGCTTAGCACTGCAGGCCCATGAGGCCAATCTGAGCTCCAGCCAGAGTCCTGGACAGGTGGACTGCAGGAAGAGGGACCCCTAGAATGAAAACTGAACCCAGGTGGCCCTCAGCCTCAGGACCTCCTGAGTAGCTGGACCATGGAGAGACCACAGATCCACAGCTGAGCAGCTAGTGGCCCTGTGGCCCCAGGGCTGAACTGTGCAGAGAGTAGATAGAGGAACGCACTGTCCAACCCAGAAGGGCTGGAAAGGTATTCAGCCCAGGGGATGCAGGGGTGGTGAAGTTCTGCCCTCTGAGCCAGCAGGGCCTGGGTTCAAATCCAGCCACTGCTGCTCCAACTTTGTGCCCATGAGAAGAAAAGCAGCTGCCAGTGCTTGATCTGATCTGGGGTGACGGTCCCTGCCTGCCAGTCCTCCTGAGGGGTCAACTAAACAGTGCACTTAGTGAGCAGCCTGGCGTGGCCAGAAATTTGTCCTTCCAAGGTCCAGCAGCCCCTCCCTGTGAACCCCATATAGCTGCAGCTCTGTTCACATGGCCAAAGTCAGTGGTGGGCTGCCCAGGGGCGTACGGTGACCACAACCTACCAGAGTAGATGCTCTGTGTGTCAATGAATTAAATTCAGTAAATAAAGATGATCTAAAGAGGGGCTGGGGTACTGGCTCAGCGGTGGAGTGCTCACCTAGCACGGGCGAGGCCCTGGGTTCGATCCTCAGCCCGACATAAAAATAAATTTTAAAAATAAAGATATTAAAAAGAAAAGAGGATCTAAAGATCAGCACTTCACGGTGCTGGCCATGTCCCAGGTCCCCTTCTTGGGTTGGAGCAGAGTTATCAGAGCACGTTCTCCTGAGCGACCCGCCTTAAATTTTTAGCCTTTTAGAGACCTTCACAGAGGTGGACGAGGCCCTAGTTAAGGGTCCTGGGGTGGGAGCAGGAGGAAGCCTGCCCACACCCCCTGCCCACACCCCCTGCCCGTGGCTCCT
Organism: Spermophilus citellus; assembly: GCF_964194105.1. Classification (NCBI taxonomy): domain Eukaryota; kingdom Metazoa; phylum Chordata; class Mammalia; order Rodentia; family Sciuridae; genus Spermophilus; species Spermophilus citellus. The sequence goes on along the minus strand of NC_138183.1, from coordinate 2,483,705 downwards.
TGCTGAGTCCGCCTCGTCCCCAGGCAGGGCCTCGTCCCAGGCAGGGCCTTCTGGCTTTGCTGATTAGACCTGGGGTAGCATCTGCTCCAAGCAGGACAAATGAGATGCTGTCCCCTGTGTACTTAGGAACAGGCCAGCAGGAGCGGAGGGCACAAGACTGGTGTGCACTGCGAGGAGCAGTGGGTGAGCCCCTGTGGGCTGGCTGGGCTGTGGGGCCACACATGCTGCACTGGGGACACGCCAAGAGGACCCAGCCAGGGGGGACCGTGGGTCCCTGAGACTGGGGTCCCTGGAGAGGAGCAGGTGACCGCTCGCAGGCAGGAGTCCTGGCTCTTCACGCTGCATCTGCAGGTGGCCTTGTTCCTCGGTCCCCTGGGGGCTGGCGTGTGCCCGCTGCTGCCTGTCGGGCCAGCCTGAGTGGGTTCCGCTCGCTGGCTCCCCGCCTGACGCATCTTCCTGCCCTCCCCCCGGGGGCCAGAGAGTTCACTCACCGCTGTGAACCCAGAGGAGCTCCGGCCACCCACCTGAGCCCCTCCCCACCTTACACAGGAGTGACGACAGTCCCAGATCAGTGCCACGCACGATCGGTGCACCTAACGCCAGTTAGACCGTCTGCAGGTCCCACGGGCGAGTGAGGAGCGCCCAGGCTGCGCAGGGGGTGAAGAGCTGGCAGAAAGGCCCTCGTGGAAGAGCAGGGAAGCTGGAGAGGACAGGGGACGAGTGCACACCAGTGCCCGGGACAAGGTGCCCAGGTCACCTCTCCAGCCCGCCTATCCCCTTGCCCTTGTAAAGAAGGGAGGAGAAGCCAGTCATTGTTCTCTGTGCGGCCACAGGTAGTTGATTCAGCAGCCAGGCTCCCAGCCCCTCCCTGCGGCCAGGGCACGGTCACGGGGACAGAGAGCAAGGCTGTCCTCCTGCTCTCAGCCCCACCAGGCCTTCCAGAGTCCACTTCTTCTCCACGGTGCCTTTTCCTGCCCCTCGCTCTGTCCCTGGCTCCTCTGGGCTGTGGGGCTTCTCAGACCTCCCGGTGGGCCTGTGAATCAGGGTTCATAGAGGTCCCCTCTGCAAGGCTGGCCTCGGTGGTGGTGGCTGGAGGAGGTCACAGGTGGGGATCCTTCTGCGACCATCAGTCAGGTGCGCGCCCATGGTGGCGGATGCTGGCGGACGGTGGCCTCTTTGGTGTAAGCCGCTTTCTCCTCTGTGAGTCTGACTTTATTATTAATGTTTCCTATAGGCACAGACCCCTCCAGGAAGGAGCACTCTATCCAGGCCTGAGGACCTCTGGAAAAGCCACCTGCAGAGCATTTGTTTTGTCACCTATTCATGAGGGGCTGGTGCAGAGGCACCAACATCAAAGGATCCCAGGAAGGCCCATGACTCCTTTCCTCAAAAAACATGTCTTGGTTATTCCAGAGCCTCCTGCACCCAGGAGAGCTGCCTGCTCCCCAAGCCTTGGTCCCTCTTGTCCCCGCAGAGCACAGACCTTGAGAGGAAGGCTTTCGGGAATAGTGCGTCTGTCCCTCGGGTACTTGGCCTCCCTGACATGGGCCTCAGCCTGGCCCCAGCCCCACAGCTGGCTCTGTTCCTGGGACGTGTGTGTCAGCGGTAAAGATGGAGCTGAGAGAGCGAGAAGCCATGCCCTGGACCGGGTGCGGCTCCACGCCCCGCCCTTTCCAGATTCCCAATCCTGGATCCTGCCGAGCTTTGCTCCCCGGGCCTTCACCTTAAGATGGGAGCTTGATTTAGTGCTAATAATGGCAACTGTCTAAACCAAGGGAGTCCTAACTTTAATTAAAATGACAAGGAAGGGCAGGCGGGCACTGAGTTATGGGGTCGCTGTTTTCCTACAGCCCAGGATGGGGAGGAGTGGGGTGGGCTGTCCCGGGCCCCCACACCGCCTGCTCTGGAGCCCCGGGCTCTGCAGTGACATCTCCAGCGACCGGCGCCTGCCTGGCCACTTCCTCCCTCTGGAGTCTGTCCCTCCCTTCTGTGGTGGCTGGTCTTCTCCAGAACCCTTTAGAGTCACGGCCCGCAGACGAAAGCCTGCGCTCCACCTTGGCTGTGCTGACTGTGGGCCGACTCGCGTCTCCCCTCCTTGTGTTGGAGTCGCTCCACCAGCTCAAAAGGTGACCATCACCAGGAGCGAGGCGCTTGAGGAGGTCTTTGGGGGAGACCCTGATCCAATAGGGCTGGCGTCTTCAGAACGAGGGAATCTGGGTAGAGAGCCCTGGGAGGAGCACCCGGGGTGGGGTGGGGGAGATGGAGCGACAGCAGGCCTGTGAGGAGCCAGAGGGCGCCCCCGCTGGCCAGGGAGAGGGCTTTGGGAGGAGCTGCCCTGCCTCACCTGGTCGGGACCCGAGTCCCTGGGCTGCTGGGACACGAGCAGCTGCTCTGGGCTGCCCACAGGCTCTGGCTCCTGGCCCTGAGCAGGCCCTGTGCTCTGCCCACCTGCCCACCCAGCCTCGTGCGTGAAGCCTGGGTGCACTTGGGCGCCTGCTGCGCCCTTGTTTGGGCTGTGATGGGGTCCAGTGGGGTCTGTGGGACACCAGGACAAAGGTGGCCTCTCATGGGGACGCCATGGGAGCTGCTGGGAAAGCCTGCCTGGGGTCCACGCCCTGCGGCAGGAGAGCCTTCCTGGCCCTTCACTTCTTTCCAGGGAGAATCCTGCGGTCCGAGAAGCCCACTGGGCCTGGCCGAAGGGCCTCCCCACGTGCTGTGGGGTGTGTCTGGGCGGGGCCCGGGTTCCGGCTGAAGTGCAGCACCCCTGTTACCTGTTAAACTCGGATGACAGCCACATGGTCCACTCCTGTGGACATGCCCAAGGAAACAGGAAGAGAGGTCCATGGGACACTCGGACATGGGTGTGCCCAGCAGCAGGACTCGCCCTGGACAAGAGGGAGGTGCCCAGATGCCTGTTGCGAGGAAGGATTTCACACACAGGCTCTTCCGGCTGCTGCGGCGGGCAAGAGGCTTCGCGCAGAACCCAGCTCCACTCAGATACAACGGAAACAGCCAGGTGTGTAACAGTGAGGGTCAGCGGGGAGCCATTGCTGGGAGGACCAGGGTCAGCCCTCAAGGGCAGGGCCGTCCCGGCAAAGGCCTCGAGGATTCAGATAGCCAGGGTGGGTGTCAGGGTTAAAGGTCGGGCTCTCCATACACTGGCCAGGCAGGGTTTTGCCACCCCTGGGATTGGCAGAGCCAGGGCAGGGCAAGAGGCCATCGTCAGCATGTTGGAAAAGAGGCCAAGGGGGGCCTGACCAAAGCTCCATCAGGGACAGCATCCCTGTCACCATCCATGGGTGAATGGATGTGCAAAATGTGGTGGGCACACGGCAGGGCAGTGCCAGCCATGCACAGGAGAGAGGAGCTGGTGCCTGCTCGGGCCAGACGCGGAGACCCCTGTTAAGTGACCCTGCCCCACACAGTATCCAGAGTGGGAGCCACAGAGACAGCAAGGCAGGGCTGCCTGGCACTGAGGGTGTGGGTGGGCACAGCGCCACTGCTGCAGGGCTGGACCGCCCTGAGCTGGCTGCCCTGTTGGTTGCACTACCCCGGAGAATGCCAGGCACTGGGCTCAGGGGCAGCTGTGTGGTGCGAATGAGCCTCTGTGAAGCTGCTTTCCAAAGAGCTGCGGGAGAGACCACACCCTGCTCAGCACCCGCGGAGGGGCCCCAGGGGACCCATGGCACAGCAGGGCACCTTGGGGCACCCCAGGGCATAGCAGGACACACCAGGACATACCACAGCACCCCGGAGCACAGCAGGGCACACCAAGGCACACCAGGACACACCAGGGCACAGCAGGACATACCAGGGCACCCCGGGGCACACCAGGATGCACTAGGACATAGCAGGGTACAGCAGGACACAGCAGGACAAAAAGAAACACCAGGATACCCCTGGACACAGCAGGACAAGTAACCATCAGGTCACCCCTGGACAAGAATACACCAGACACAGCATGACCAGGAAATACCAGGGAACTACCAGGGCGAGCAACCACCAGGACACCCAGGACACCCCAGGACACCCCAAGACACCCCAGTTCACCCCAGTTCACCCCAGGACACCTCAGGACATCCTAGGATGCTTTATTACAGCCACCTTCTCTACTGTGATGTCATCACCCTGAGAAAGAGTTGAACTGTAGGTCAGTGACTTTTAAAAACACAGACACATGGCATGTGACCCTTGGGACACACTGACAGCCATGGGAGGTTCTTCTGGACCCCCTAGGCTGGAACGGGCTCCTCTCCAGCAGGACAGGCCAGCGGCAACACCAACACCCACAATCCCAAACACGAGAGCAGGGAACATGTCAGTCATACTGTGGACGGGCCACTGAGAGGTGGCCCACCTGGAAGTCTCTGGTGCAGCGACTCGGCTTCAGCTTGCCCAGATGTCCTCAGTTCCTGAGGGACGGGCTGGCCCCTCGCAGGCCCCCCAGCCTAGAGCTTCCCCGGCAGCACCTGCCGGGGCTCAGCCTACAGGGAGACTCAGATCTCTCATGACCCGACGGAACCAAGGAGCCGGGGCAGAGTCGGCCTGCAGGCCCCAGCGGTGTCGGGGTCCACCTTCAGCCTTTGCAGGACACACCCAGATTCCCAGACCCTGGGGACCCAGCAGAGCTCCCGAGAACACCAGTCACCGGGCCACTTGGGGACTCCAAAATCAAATGTGTTTTAGGCTGAGCGGAAGGCAGCCTTGGGGGGGGCCTCGGTGGAGGCATCTCACAGAAAATGTCACAGCAGCAGGTGACTGGTGCCCACGGTGCTGTCCACCTGGGCAACCGGAGCTTAGGCGTCTGAAAGGCCCTGGGCAGGCCCAGTCACCTCCACCCAGAGTGACTGAGGATGGACAAGGATGAAGGGTGCCCTTGGTCTGCATGCCTGGGAATAGGCCACTCTCAGGAGGACACAGGAAGGAGAGAACAGCACTGTAGATGACCTTCTCCTGGAGCAGTGTGTTCAGAGGCTCAGCAGTAAAATCACTGAGGACACTCGCGGCACATCCCCGACAGCCCTCTTCCCACAGGAAGCCCACCATGTCTCCTCGCTACATCAGGGAAGTGGAGAGTGTCTCTGCTTAAGTAGGTCAGGGGGCAAGGCGTGGCCAGAGGGCAGGCGGCCCCTGCATGCAGAGCCGTGGGGAGCCACGTGGACACACACACACACACACATACACACACACCCCTGGGCCCTCCTCCCAGCCAGGTGCCTAGCCAGCTAGGGCAAGGCAGCGTCCCCTGGGGTCTGCAGCTGGACATTCTAGAGCTGTCCGGGGGCCTTGTATCTCCAAGTCCCAAGTTCCCAGGGGTCTGGTCTAGAGAGGGCTAGTTGCCATTCCACACAGAGGGCAGCAGGTGACTGGAGCATCCACACCTGCCTTGGAGTCCTCTGTCCAGGGTCCAGCTGGGCAGCACTGGATGAGGAGAGGGGATCACACACCTGGATGAGGGAAGAGGATCCAGGGAAGAACCAGCCTGGGGCAGCGGCCTGGCCCCAGCAGAGAATGCTCCTGGCCCCACATGGGGCAGTGCCCATCTGTCAGTGGACAATCTGCTGCAGCCCGCCCGGCCCGGGGCTGTGAGGAGCTAATAAAATAACAGCTGTGCACAGGTTCTGGAAGCCACAGAGCCACCCACTAGCGGGAAGTGTTATTAAATCAATTTATTACCTGAATGTCCCTTCCAGCCAGACCCATTTCAAATCAATTAAACTGAAAAATGGCTGCAGAGAAGTGCACAGTTGGGACCCATGATGGTCACACCAGGGCTCTCAGGTTCTGCTCTCACGGGGCCCTGCCTGGGTCAGCTGGACGTTGACCCCAAGGACGTCGGGGTGTTGCCTTGGGACCATGGAGTCACCTCAAGTGGAAGCAGGGCTTCTGCTGACGGGATGGGAGATGGAAAGGGGAGGTGTCCTGGGCTGGCTCTCAAGGGACACAGGGAGGCAGAGGAGGATTTGACAAGGAGGGGGGACTGGGCCTCAGGGGCAGAGGTTGGAGGGAAGTGGCCACAGGCTGAAGAACACCTGGGGCCACCAAAGTCTGGAGAGGCAGGAAGAACCCTCCTGCAGAGCCCCAGAAGAAGCGTGCCCTGTCCCTCTCTTGCCTGGCCTCCCGGCCTCCCGGCCTCCTGGCCTCCTGGTCTCCCGACCTCCAGAACTCTGAGGTAGGAGGTCTCTGTGGGTGCAGGACGCCCACCCTGCAGGCACATGGGGCAAGGGCCGGCAGCACTGAGCTGCAACCCTTCCCGTGGCCCCGGCAGTCCCTGTCCTGAACAGGTCTGCACTGGTCTGCTCTGGGGCTTCTCTTGTTTGGGATGCCTCTGCTTGGCCATGCAGATTCCACGCTGCTGTGGGAACAGGAGAACTCAGCTGAGCCTATTTTCTCAAAATTTCTGGGACACATAAAAGAGGAGTTGACCCACCTCTGGGTTAGGAGGCTAGCTCCAAAAATAAGGCTCAGAAAAGCCCGAGCTTCAGGGGAACCGCCCTGAAGTGCCCTCTTCATCGGGTTCCAGCCCTGCCGGCCACCCTCAGGGATCTGAGCAAAACCCGCACTGCTGCTCCACTCTCGGGGCCAAATGTCCCATTTTGCCAAAATGCGTGGGCTGGATGGCTTCAGTGGGGACCGAGAGAACGTGCCAGGTTCTCATTAGGGGGCTGGGCCTGTGGCGGCCCCTCTGCCCCTGCAGTCCTGCACTGCGGCGATCTGCCTGGACCCTGAGCCCTGGCTGGGTTGACCCTTGAACCACCAGCTCAGGAGCATGGGGCACAGTGGCAATGGCTGAAGCCCCAGAGAGGGAGGGCGCCCAGCTCTGGACTTGGAGCAAGGCCGGTGCCTTTCAGGACCAGGGCTGGGGGCTGTGGAGGTTGGTGGAGCCCTGGCCAGAATTTAGGGCAAAGCGCTCCATGGAGAGCCTGCCTCAGGTCACAGGCACCTCACCCTCAGGACTTTGGAGGTGGGTGGCCTTCGTGAGGAGACACCTGGGCCAAGGACATTCCATACAGCCCAGGTGCCCTCTTGAGGACCACTCCCTGTTTCTCGTGTGACACTCGGTCTCCTACACCCTGGAGTGGCCCTGAGCTGGCCACACAGCTACAAGTACACAGGGCTGTGGCCTCTGCTCTGTCGGGGCTCTGAGCCGCGACCAAGCTCCACCACAAGGGTGGCCCTGGGGTCTCTGCTCCCGCCCCTGCAGGCCCCGCTGAGCTCAGCTCAAGGCACCAGCAGACACAGGGCCCTTGCGTCTGGCCTTCCAGCTGGCCTTGGCTGGGAGTCACTGAGTGGCCATGGGTGCCGGCTTGCAAGGGCATTAAGTGATAATTGTCACTTCTCCTCGAAGCTCAATCTGATTAGGGGAGAAGAGGGCTTACCAACTGCCTGCTGGGCCGGAATTTCCAGAAAGCCTCTTCTGGATTGGATTCTGCACGTTTATCTCTTAAGCCCCAGAGTTTTGTGAATGTAGAAAGGACTGAGGGGGAAGCTGGACTTGATTTGCATGGACAACTCCTCTCTGCCAGGACTCAGGTCTTATCCGAGTTTGCTCAAATGTGATGATAACCAAAAACCTTTGGCTTTAATCCTCTTTCCTCTGCGCGTTTCTAAGCATTTTTGTGCTGAAATATAGGGATTTCTTGGTGGATTGGACTCTCCTGGCTGGCCATCCGTCATCTTTGTGCACTTGAATAACAGTAATTACAGCAATAATGACATTAGCTCCCACTCGTGGGGTGGGTCATGGCTTGCAGCCGTGCTCTCACAATCTCTCATCTCATTTCATCCCCAGAGACGGACGGGGGGGGCGGGGTGGTGATTTGAGCTAAGGCCACAGAAGAGGCACAGAGGAGAAACCTCGGAGGGCCCAGACTGTGACCCTGGTCTGTGGGCCCCTGGCAGAGATGACCTCCCCTTCCAGAGGCCCCGACGCCCGCTCTCTGGCCTGCCTGTTCCTTTCCCACCCCCTCCTGTGAGCCTCGCCCCTTCCCAAAACACCCTGCAGAGTGGCAGCTGGTGTTCATCCCATGACAGGAGAAATGCAAAGCAGGCCAAGGAGAGGGACATGCAGCCAAGGCGAAGGGAGACTGCGCCGTGATCAGGCTCCCCAAAGAGCCAAGAAAGGGGCTGCGTTCAGTCACCGTGGCTGGTCACTGTGAGGGTCTAGTCCCAGCCACTGTCCTTCCCCGTGCAGCTCTTCCCACCTGCGGGAGGGCAGAGTAGAGCCCAGCGTTACCTCTGCCCAGCTGACGCCCATCCTGTGTGGTCCCCTCTGCTTGTAAAGAGAGGAGTCATGCAGCTCTGAGGGAGCACAAATCCCCGGAGTGGCAGCAGAGGGCCGGGGTGTGACAGTGCCACTCTCACCTGGTTTGTCTCTGGAGGTGGGATGGCAAGGGCGTCCGTGACAGTGAAGCCCCTGGGTCTGGGAGTCCATGAGACAGAGGGCAGGGCAGGGAGGGCACACTGCTCACTTAGTGGGGGACAGGCCGAGGACTCAGTGGGGGACAGGTCCAGGTCAGGGCTGCAGAGCTGGAAGAAGCCTGACCGTGCTCTTCAGGACACACAGGCTTGACCAGTTTCCTGAGCCCAGCACCATTTCTCTGGTAGCTTTGAGGCAGGAGCCACAGTGACTGTCTCTGGACACGTGCTGCTCAGGGGCACTGCCCCCGGGCCAGAGCTGAAAGCAGAGCTCTGAGGCCCCACAGCCACCGGCCGTGTGAGTCCACCTGAGTGAATCTGAGGGAAGGCAACAGTGAGGGACGAAAACAGGGCATCACGCTCAGAGACCCTGTGCTCTATAGAGGGTGGTGGCTCCCTCATGGGCTCAGGGCTGGCCAGGAGCTGCTGCCCCCAGTGTGGTGAGGGAGGACGGTACCCATGTCACCAGGCTGGGAAAAGTCCAAAGTTCAAAATTCTAAGTACAGTCCCTACTAACCCTGCACCAACAGAAAGCCAGAAGTTTGTGTGGTGGACAGTGGAGAGCAGGACCATCTGCACGCAGGGAGGGAGGGGCCAGGCCCTCCTGCTCCCCCTCGGCAGGGACGCCCCAGGGCTCCTGTGCCTTCAGGCTCCTGAATGCAAACCTTCAGGGACCGCGGAGGTACTGATGAGCATCAGGGACTGGAGCATGGAACGGCCTAATACAGACACCGGATCCTTGTGGAGACGACCTGCGTGTGGGTGCAGGTTAGCACTCGCTGGCACTGTCTCTCCTCTCTGTCAGCTGGATGACCTAGCAGCAGCAGCACCCTGGTGCAAGATCTTGGTGTTTAACACCCTACAGTGCTGAGGTGCTAAAAAAAACCCCACAACACCCCATAATGATGTGAGACGTCCCAGGGCACAGGAGCTGGTGGAAGAGCTCCCAGTGGCCGGCGCTGGCCAGATTCGAGCCCCACCACAGAGCAAGTCAGATCTGAACCCAAAGTGCAGAATGAAACCCACGGGCGCACCCCATTACAAACAAATGGTGGACCCCCAGGTGAGGGGAAGAGGGGCCTTGCCGCAGTCTTGGCTGGGCACAGAATCACGAGCCACCACACAGCTTTGTAGATTCAAACAGCAATTCTTTATTCCCGAACTCACACCAGCCTCTACACACACGTTCTGGGGCAATCCCAGTTCTCCTCCCCAATTCACCTACTACACGAGGCTTTATTCCCAAAATCCTCTCTGAATCTCACGAGAGCTCAACGGGAGCTCAGGCAGCAGGAACGCCCTAATCCCGGCAGCAATAATCTTCAACCTCCAACTTCCCTAAAATCCCTATCGTCTTAAACTGGGAACGCCCTAAACCCAAGGACCGGGATACTATACTTCCTCAAACTGCAGGATACACCCTAATCCTGGATCCACCCTGGTCCTTGAGTAGGGTCACCTTTCTCAAACACACATGCAATGTCAACAGCGAAATTCCAAGGCAAGTCCATTTAACATGGGGTACGCTGGCAAGGAAATTTCGATGCGTCATTCCTACTTGGTAATGGCCCTCAGCAGGGCCTCTTCCCACACAGAGGGCTTCCAAATGGCTTGTGCCCTCAAGGTGCACAGAGAACTCCCCACCCCCAAGGCCGGGCTGAGCAGGGCTACTTCTCTCCAGAGAACAGGACCTGTCCCTGACCTGGGGCCCCTGGGAGAGGTCCAGTCACCAGGGCTGCTGCTGTGGTTACCCCCACGGCCCTGAGATCCTACGGTGGGGAGCAGGGCCCACTCTCAGGGTCGAAGACCAGAGCAGATGTAAGGGACCGGCGAACGATGGAGGAAGAGACCACCAAGAGACCGTCTCATGCAACAGCAAAAGGGGGTTTATTGAAGATCCAGCGCGCTGGGGCTCCGTGCTCACTCAAGAAGGGAGAGTGGCCCAGAGCCCCGAGCAGGGGTTAAGCAGTGCTTAAGTACACTTTTTGGGGAGGGCGGGGGCTTTGCATACATCAGAGCAAATCATCATGAGGCGCGGGAAAATCGAACAACAACTCTCAAACATGATTAGTACATTCATTGGTGGGAACAGGTCGGGCGGGGTGATAGGTCAGTCCTAAAGCGGGGTATACATTCAAACTGATTGGTTTAGGCCCTGAGGTGCCTACGTGCTGAGCTGCACTGGGTCCAGGTTGTTAAGCAACTAAGTGGTCAGGGGGCATTCCTACACATATCTAATGGGCAGTCCCGGGAATTGTCTTAACAGCTACAGGAATTTCAGGCTTTGAGTGTAGCTTAGAAACTTGACAATACCTGGTCCTTTACATTTTAACTCAGGCTTTGCAGCTTAGAAACTTGACAATACCTGGTCCTTTACACTTTAACTTCAGTTTCTTTTACTCTTTCACAGGGAGCTTGGTGAACTCTGGGTCAGTGGTCAGCAAGTGTCCCTCAGTCATGAGCTGTGGCCACATGGTCAGCTGGCATTCGAAGTCCATCCAGGGAAGCTGAAGGGACTGGGCGGCCCCTGGCCCCAGGCTTGGCCTCCTCCTGAGGCTCTCTGGATGCTCCCACCCTGGTGAGCTGGGCAGGATTCAGTGAGTCCTGGCTGGAGGTTCACAGTGATGGCCTCATGTCCTCCCTCTGCCTGTTCCAACCATCTCTGCTGTCCCTCACAGGTCCCCAAGGTCCTCCTGTGCGTGTGGAAGGAGGGCGTGGGCATCCGCCAGCCCTGGCCTGCACCCTCTCGCCTCCACAGGATCTGAACAAACAAGACTACTTTTTAATGCGATCTTTTCTGGAACCGCCTGGTCCTCCCTGCTGGAGCCCGGGGCAGCAGCAATGAGATGTTTCCCATGGTGCTGTCCCTGGGGATAGGTCGGCCAGGAGCAGCTTTGCCCAGGGCAGACAGTTGGGCAGGTGGAGCCGGCTGTGCTTTGAAAGGCGCTGCAAGGTCTTTTCCAAGAAAAAAATCTCTCTTCTCTCTAGACCTGTGGCAAGGCCTGAAATCCCACCCATCAGTCACACCTGGTGCAAACCTGTCTGCAGAAGGGTCCCACTTTGAGTGCCATGTGCCAGCACGGATGGGGGAAGCTCTGCATTGCTATTACGAACCAAAGATGAATGTGCCCGCCTGGGCCAGATCCACTCCTGCCCAGATCCCACTGCCCCGTCATCAGGGGCAGAGCCGCCTCTGAGTGTTGACACATGGTTTGGCTTTACCTGTGAAAGGTGAGCACACCCCCGACCCCTCCTCCTGACCCTCCCTTTTGGGGGCAGGTCACCTCTGTTCCTGGTGGGTGGGTCCCGTGGGGGGCGTGGGCTGGCTGCATGGAGAGCTATTTGGGAGAAGGCTGGCTTTTGTGACAGCAATATGGACTGCCCCTAACATTGGCCACTTAGTACAGATGGGGAAAGGGTCCAGAGTTGGTAGGCTTGGATAAGTCTGAGACGAGAGAGGCAGGAAGCAGGAGACCTCCGTTCTGTCCAGGAAGGCAAACCTGGTGAGCCCAGAAACTGAGGGCTGGGAGCTTCTGGTAGGCAGGGGAGGCAGAGGGACACCTGTAGGGGAGACCAAGGGATGACCCCAGGTTCCCAGGCTCCCCAAGCCAACTATGCCGCCTCTACAGGGAGAACTGTCCAGCCTCCCTGGCCCCTGCATGACCACGCCCCCACTTGGCCCAGAAATGGCTCACATTGTTTAATGACACCCCCAGACACTAGGCCAGGCACTGTTTTCCATGGGACACGTGGAGCAGGCTATGGCTTGACTTTGTGCTCAAGTGACATGAGATAAAACAACCAGAACGTGCCAAGGGTCGTGCACTGGCCCTGTGGACATGCGGCCTTGCGGCCTCATTCATCCCCCACGGCCTCACAGAGCAGAGCAAGCAGCCAGATGCTGAGGCTGTCTGCAGGGTCAGGGCACCACGGGGGTGCTGGGTCTGCATACCACCTGACCACCTCACCAAGGCCACTTATGGGGGCCACTACCCTTTGGGGACCACCTCGATAAGGGAAAACAAGGCTCTTCTGGCCCAGAATATCCTTCTTCTGCAGACAAACCTCCGGGAAGCCAAGGCAGAGCCTGACTGTGCCCTTGATAGAAAGAATCCTAAGGGCCCTGTCAGCCAGCAAGCCTGCTTCTGGGGCTGTGCTCGGGAGACGGCCAGAGTGCTCACACATCTCGGAGCACAGCGTCCCTCACATTTCTTTGCAGTGAAAGAAGTGGACACAACCCAATACCCTCAAGGAGGGGCCAGGTAGGTGGTGGGGCTTCCTGTGGCTGGAGGGAGTGGCCTTGCCCATGCTGTCCTGCCTCAAAGCCATGCTGACACCTTGAGGGATGTTCAAATCCCAGTTCAGCTCTAGAGAGCCGCCCGGAGCTGGCATTCCTCCCCAGGCAGGGCCAGGTGCACAGGAAGCTCTCCTCCCACTCCCCCACTGCAGGGCCAGCTCCTGCGGCGCAGGCCTGGCCCTGGAGGAAAAGGGCAGAGACAGGCCTGCCCTGAGGCTGCACTGCTGGACTCTGAGCTCTGTGCCCTGACCTCACAGAGCAACCTCAGCCTCACCTGGTCCCTCCTAGGAAGGTCCCACGGGTTACCAGATGCCCCCACCCAACTCCCCCAGTCCTGAGGTCCCTCCTCCAGCCACCTGTTGGAGGGAGACTTCCTGAGCCTGTGGAGCTGTGTTGTCTCTGCAGCCAGGCGGGGTCCCCGTGACTTCTTCCTGTCCTGCCTCACACTTCACATCTCAGCATTCCCTGGACAGCCAGGTGCAGTCCAGTGGGGACCCTCTGCACCCCACCATTTGGTTTGAAGGGGATCCCCGCACTGCACAGGGCCCTCCAGTGCTCCGGAGTCTGGACCAGGCTCTTCATCTCTGGCGTCCATTCCCAGCTCTCCGGGAAGCTCCTGAGTCTGTGTCTGTCCCCTGTGCAGAGTGGAGCGCTGGCTACAGAACCACTCAGAAGGCTCAGGGCTGCAGCTGGGAGGTTGTGCAGGTCTGCAGAGCTGGAGGACTCCCGCACAGCCCTCTGTGAGTATGAAGACCAGCAGGGCTGAGCCAGGGGACCAGAGGGAGACCAGGTGCCCTGCCGAGCTGCCCAGGCAGCCCCTTGGGCTGTGGGGTGTGGAGCCTGGCACAGAGTGTCTGCTGAGGACATCAGTGTGGGCGTGCCGTTGGTCACAGTGAAATCTGAGCCAGAGCGAGCCAGGCCCTGGGGAGGAAGGACAGGCTACCTGGAATTGGGTCACAGCCCATCAGCATCATTGTTCAGCAACAATAAGCAGGAATCGACTTCTCAGTGTTTTCCCATGCACCCCAGCATGCACCCCAGCTCTCTCAGTCTTCTCATCAGAGGTGGCTAACAATGTGTCCTGTGTGCTCAGATCTCATAGCACTTGTCCCTATTGTCCCTGTTTGCAGATGAGGCTGAGGCCAGGAAGGAGGTAACTTTCCAAGGTCGCCCAATGCCACCTGACTTAGTGCCCCACCCTGCCCCTCCCAGCTGCCCCCACCTGGGATTGGCATCCTGCTTGGTGTCCTGAGGGTTTCTCTGGGCACAAGCCCCAGGTCCTCGTCTGGTAAGAGCTGCCCAGGCTGGAAGGATACCCACCAAGCTCCTGCCTCTCCAGGCCCTGTGCTGTGGCCCCTTTCACTGTGAAACATTTACCCCCACCGTGCCCAAGTGCCCTCCAGCAGCTCCGGGGACCTCACATCACTGTGTGGCCATCACCACCATCCGTCTCCAACTGCAGCCTCCTCCCACACAGCAGCCCTAGCCCCTCCCTCGACACTGGCTTCCACTCCCCATCCAGCCGCGACGGCCACCTACATCCTGTCGCTGTGGACTCAGTGACGGACTTCCTGTCGCTGTGGACTCCATGATGACACTTGGATGACACAAATGTGTGCACTTTCGAGAGTGACCTACTTCATTCACCTCGTGTCTTCCAGGCCCGCCTGAGTCGTGGCCCACGGTGCAGGGACCACACCCTGTCGCCAGCCGTCCAGTCTCCGCCCACGCACAGGCCGCTTCTCCTTCTTGGCTTTGTGAATGAGGCCCTGCGAGCACGGCTCAGCTCGGCAGGCCAGTTCTCCCGGGATTGCTGGGTCGCGCTCTCCTCTCTTCAGGGTTCCCAGGAAGCACCCTGCTGCCCTCCATGGCAGCTGCTCCAAGGCACGTTCCCACCGGCGGCTCGCAGGGCTCAAGTTCATGTCCATGCCAACGATTGTTTTCTGCTTTAATTGATCAGAGCTATCCAGGGCACTTGCACATTATCTCATTGACTGTTTCTTCCCTAAAATGAGGTCACCCCATCTAGGGGAAGGAGACCTAGGACAGACAGCCTGAGGGAGTTGTTCCGTGCTACTGGCCAGGGGGAGACTGACCCGTCTGAGGCAGAGCCCAGCCTCTCCTGTGCTCAGCTTCTGGCCAACCTCATTCCTGTCCTGTCCTGTCCACTGAGCACACTGAATGAATAATGAGTGAACTGCATGAGCAGGGGAGCAGCTAGAGGGCACCGTGGACAGTGCTGTGGCTCCTCCAGAAGAAGCTCCGGCCAATAGCATGGAGCGGCCACTGGCTGGTGTCCAGGCAGCATGGCCCTGGAGGACACAGTGCTGGGAACTCTGGGGAGGATGTGTGGAGGCTCCATCCTGCAGAGAAGGGGAGCAACTCGCCCCTGGGGCTCTGTGCTACACAGCAAGTCATAACAAGGATGCCAGGGCCAGGGGCCAGCAGGCAGGATAGCCCGCAGGGTGGACCTCTCATTCCCCAGAGGCCCTGGCCAACTTCAGGACAAAGGACCAGAAGGCTCTTTGAGAGGAGGGAGGTAAAAGGCAGCTCTTTGATCAGTATACGAATCTGCTGACCTTGGTTGGCGAGCCTTGGCCCCTCCTCGCCTGGCATACATTAACCTGCCACGTGGCAGTGTCCAGAATTAATCAGCGTCGCCTCCCACCTGGCCTCGCTCAGCCATGTTTGCTTGCAGGGACCAGGGTGGGTGGAGGGTGAGATGCCTTGTGGGAGGCAGGGTGCTGCCTGTCTCCATGGTGGTTGCACCCAACCTCACGTACCTGCCTCCCTCCTCTGTGGGCAGGAAGCCAACTTCCTTCCTTTCTTCCACCGTCAGGACACACGCCTGGCTTGGCCGGCTTAAACCTCTTCCCATACACACCGGCTGTGAGTTTCTGGGGAGGGCTGAGGGGAAGACCCTTTCTCATCCTCCTCCCTTCCTCTGTGTGCACAGACACGTGTGCAAGCCTGTGCACGGGATCAGCCCACGCATGCCCACACGGCATGTCCAGGTCCCGCTCTGCAGCCCCAGGGCGTGCGTCTCCTCAGAGCCCTGGTGAAGAGGTTCCAGGCCATCAGGCAGCTCTGCCTCCAGCAGCTCTGACTGCCGGCTGCACCTCCAGCAAGGACCCCTCATACCCGTGCTCAGGCCTCGTAGGAACAGCTGCCATAGAAGAGGGCCCTCACCCTGATGGGCAGGACCTGGCAGAGGGGATGCAGCTGCGTGTGGAGGGGGAGTCTGGAGGTGGGAGCAGGACGGGATCCCAGGAGTCCGAGAGTCTCGTCTAAATTCTGACCGCTACCCACCTTAGCCTAAACCTTGTGGGTTCCTCCCTGCCCCTGGCTATACCATGCAGAGGGAGCTGCCTGTGGCTGGCAGGCCCAGGTGGGGACAGTGGGGGAGGGAGGCTGACCTTGGTGTGCCTGTCCCCAGGTGTCACCACAGAGAAGTCAGCCTCCCTGTTGTTTCTGGAAGTCTCTGTGGCCGTGTGTCTGAATGAGGATGCTGGTCCACTCACGTACACATGTGGACCTCCCACACGGGCTCTGCTAGGACACGGTGGTCATTCGTGGGCCCGCGTGGCTCTTCCTGGCGCTTCACATCCTTAGCTGACGACAGCGGCCTGCATGCCCGGGCATTGCCCTTGTGCTGATAGGGCCGCTGGAGCGCAGGATGACATCACCGCTCAAGGTCACAGAGCTGTTGGATGTTGGATGTGAGCTCAGGTGGCTTGAGTCAGAGCTGCTGCGGAGGAAAGGGGCCTCTGGGCCTCTCAGGGTGGGGGCCTGGCCCAGACGCTCAGAGCTGGCCGGGCACAGGATGGGTGCAGCCAGGATTGTGTCTGGGTTCTGGGCAGAAGATGGAAAACTAGAATAAAGGGATAGATCCACTCATTTAAGGTCAATATTTATTCATTTTAAAATGTAATTTTAAAAACTTATGAAATGTTTTAAACATTGAAAGAGGAAGCCTGGCTTGCTGAGCCCACCGTGTACCTGGGCCAGGATGAGGAAGTCACCCCCAGGGGGCCAGTGGCACTCGGTTTTCACCTCCCGCCTCCCACCCGGCCCCCACCTTGGGGCACCAAGGGCACATCGCAGCTTCCCATCGTCTGCTGGGAATCGCTGCTGGGTATTTCTCTCTCGTGCTTTAAAGGAACCACCTTGTTATGCTGTGGTCACTGCCAGGCCCCACGCGTCACCACAGGGAAGTCAGCTCCCCTGTTCCTTCTGGAAGTCTCTGGGGCCGTGTGTCTGATGAGGATGCTGGCCGCTCGCTGGTGGGCTTTGAGGGCTCCTTCCACGATGTTGTTACGGGCAGCATATCTGTGTCCCCCAGATTCAACACTGATGTCCAGTGGGATGGTGAGAGGGACGTGAGGAGGTGATCAGGGTAGATGAGGGCCTGAGAGTGGCCCTGTGATGAGATTCGTGCCCTCGTGAGGAGAGATCAGCGAGCTGGTGAGAGGGCAGTGTCTGGAGCCAGGAAGGGCCTGCACCGTGCCCCGGGTCTGGGCCTTCTGGCCTCCAGAGCATGAGGAAGAAGGGTGTTGTGGACAAGCCGACCCACAGGACGTGTCAGCCCCAGCAGGCGGCCAACATCTTCTACTTGCACGTTTGTCCTGAGGGCCCGGGGCCACCAGCCTCCCAGAATCCTCTGCAGTTTGCAGCAGCCGACTGCCCCTGTGCTGTCATTGAATGTCCCTCTGTCCTGCGTGTTTCCAGGAGTGTCCTTGGACCTGAGTCCTGATGATGGTGGGCAGGGGGTTCCAGCAAGAGCCCCGGCTGGGTGGGCAGGTGAACCCTGTGTCTCGTTGTTTTCATGGGGTGGGGGTGTCAGCCTCGACCCTCTTCACAAACCCCACCCGCCTCCTGGAGGTCCCAGCAGCGCCTGTCACCTATGTCCTCCTTAAGGTCTGCAGGGGAGCTCTGCTGTCACCCTCCGTGCTCTGCCCCCTGAGCTAGAGGACTGGGGTGAAGCGGTGCCTCCCTGGTCCCAGCCGGGGAAGGGCACGGAAGCCTGGCTCTGTCCCTGCGTTGGCCTGTGTCCAGGCTGTCACACCCTGCCCCGGGGCCAGCATGGTTCTTCAGCTTGCTCCAGAGCATGTGATGTCACCACATCGGTCGTCCCTCTCCCCTGTTTTTATGTGCACGCCCACGCGGCCTCTTCATTAACTCATGGGGGCGTCTCCAAGCTGTGTTCCTTAAAGCACATTTTGCTTCTAAATGTTTTTTAAAAAAACCTTATGACTCTCTTACAAGTCGATTTTCACTCTGTCTAAAGTCAGTGTGCCCTGGGGACACCCAGGTCACCATCTCATGTTTCCCCCGCGTCTCTGGGAGAGCTCCTGGACACTGCCCTTCCAGAGTTTCTGGCTCCTGAGTCCTCCTTCTGCCATGGCCTTTTGAGGGGACACTGTCTCTACCGTGTTCTCATGGGTTCAGCCTGGGGACGCAGGCCAGGGGAACCATGGGAGGAGCAGGAAGGACGTCAGCCCCCGGCAGGATCGGCTCCATTCAGAGAGGCCTGTTAGGGTTCAGCTCTGAAATGAGTGACTTTTTTTTTTTTTGCAATTTTTACCCTGGGGCTCTGTCAGCAATAAAAGAGGCTGAGAGCTTCCTCAAGAGCTCAGAGCCCTCAGAAGGCCCGGCTCAGAGTCCAGCAGCTCACAGCCTCTGCTCTTCTTCTGGGCACATGTAGCAGGTGTCCTTGAGAAGACTGTCCAATCGCAATGTCTGTGGCTTCGTTGGCAGGTCTTCCTGGGCCCCACCTTCTCACCTGTCCTGGACCCCAGGCAGAAGGGAGGTGCAGCTGCCTGAGGTACACACGTTCATGCGTGTGCACAGTCTGAGCCACATGGCTCGAGCAGGCCACTGTCTGGGAATGCCCCATTTTCCGTGATCCCCAGAGTGGCGAAGAGGGGAGTGCAGGTGTCCCAGGCTGCAGCTGCAAAAATGCATGTCTGGGTTCTACGGGACTCTGGGCATACCCACGTCTGACACTGGGCAGCACACAGAGGTCACCAGGGGCTGCAGAGGCTCCTGCTCAGCTGGGGCTTGATACCTCTGACGGGGCCACCAGCCCTGCTGGCCAAGTCCTAGAGGCAGGTGGGCAGAAGCTGTGTGTGCAGAATGCCAAGCAGGGCTCCCCGAGATACTGCACGCACAGGGGACAGCCCCCCTCTTCACAGAGGTTCTGCTGTGGTCACAGGGCCACGTGCTCACGTTCAGTGCTGGCTCCTGCCCTCCGATGAGGCGACCTGACTGCCCAGAGCCCAGCTTCTCCAGACTCACATCTTCCAAAAGCGCTTGGGGCAGGTGCCAAGCCAGCCCAGCCACCAAGGAGAGGAAAGGGACAGACACTGAACAGAACTCAGAGCAGGGGACCAGGCTCTGCCTGCTGGAGCCCACGGGGCAGAGACCCAGATGACTGGCCCCTTTCATCTGCAGAGGCAGCTCCCGACTCTCCCTCCGCTGGCTGGGAGCACACCCCGCAAAGCAGGCCTCCAGGGCTTCCCGGTGGCATTTTCTTGGGTTACAAGTCTATCCAGCCATATCCCAGATTTCCCTCGGCACCTGCTTGGCACAGCAAGTGTGCCAGGAAGTGTGCCAGAAGTGTGCCAGGAAGCACAGCGTGAGCAGGAGAGCCCCAGGCATGTGGCGGCGGTTAGCACTCCTTCAAGGAGGAAGCGCGGAGCAGCCTGCTTCCTTCCGTGTGCGGCGGAGAATTGTTCACCCTGGAATCTCACCGTCAGATAAGACAGAGTCGAAAAGGGAAGTATGAATAGGTAGCATCTGCGCCCACAGCCATACACACGGCCACCACAGGAGGACACAGAAACTGCGTTTGTTTCATAGAAATGAAGAAGTCAGCATTGACGATCACGTTTCCTTCAGAGCTCTGCCGGCGCGTTGGAGCCATGGAAGGACATGTGGCTGCCTTCCTCCTGGCCTGCAGGTCGCAGCGTCACCATAACCCACTCACAATCCTGTGTCCCTGCTGCCACGCTGGGAGAGGAGCCCGCAGCAGGCACCGTACGGCTCTGCCTCTGGCCCACGGTCCACCTCCCCCTGGATGGTCCCCCACAGCCCATGTGAAAGTCAGATGGCCTCTTCCTGGGGTGCCCACTCAGGATGTCTCCAGGGGACTTACGTGAGGTGCAGACTCGCGGGCCCTCCCTGGCCTGGCCCCACAGGAGACGGCACACCACTCATTGCTCAGGGGAGGACAGGGGCGTTGACGTGCCTCACCGAGAGCGTCAGGTTTTATGCTTTAAGACAAAGGAAGCTTGTTTTTAAATGATCCTTTGTTCTGGGTGACACGATGATAGAGGAGCCACACCACCCACAGGGGCACAGAGTGGGGACCCTGGGTCCTTGGAACACACACCCATTTGTCCCTGAAGCATCCTCTTCTTCTGACTCCACCTCAGATCAGCCGTTCTCTACAGAACTCTGGGTCCTTGTCATAGGAAGGGTATTTAGAGACCATAGTCTGTCTGCCAAGGGTGCCCATAACTACTGAGTGGTCATTGTCTCTAGGTGTTGTCAGTGGGCAGAAGTCACACACACACACACACACACACACACACACACACACACACACACCGTAACATCTTAGTACACTTCAATGCCAATGGCAATACCTGCTGTGTAAATTTTCCCATTTTACATTTGGGTCCCACCCTGTGTGTGCACCCCCCACACACATGGCCTTGAAGTCACACTGCCAGCAGCAGTGCCACCACTGACAGCACAGCTGCTGGAGAGCTTCGTGAGGCCATTAGGTCAGCACAGGGTCTCAAAGTCGGCTGAGGCTAATTCACAGCGAGGCACAGGCAGAGGCGCCCCGGCTGCGGCCCCACCCTCCACCCCTCCTTCTCACACAGATAACCACACACAGACGCGTGGTATCTATCTGCACGTGGTGTCGGTCCCCACTGCCCATCCCCCCCACCATGAGGCCTGGTCCACGCAGTTCTGTGTCCTTCTTCTCCACCGAGGTCCCTGAGATCTTGCTGGAACCAAGAGCTTGTCTTTGCTTTGACCTCTGCTCTGAGTGTCAATCTGTCCCCTGCTGACAGACACAAGGGACATTTCCACAAAAACACGTTTTTCCTTGAGGTCAGTTTCTGGAGTCAGTCTCAGAGGTCCAAAGTCAAGGCAACGCCAGGCTGGCTGCTCCCGGGCTCTGGGGGTGGGGGGTATGTTTCCTTGACCTTTTCAGCTCCTAGTGGCCACTGGTGCTCATGGGCTATAAGGCCACAGTGGACATGGGGCCAGGACAAGATGAACCTGTCCTTGGAGGTGGTGGCTGAGGGACAGGGACAGTGAACCAGCAGGTCTTTAGGTTATTTCAGAAGGATGGGGAGGAGCAGGTCTCCAGGACCAGGGAGGGCAAGGCATGTCCTGAAGCGGTGTCCCCCAACCAGGGGGACCAGCCCCTCCTTCCTCTCCTCCACGGAATGTTCTGGAGTGTGAGGAGCAAGAGAGAAAGACACGGAGACTCCAGAAGGCGGTAGAGGCTGGCCAGCCCCCATGGACCCAGAGGCACTGCTATCCAAAGGTGGACCCTCTCTGTCTGCCCCAAGGTCAAAAATCTCATCACCGGCCATTCTGACAGGTCCACCTTGTCCTTCAACCTCTGAGCACAGAGCAGCTTTCAGGTCACTGGCCTGCAACACGGGGCGGGCAAGATCCGAGGACCACAGTGCCAGGTCTAGAGGAGGGACCACAGCTCAGCAGAGCCCTGGCCAGCCGCGCCCCCTGGTGCTCAGCTCTCCCCTGCTGCAGGAGCTTTGCCGTCCAGCACCTGGTGTCCGAGCACCTGGAGCAGGGCTGCCATGGTAGAGGGCCGCCTGAGGACGCTATGCAGCCATCTTCCAAGAGAGGGGGGGCTTTGGCCTCTGCGACCTCCTCACATCCCTGAGGACTGGTCCTGGACAGCCCACTTCTCTCCCCAGAAAGATCAGGACCTCGGCCCCTCCCAGCCACTTGGGTGAACACATGGGCAGCAGTTGCCTAGTGACCAACAGGACCCAGCCCTGGCCCCAGCAGGCACAAAACACCTGAGAGCCACAGGGACTGAAGGGGGCTGCCTCGGAGCAAGACGGGCCTGGGGTCACCTCCAGTGCCCGAGGTGAGGGCACAGGGAGGCTGGGCTCCGAGGCCGGGGAAGGACAGGGCTCTCTCAGGGAGTCAGACTGGCCGGCCTGTGGGAAGGGGCTCCTGTCTTTCTCTCTATGCCAGAGGCACCCCAGGAGAGGAAAGAACCATAAAAAATCAAAACAAACCTCTTGAAGAAAACGTGAGATTTGCCGGTGACAGTCTGAGTTGTGAAGTCCAAGCACCAAGAGTGCACAGAGGAAGGGGGAAGGCGCTCCCTCCAGAGGGGGAGATCCTTTACAGAGAATGTCGGGCCGAACAAAAGTGGAAGAAACGCATTTTAAATACAACAAAAGGCCAGCTTCCTTAATGAAGTCCTCTTATGAATCCAGTAGAAAAGACCTAAAACCAGGGGAAAAATAGAAAAGTGAAAGTGTATCGGTGGAGTTAACAGAAAAGGAGATACAGATGGCTTCTAAATGCAGGGAAGCTCAATAACTGGAAATGTGAATATGACACCGTGTGGTGGTTAGAACAGCTCATGATGTTGTGAAGGGAGCACTGACCAGCTCTATGAGAGATGGTCCAGTACCCGTCCAGAGGAAGAAGGCACGCAGGACTTGGGTTGGACATTTCAGCCTTCTGATTTCCTTTGTGAGCTAATACACAGGCAATTGGTTGAAGTGATTCTAGCTGCAAAATACCAGAACATATGTCCATCAGTGGCCAGTCAGTCCAGCATGGTACAGCTCATGCAGAGGAATAGCATACAGCCATCAACAAGAGTGAGGCAGGGCTGACGGAATAAGGGGCAAGTGGACCAGGTATGTGTGCACCTGTGTCCCTAAAGGAAGGTGCCTGGCACATGTATATATGAATGCATGTGTGTGTGTATACATGTGTGAGCCCATGGGAGAACGTGTGTGCATGCGCTGGGTGTATTCATACACACATAAGCAGCTCTGCCCTGTGACTCTTTGATTTACTGTTGGAAGTTTGTCCGAGTCAAAAACAAAGAAGTAAGGAAGTTGTGCCTTCCAGGACCTGGCCGTTTACCAGAGACAGAGCCTGCGGCTTTCTGGGAGGCCAGCTGTCCTGCTCCTGTGCTGACCCCATCACCTGTCACGTGAGAGGGCAGAGGCAGAGGGACATCACTCCCCCAGGGTGTGGGGGCCACAAGAGCTGCAGAGGGCACACCTGGGAAGGTGGCTTGGCAGCCAGAAGCCTGGCTCCGAAGTGAGTACCCCCAAACACTCCCCTTAGCTGTCAGGCTGTTGCCTGGTAAGATATCAGCTTGGGGAGACCGGGCAGCCATCACTACAGCCAGACACCAGGGGCAGAGCTGGGCAGCCCTGCTGCAGATTGGAGGAGTGAAGCTCCCGGTGAGGACTTCCACTGGCCCTGGGCTGGTGGCCGAGGCTGGAAGGGCAGAGTCGGGGTGGCCATGTTGAAGGCGGGGGGAGGCTGTCTCGTGCTTGGGATGGGGACTGTGCAGGGGCACCCAGTGAAGAAAAGCAACAGAGGGACTCACAGGCAGGCACAAGAGCAGGTGCCTAGCAGCTCCCACGTGCCCAAGGACGTGCCCAAGGACGTGCCCAAGGCAGAGCCGCCCTGGACAGCAGAGCTCACCTGCTGGGGGCCCGAGCCTCAGGCTCTCTGGCCCACGTGCTGCCCTACATTCCCACAGCACAGACTCTGTGCCACACGCTGAAAAACCCATCTCAACAGAAATTCCACTAAGTATAGACTGTTTTTGTGCCACCCCTCCCCCTCCCCCCCTTCCCTCCCCTCCCACTCCCAGACGTGCCTGTGTGGGTAATCAAGGAGCGATTTCCTTCTGCCATTTAGAGAAACAGGCTGCCTGCAAAGGAAGGTGCTTCAGGTAAGGGGAGGCGAGCACCCTGACCCTCCGAGTGCGAGATGCCCGCGTCTACCGCGGCCACCCCGACCAGGTGCCATCTGCCAGGAGCACAAACCATG
Source organism: Spermophilus citellus (assembly GCF_964194105.1). NCBI lineage: Eukaryota > Metazoa > Chordata > Mammalia > Rodentia > Sciuridae > Spermophilus > Spermophilus citellus. The sequence goes on along the minus strand of NC_138183.1, from coordinate 2,459,902 downwards.
TTGCACACAGCACATGGGGAAAGATCGCCCGCACCTGCCAGGAACACCGAGACGCTCAGTCAATATTTTCTCTCCGTGACAACACATAGCAGGTCACATAGACCAACAGTGCTCCCCTGGACGGGGACACTACCGACTTGGAAAATGGATCCTGGGGGACACTCATCTGAAAACAAGTCTGGCCACACAGCTCCAGAAAAAGCCCTCTGCACCTGAGCCCAGCTCAGCCAGGAGCTGCACAGATTCGAGGGGGGTGTTGAGCTGACCCCATTCCCATATCCAGAAATAAAACCACCCCATCCCAACGCCCCTCCTCTATATCTTCTCCCCAAGCACGGGGCATCGTGCCCACGCCAGCCGGCCTACCATGCTTGGTTTGTGTGCAAAGGTGAGAAAACTCTATTACCAGAAACCAAGAAGCTCCCCGAGGGGCAGCCCCCTGGCTCAGGTGACACGGGCACCTGCTGTGGGGGTGGCCACCCAGGCCTCACGGCCCTCTCTCTCCAGCAAGACGAGCTTCTGAAGAGTCAAAGATGTGGCTCCTCAGTCCCTGCAAGAGAGGCAACGCCTCTGTTCCCTCCAAGGCAGGAGGCCAGCTGTGAGGCTGGCCTGCATCTGTGCACACAGCTAGACGGGCTGGGCCTTCAGAGCATAAGCATTATCCAGTGTCCAGTGGTAGGAAGCCTGCTTCCTGGGGAACAGACTGGCAGGTGGGGGCGGGACAGGGACAGGAAGGAGACTGCACTTCAGTGGTTCAGGAGACGGTGACAGGGGCTGATGCTCAAGTCTTGGTCACAGGATGCCCAGAATGATGCCCCATTCCCGAGTGTAGTCTACAGGTTTTTGTAACAAACTTGTGGAGATTAGTGAAAAAATCTAGGCCCTGGTGTTTACAGTTTGCAGTTTTGGAGGAATGGATGTTGACTTTCCTTGCATCTATGTAATCACTACAGGTAAAGTCAGGGTGATAAATACATCATCTGCTCTCCTGGTACCTAAAACAACACCCTCTTCCTGTGTCTGCCCCAGCTAACTCTCAGCCCCTGAGGCCACGGGTGGAGATGTGGCCGTACAGGCTGAATGTTCCTTGTCTGCAATGGATGGGATCAGAAAAAATGTTAGATTCCAGATTTTTTCATGTTTGTTTTTGATACCAGGGATTGAACTTAGGGACATCGACCTGTGCCTCCAGTCCTCGGCATCCCACCCCCCGCCACCTTGGAGGAAGTTGAGCCCCAGCACAGCTCTGGTCCACTCTCCTAACTGTGATGACTCCACAGCACCTGGCCACACCTGCTCAGGTCCAAGGCCTCGGCCAGGTGCCTGGAGCCAGCCAGGAAGGGTCGGTACCCACAAGCAGTGGGTGCTCTCAGCTCACGTGAGCTCAGGGGACGCTGTGCCTCCGCCCATCCCCTTCTCTGTCATTCTGACTCAAAGGAACATTTTCAAGCTTCAGAGGACTTCAGCTGTGCGTCCCCAGGTGCCCCTTGGCCCTCTGTTAACATTGAAGATGAGCCTGGACTCTCACCCTGCCCTAGGTGGCTCCAGACCTGTGTGCCTGGATCCTGGATGCCTGGGGTCATCAGGCACCCAGGGGACTGACACTCAGGACTGAGAGGGGAGAACCAAGCACAGAGAGCAGGAGACGTGGGGAGCAAACAAGCCTCCAGATCCGTGTGAACTGTCACCCGTGTCACCTGGGTCCCTCTTCTCAGACCTCACACCTGACAGAAGGCCTCGTCCTCTCAGGTGGCTGGGCAGACGCAGGACTCTGAGCTGGCACCTGCACAGTCCTCAGAGGCTTGGAGCCAGAGCCCCAAAAAGTGTGGCCTAGGTCACCAAGACGATCGTGGTTGTGAGTTGGACAGGAGCATGAGCCACAGTGAGAGCAACCCACGGACACCACGAGGGCAGGGACAGCAAGCTCAGCTGGCTCCGCAGAAATGGACCTGGGATGCAGCAGAGAGGTGCTCAGCCCTCCTTGGGCATCTTTTAAAAATGCAATCCATTATTTAAAATAGCTTCAAAGATTTAATGGTCTTAATACCGTAAAGAAAAACACTAGGTGGAAAATAGTTCCGCTGGTCGGGCACCCTGAGCTCTTACAGGGTCAGAGGAGTGGCCTACTCTGCATGATGTTAATGTCCACCTGTTCACTGGCCACTGCAGTAGGTGGTCTTTCAGACACAGCCACTGTGTTGTCCCATGATCTTCCTGCAGTGAGATGGTGGCCTGTGTCTTCTCCCCTTGATCCTGGGCAGTTCAAAGGACGTGCTGTGCTGTGGCTTCCAAGAGCTGATTACAGGAATGCCACATGCTCACACAGCAGCCGCCTGGGCAGCAGCCAAGCAGCCACATGGACATGCCACAGGCAGCTGTGGCACAAAGCCCTGGCTGTGGTCCCAGATGACAACCAGCACCGACAGCCAGGTGTGTGAGTGTGGCGCCTCCAGAAGAGTCCTGTGACCACGGGATACTGATACTCTGAGCAGAGCAAACTGAGCCCTCGGGCTCGTCTGCAGTCACGGATGTGTGAGCAGAGAAAACAACAAGGAGCCACCTGGTGAGAGGCGCTGGTCCCGCAGGAGAGGTGCTGGGCGGAACAGAACATGCTTCTCCAAGGCTGCTGCTTCTATAACCAAAACCCAGTACAGAGACCCTTGGCCTTGACAGCAGGTGGCAGGAGGGGGCTGGAGAGCATCAAGGAGACCGTGGCCAAGGCGAGGAGGACTGAGGGTCCTGGTGGACACCCAGAGGGACACGAGAAGCTGGGGTGAGGGTTGGAAGGCAGCGAGATGCTGTTGGAGGCTCTGAGGACCAGGACCTCTTGGTGTCACGGCTGCAAGTCTGGTACCATGGGGACTGGCAGTTCCATGGAAAATGAGAGATGAACCTAATGAACCTGATGAGCTGGCGCCAGGGGGCCAGATGGTTCTTCAGAGAGCCAGTGGGCTGCTTCTGAGCCACTGTCGGAACGCCAGAGGAGAGAGGGAAGGCAAAGGTTGTCCTGCCCAACAGAGGCCCAGGTCTGTCTGCATCTGAGAATAAATCTGCCTCCGCTTGCCTGCCTGCCCAGATGGTGAACAGTCCTGCAGGTAGAGGTGACTCCAGGGTTGACCTCCAGGAGAGACAGATAAGCCCGTCTCCCACAAAAAACAACCATAAATGTGGGGTGAAATACAAAAACACAATGATCTGAAGCCTCCTCGGAGTGAGCACAGGGAGGCAGGAGTGGGGACAGAGCTTCAAAGGATGAGTGTGGGAGGCGAGTGCAGAGGGCTGTGTGGCCCCAGGGCTGCCTGGGCAGCCGCCCTCCAGAGGGAAGCTGTATCTCTTTGGCTGAAGGAAGCACAGGAAGGAGGCTGGGCCTGTAGGACAGTGGGACAAAGTCAGAAAAAAAGGGAGCCCAGAAGGGGAACCCCACGCTCTGTACAAAAACTGCCCGGGGCCTGGGCTGCGTTCAGGGCCTCCAGGGTGGGGCAGGTGGAAAGTGGCTTGAACTGAGGTTCGGCTCTGGTTGTGATGAGTCATCTGTATCCAGATATTCAGCTAAGCAGCGCTGTGGGTGTGTGTCTGAGGGTGTTTCACGTGAGCTCAGCAGTTGAATCGGTGAACAGACTAGAGCAGACCACCCTCCCCAGTGTGGGGGCCTTGTCTAATCCTTAGAAGGTCTGGATGCAGGAGGAAAGGAGAAGACCCTCTCTCCGCCTGCCTGCCTGAGCAGGACATCAAGCTTCTGCCTGTGGACTGGGGTTCACTACACAGATCCCTGGGTCTCAGGTCTTTAGACTTGAACTTATACCGCCATCTTTCCCTAGGCTCCCCGGGGCAGAGGGCAGACCGCGGGACTTTTCAACCTACATGGTCCTGCGAGGCAGGCCCTTGACGTCTCTCTTATTCTCACTCTCTCTTCAGTTTGAATCTAACCAAGTAAATTGACTATTATAACAAAAATACCAATCCTCTTTGGAGTAATATGATGGAATCAGAGTCTCGCAACATGATAATAGTCCACAAGATTGTCTGACAGTTGAAGACTCAGAAAAATGTGACGCATTTACAAGGAAGGGTTCCAAGAGGAACCAGTCCCAAGATGACCCACACATTGGGATCACCAAAGATGAACAGCTGTTTTTAAATATGCTCAATGGAAAGAGGGGAACAAACTCATAGAGCAAAGAAATAGAGAATGCAAAAAATATCTAAGGAGAAATTTTAGCATTGAAAAATAAAACAGCATTTCAAAACTGATGGAGTTAATAGAGGTTTAGGGTGACAGAGAAAATAATTGGTGAACTTGAACATAGAAATACAGAAACCACCCAATCTGAAGTAGAAAAGGACTATAAAAATGAACAGCATCTCAGAAACCTATGGCAATTTTTTAAAAATAAGCAATTATTAGAGTCTCAAAAGGAGAGAAGATGTTTCAGAGGAAAAAAAAAAAGTTAAAGAAACAGTTCCACAGTCTTACCAAATTTGATGAAAGATATAAATCTACAGATTCAAGAATTTCAGGGAACTACAAATAGAATACATTCCCAGGCACATGGTGGTCCAATGGCTAAAACCAAAGACAAAGGGAAAATGTGGAAGGCAGCAAGAGAAAGAAGAGAGCAAGAGAGCAATGAAACGACCTGAGACTTCTCATCAGAAATCGTGGAGAGCGGAACAGCATCTTTACAGTGCAGGGCGGGCGAGGGGAGGACCTCTCACTCAGAACCCCACAACAATTAACACGTCCTTCAGCAGTCACAGGCGTGTTAGCTTTAGTAATCCTGCCCCAGAGGTGCTCGGGAGATTCCTCCACAGAAGGGAAACCATGCAGGTAGAACCCAGGTCTTCAGGAATGACGGTGAGCACAGGCAAGGTCAGCAGAGAGGTACATGGAAGGCCACTTTCCCTGAGTGTCCTTAGTACCCACTGATGGCTTAAAGCCAAGAGTGGATGGTGCCTGGCAGGGCTGGTGACGTCCCTGAGCAGCCACATCTGGCAGCTGGCACACCCAGGGAGAGAGCCCTAGGGCTGCACGTTTAATCTCAAACTGGCTGAAGGTTAGCCGGTGTGATGGAGCCACAGTCCCACGTAACCCTGCAGTGAGCTACAGGCCAAGGGCAGCTCACAGAGTTCTAAGACGGGCCAAGTTATCCAAGCAAAAGGAGAGAGAAACTGGGAGGAAGGAAGAAGAGAGAAAATTCCAGTCCCAGATGCTTTAACTGGGAACACAAGCAAATGTTTCACAAAGAAATACCAGATACATACACACTCAGAAAACAGAGGAGAGGAACTTCCCCATCCCTGTTTGGAGCCAACCCCACTCTAACCCCTAAACAGACACGAAGTCCACAAGAACAAATGTGCACACACCACCAACTCTCCTGAAGGGAGACGCCAAAGTCTTCAACCAATTCTAAGCAGCTCAGGAAATCTAGCCACTCACAGAACCATGCAGAGTGGCCAAGGAGTGTTTGCCCCGGAACCCAGGGTCAGTTCAACACTCGGAATCCATTCACTGTAGGAGCAGAGGAAAGGAGGGGGATAGGAAAAGCAGCTGAGAAGATGAAATGCAATAGAATCCATCCTAACGAGACGCTCAGGGAATCACGTTTAGGAGGGAAGCATGAAGAACATCGCACTCAGAGGAGTTGGGTGCTCTCCTGTGGGACAGAGGATTTCTGCTCTCTCCGCTGCTATTCAACATTGAGCGGAGGTTCTAGTTGCTGCAAAAGGGAAACAAATAAACAAAAGCCCAGAGACCTGAGGAGATGTAGACGAGTCTCTCTGTGGGTAAAATGATTGCTAGTGTAACAATTGCTAAGAAGTCTGTAAAGCAGCTATGGGAACTAATAAGTGAATTCAGCAAGGGTGCAGGACACAAAGATCCGGAAATCAATTGCAGTTTTATATACCAGCAAACAATTAGATGAAACTTTAAAAATTCCACTTATAATAGCCCCCAGGCTCATAAAAGGAACAAAGTTAACAAAAAATGTGTAATGACCTCCTCACCAGAAACCTGGGCACACTGCTGAAAGAAATTAAAGACCCCTTGTATTTACATGTCAGAGACCCCCGCATTCTCTAGAAGCTGGTTCCTCCCAACTGCCCTGTAGATTCAGCGCCACCCAAGCAAGAATCCAGCAGCATTTTGGAGAAATTGACTGGCTGGTTTTAAGATTTATGCAGAAAGGCAAGTGACTTAGAACAGCAAACACATTTTTTTTTTTTTTGTAAAAACAAAGTTGAAGAAATCACACTACCTGATTTCAGAATTCACTAGGAATGAGTCATCAAGACAGAGTCTTGGCAAAAGAATACACACATAAATCAGCCATACCCAGTTGCAAGTCCAGAAATACACACATGGGTGTGAAGTCATTGTCATCGAAGGGACAGTGGCAATTGGAAGGAAAAGGAAAGTTGTTTCAACAGAAGCTGTCCCTACGCTCCCAAGAGGGAGAGCGGACATCGAGCCTGACCTCACACCATACACAAAAGTGGACTCAGCATGATCATAGCCCAGGTGCAAAGGCTGAAACCACGAAAATTCCAGAAGAAAGCAGGAGAAAATCTTTCCAACTTTGGGGCAAATACGTCTTAAATTAGATTCAAAAAACCCTAAATCACAAACATACATATATACACATAGACATGTAGATATTATATGGCAGTTGATAAAGTGGGCTTTACCAAAGTTTAAAACTTTTGCTTTTTGGAAGATACCACTAAAGAAGCAAAAATATCTGGGAACAAAAATGGAAGAAAATATTCAAAATTCCTGTATCTGACAAAAGACCTGTATCCGTAACATATTAGGAACTCAATAAGAAGACAACAGTGGGCAAGCTATTTGGACACATCAGGAAGCCAGTGTGCGCCTGTCCAGGAAGCCCATGGAGAGATGCTCATTAGCACCAGCCGTGGGGGAGGGCGACCAGGGGGAAGGCCAGGAAGCGCAGGGCGAGGCCAGGCTGAGGCCTATGGTGACTTGGGTGGCCCAGCTGAAGCCACAGATGCAATTGTCCTGGGGCCACCCTTAGAGAGAGTCCTGGAAAGGTCAGGGACTCGCCTCAGCCCCACAGGAAGAACACCTAACAGCTCACATAGGAAGCAAACCCCAACTGGCCCAGAGTCTCAGCAATGAAGTGAAATTCGGAGGCCCTGAGTGAGGAGGGCCCAGCAACAGGTGCTCAGAGGGAGAAGAGTCCCATGGGCATTTCTGCACTGACATCTGCCTCCTTCCCTCCCCGTCCCTCTGCTGACTCCTGCCTGTCTCGCAGGATGCCAAATGCCCACCCCAGGGACTCCCCAAGAGAAGCAGGCGGACTCAACCAGGACAGGGCCATGGTGTGGAAACAGGACACCTGTGGAATTCTCCAGCAGACCATAGCAGACCGTCCACTCCCCAAATTCCAGGTCTTGTTTTCTCCCTGCTGGTCCAGCACCCTGTGCAGGGTGGACACCCAGGAAAGATGTGGTGAAGGGAGACAGAGATGCCAATGGCACTTGGCAGCTAAATAGCCCCAGGTCCTGGCAGAGCTGTTCGATCCTTCACCCTGCAGAGGTTGGGATGAGTGGCACCCAGCCCCGCAGGCCCAGCAGGAGCCCCGCAGCTCCCTGCTGCTGTGTGTGGCCACATCAGAAGGAAAAGTGACGCTGGGGCTACTACAGGACAAACTGTCATTTGGGAAATGTTTTCTGCTCAGCCCTTCTATGGGGACAGTGCTTCTGAGTCTGGAAGTGCTGTTTTCAGCCTAAGTTCCACCACTCAACACAGCCATGGTCTTGTTTTCATCGAAACCAAGACTTAGAAAAGGATGCGGAGGTCAAGCAATTACCTGCTTCATCCTCAAGCACTGGCATCACCAAGGAGCTGGACTCTTCCTAAGTGGCAGGTGTGGTCCCGAGTAACCGGAGATCTTATGTCTTTTCCCTTCCTTCTTCTGTTAACCCCCTGAGGTCAATGCTGACAGAATGCCAGCCAGAGAGACTGTGGGATTGACCACTCGGCTTGCTTTTGTTCCTAACTAGTGCATTTAATGGCCTTTGGTTTCCTTTAGATTTTTGTTCTCCAATTGCACCCTGGGGACCTCTGCAGGTGGAGCTTCAGACCCGCCTGCACAGCTGTGTTTGCAGCTGTGAATTGGGACTCAGAGGAGTGAGATGGGGAGACAGCAGCTGTAGGCAGGGGACCTGCAGAAGAGACTGGGGCTGGGCCGGGCCTCAGCTTGAGGCAGCCTCTGTCACTCTCCCACCCTGTGCCCTGAGCCAGTGATTCCCTCTTCTCTGCCTCAGTCTCCACATCTGTGAAATGCACCAATGGCCGTGCCTGCCTTGGATGGTGAGCAAGAGAGAAACAGGCTGCAACGAGCTTAGCTCAGAGCCTGGCACGGGTGTCACTTGGTGAGTGCAGCTTGTGGCCCCTGGTGGCCCCTGGCTGCAAGGGTGGTTTCAGAAGCAGGTGACCACTGGAGAGCGTTGACAAGACCAAAGTGGAGCCTTGAGAGGCAGCATGGTGTTGCAGGACCAGCTGTTCTGGGAACTGATAGCTCTGGGGTCTGCTACAGCCCAGGGTAGGGCTTCTTCCTGGTAAGAAGGTGCAGGCAGAGCTGCTTAAATATAGAGGAAGCAAGGAGGCACACGTGCACCAGCACCCAGAGTCCCCTGCACCGCCACCTTAACAGGGTCCACAGATGTGAGTCTTTATCTCTCGCTGTCTTGAGGAAACCCTGCGTGGAGTAGCCCAGTGCAGGAGGAACCTGGCCCAGGGCCGGCCACACCTTCTGGTGAGGGTCTGGGCTTCCCCGACAGGAATCAGGGCCCTGCCTCGGGCCCCCATCCGATGGTGGCAGCTGTGTGTTGCGCCCTGTGCTGGGGTGGGCTTGTGGCCTGTATGATGAGGCCCAGATGTGGCCTGGACCCTGGAGCCCTCCTCCCAACCTGCCAGAGGAGCCCAAGAGCCAGAGCACCACAGTGACGGAATTAATTGTTCTTGGAGCTGCTTCCTCTGTCCTGAGCGGCCCCATGCCCTGGACTTGGGACAGTTCCCCCTGGAGTGCCCCCTCTGCCCTGAAACTCCGTCTCCACACTCTGCCTACCCTCAGGCAGGGTGACAGCTCCTGGCCACGGTCACCTTGCCTGTTCTCAAGGCATTCTTGTCTCCTTGGATGCTCTGATGAGGGAAGCCTGTGGGTCCCCTGGGCGCTGTGTGCTCCAGCCACCCATCTTCTCCAGGGCTTGGCCTCTGGGCTGCAGTGCCCTGTCCAGGGCCCACAGGCACCTGCACTAGGGGCCTCCTCCAGGCTGGCATACCCACAAGGCCCTGCCCTGACTCCTGACCTCCACCCCAGCCTGCTTTGTTCACCATCTCTCCTTGGGCCGTGGAAGCCTGCTGCCCACCCAGAGCCCCAAGCCACGTGCGTCCAGACCACCTGGACCCCACTCACACAGCACCTCACTGTCAGCACCCCCTCCCACTCTCTCGGGAGGAATTGCCCACTTCCCTCAGTCACCCAGTTGGCCCTGCTATCCCTGGGCTGGGTGTCGTCAGCAGTCACGTGACCCTCAGCAGCCTCAGGACAGTGGCCTCCCCTTCCGTGGTCTCTCCACAGAGAGGCAGGGTTTCCCAAATGCAGAACAGACCACGTTGCTTCCTACTTGAAGCCAAGGGCCACGTTTTCAGAACAGAATCTGCAGGTCTTCCCTGGCTGGAGACCCTGCCCACTCTCCCTGCACCGCTCCCCTCCCCACGCCCTCTCGCTGACCTGCCATGCTGGGGCCTCCCTCTGTGTCTCCTCCCCCCACAGTACCAAACCTCGCCAGCACCTGGCCTGTGAGGGATGCTCCCTCCACACAACAGGCCACCTTTCCCAGAGGGCCTCCCGTGATTCCTGGGCCAGCAGCCTATTGATTAGCTCTATGTCACATGACCACAGTAGGCAGCTACCCGGCTCTGTTGCTCAACGTCTGTCCCTGTGGTGTGTGAAAGACAGTCCTCCATCAGGGCTGACCCCTGGACATGGACCTGGCCCGTGAACGTGTCTTTGCAGATGTGACCAAGTTAAGGGTCCTAAGATCATCCTGGCCTTCTAAATGGGCTGTGGATTCATTTGTAAGTATCCTGTGAGAGATGCAGAGGGGGACTTGACAGAGGGGCAGCATGTGGCACTGGAGCAGAGGAATGCTGAGGTGCTGGCCCTGAAGCCTGAAGTAAAGTGGCCACAAGTCCAAGATCAAGGTGTGTGTCCCTCTGCAGACCCCAGGGAGGCCCCTCCTGCCTCCTTCAGGCCCCGAGGGAAGAAGTCTCTGGTAGGTGGCCCAGCCTATAGCATCTGGTCCCAGCAGAAGAGGGCACCAGGGCAGTCCCTGGGGCACAGACCTTATTGGTTTTGCTTTGTTTCCAAGTGGCTCTGGTGGAGAAGCAGGGGAGAACAGACACGAGTTACGCCAGATGGAGAAAACTCAGAGTCAAAGGTCAGAGAAAGATGGGGTGCACCAGCATGTCTGACCAGTGGTCAGGGAAGATTCCCCTGTAAGGCAGCATCTGAGCTGAGGCCCTGGACCCAGAGGTTCCGAGGGGCAGGCAGGCAGCACCTGCTGAGGCCCAGGGCATTGAGGAGGTGGCCAGCTGGCCAGCGCTGGCCAGGGAGAGGGGCAGCAGGAAGGGCTGGCTCCAGAGCTGGGGGCCCATGGTCCAGGGCGCTGCGTCCTGGACGTGCTGCCTGTGCTCTGGGGGTGCAGGAAGGAGCCTTCGCAGGATGAGATCTCAGTTCCCTGGGACGACACTGGCTGCTGCGATGACAGCAGCACTAGAGGGAAAGCGGTACAGAGCAGGTGGTGACTGGCAGCTGGCACTGGGCAGCAGGGAAGTTCGCCTTGAGGGACTGGCTGACAGGCTGGGCATCGGGTTTGAAAGAAACAAGGAGTTTGAGCCTGAGCAGCAGGAAGAGCAGAACTGCTGCCCGCTGGGATGGGGACAGCAGGGCGGAGCTGCTTCAGGGAGGAGGAGCAGGGCACAGAGCTGGCCTGAGGGGCACCAGCGCCAGAGGGTGTCCAGGCCAGGGGACCTGTCAGGCTACAGGGCCAGCATGAGCCAGAGTACAGGGACCAGGCTGTAGCAGCACGGGAATGGGGCAGCAGGACAGACCGTGGACATCACAGGCTGACATGGAGGACTGAGTGCCGCATCACCCCAAGCTTTAGAAGGCGGGAGGTGGGTGAGGTCGAAGGAAGCCTCAGGAGACCTGGGAAGGTGAGGGCTCAGAAGGGAGCCATGCAGGGCACAGGGCAGCAGGGCTCCGGGCAGGCAGGCAGGCAACCCTGCCCACACTGCAGCTTGCCCACCTAAGCCAGGGACAAGGGGCCTGCTAGTTTGGTAAGGTGGAGTCCTTGGTGAGCTTGTCCAGAGCGCTCGGGGAGCAGGCTCTGGAGAGGAAGTGGACACGGCTAGTGAGATGCCCAGCTCCGCCAGGAGCAGAGGAGGGCGAGGCTGCGGGGGAGAAAGGGACCGGGACAGGTGCTGCCTGCCCCCGGGGAGGAGCAGGGCAGGGCGTCCGGGAGGAGGAGGAAGTGTGGAGCTCAAGTGTGAGGGCGCTGGGGCAGGGGCACCTGGGCCCTCCTGGGCCGGGAGGCCATGAGTCACCGTGGGACCCGTGTACACACCCTCTGGCTTCACCATTTTGCTCTGCTGTCTGGGAGCAGGGACAGGGAGCTCAGTGTGCTGTGACTGGTGTGTCCAGGAGGACAGGGGAGAGTGGGGAAGGCCAGCAGAGCTCCCGGGCTGTCTCCCCATGCCCAGCCAGAGGCTGTGGAGGGGGAGGGCAGGGAGGGGGCCCGGAGCTGCTGGGCCCCAGGAACACCTGGAAATGCACCAGCGACACTTACCCTCCAGAGATTCCAAGATCTAGTGAGAGGACACAGAATCTCCCAACGCCAGCCCCAGCTCGAGGGCCAAGTGTTCCAGTTGAGCCAGGTGGTCTGGAGGGGCCGTCTTCCCTGCCATGCCACCTGCTCCGCAGTGAGAGCACGGCCCCCACCTGTCCCCTCCTTGACTGCTTCCAAACAAAGGGAACTGCACAGGGTCCTCTGGCATGAGCCAGTTCACCATCACCCAGGGCCAGTGTCCCTAGCCCCGAGGAGGCCCTCTGTCTCTGGCCTGTCAAACAGTAAATCCTCAGTGGGGACCTGTCATCCAGTTTAACAAGGACAGTCAGGACACTTGAGAATGAAGAGCAGAGGCCCTGGGACTGGTGGAGTGCTCAGCTGAGCTGGATGCCGAGAGGGTGACAGTGGCTGGTGTGGTGGCACACATCTATAGTCCTAGGGACTTGGGAGGCTGAAGCAGGAGGACCCCAAGTTTGAGAGCAGCCTTGGCAAATTGGTGAGACCCTGTCTCAAAATAAAAAATAAATGAAGGAAGGAACGAAAAGGGCTGGGGGTGTAGCCCAGCAGCAGATAACCCCTGGTTCTGTCCCCAGAACCACACACACACACACACAATTAATTAATTAAAAAAAGAAGGTAACCTGGGCTGCCTGAAGGCTCTGAGACAGGCCAGGGAGAGCTCCATGGGTTTCAGGCCCCATTTGCTAGGAAATTCTCAGAGAAGAGGGGAGAGTTAGTGCTGTTGCCTTAGCAACGCTCTGTCACATTCTAATGAGGCTCAGCCTAGGAGGAGGCCTGTCTTAAAGGAGCAGGAAGCTTATCGATTTTGCTGATGTCCGGAGGAGCCTCAGCAGGAAAGTGGCTTCTTCCTGGAGCTCACTGGCCCCATCACCAGGAAGACAGCAAGAGAGGACCAGGTGGGGTGCCATACCCCTGACGGCCCAGCATCCCCTGGGCACACCACAGGACAGCTCGGGGTCTCAGGGCTGGCGTGGAGGGGCAGAGGCTTCCTGGAAGGTGAAGCCCTGGACCAGGCCCCTTGCCCACCTCTGCACAGAGCTGCAGCCCAAGGCGCCTCATGGTAGTCCAGATGGGAAGCCAGTGGGAAGAGGACACGGACAAGCATCTCCCCAGTGGGCAGTGGGCATGGCAGCAGGGGGCTGTGGCCACCCGGGTCTGGACTTCAGCCCCACAGAGGGGGTGGGCCCTGTGAGGGGCTGAGTAGAAGCAGCAGGTGGACAGGAGTGGGTACCACGGCCATGTCAGCCTAGGGGCCAACATGCCCACCACCAACTGCCATGGACAGTGCAGAGAAGGGACCTTGTGGAAAGTCCAGCCTTTCAATCAGGAATGGCCAACACCGTCCAATGGGGAGTGGGCTGGAGCAGGCCTGCTCTGTCTCCACAGACTCCCCCGGGGTCTTCTAGGAAGCGCTCGTGTGTGGCGGTGGACGCCCCAGGAGCCCGGCTGGTCCTGCTCTGGCTTCCCTCCTCTCCACATCCAAGCCTCCTCTGGGCCTCGGCCTCCACTTCTTCAGGTTCCAAGTTCTCTGATCCACCCAGGGGCAGATGGCCAACATCAGGGGAGAAAATCGCATCCCTTCTGAACACTACAGACGTGTGTATCCTCATTCCCTAAATGACCCACTGTGATGACTGTTTGTTTAGCATTTATTTTGTATTGGGGATTAAAGGTGATCAAGAGATGATTTCAAGTACACGAGAGGAAAGAAGTACAAATATCAAAACTAGAAACTGAAAAAAGAACGGACAAGATCAGCTAAAATTACTAAGTAGATAAAGTACACAGGGGAGTGCGTAGGTGTAGGTGGACACAGAGAGGGGCCTGACCCCCCAGGACTTTGGTGTGGTGGGGGTCCTCGAGCCAGCGCCCCCTGCAGTGGAGGGACGCCTGTTTTTCTAAGCTTCAAGGCTGTGAGTGGGAGGGTCTGGCTCATCTCTCCCAGTTGCTGCCAGCCCTGGCTGCCAGCAGGGCATGGGTCCAGGAACCCGGCCAGGCTGTGACTCCCCCACTCCACTGGGCGGGGTCTGGGGGTCCACCCGCCAGGTCATGACGCTCCTGCAGATGCGAATGTAGGCCATGCGGCTGTAGAGGCCACCAGCTTAGCTTGGCCATCTCCCCTCCCCTGACCAGGGGCACCTGAGCGTGCTGGGACCAGCCAGCAGCATCGGTGGTCACTCGGGGAGGGGCTTCTGTTGTTTTGTGTTCTGAAAGTAATGCACTAATCAGTGTGTGACTTTTAAAAATCAGCCTTAATAAGTTCCAATTCGTGTACCACATGATTCGCCAGGTAGAGTGTGCAGTCCATGGTTTGGGCAGAATATGTGCCATATAGAAGCTTAGGCACACAGTGTCGAATGTAGCATGCAGTGGCTTTAGGCACACGCCCCGCTGTGTGACCATCAGGCAGCCGCTGGGTGATCACTCGGTTCCCCTGCCCCTGCCCCCGGAGCCTCTGCACTCCCTTGTGTCTGTGAGTGAAGACAAGAGACACTAGTCCTCCTGTGCGGGTCACTCAGTGTGTGGCCTCAAGGTTCAGCCCTGCTGTGGCAGTGCTCAGGGTGCCCTTCCTTTTCACTGCTGAATGATATTCCATTGGATATGAATATGTGGACAGGCCTTTTTTTTTCCTTGTCCATTTGTATGTTCCGGGACACTGGCGTGTTTCCACCCCTTGGCTGTTGTGAACAGCACTGCTATGAACATGATGTGCAAATATCTATTCCAGTCCCTGCTTTCAATTCCCTGGGGTTTACATGCAGAAGTGACATTTCTGGGTCATACGGTCATATGATAAAACTGTCTCTCTCCATCTGAGGAAATCAAGGCAGCCCCCCTCCCTGGCCCCCAGGGACAAGACCCGGGTTCGCCTCCTAGCTCCTTGACTGGCATCTTGTGTATCCCTTTGGGCCTCTGTCTCTCCCTCTGCAGTGGGTGGACACTGGCAGCCACCCAGGAGGATTCATGGGAACACTGTGTGTTCTGGGGGCTCTCCATGGACTCAGATCCTTCCTCTTTTGAATGGATACAATGTTTATCTCTCCCCTCATTTGATCTTTCTAACAGCTGGTGAGACCTGCAGGACCCACATCTTTCTTTCCCTTTTACAGGTGGGGAGACAGGCTCAGAGGACCAGGACCTGGAAGAGTCAGGACAAGACACCAAGCCTCCAGGCCAAACGGAGAACTCTCCCCAGCCCCTGGATGCCCTGCAACACTCACAGGGAAGCCAGTAGGCCACGGGGCTCCCAAAGCACTTCCCTCCATTAGAGGAGAACAAAACGCTCTGGTTAATTAAGTAAGAGGAGGGCCAGAGAGCAAGGACTCCCCCAGTCCCCTGGTGTCCTCAGCACCACCTCATCTCAGATATTCAGGGCCACCCTACCTGATGGCCTGTCCCCAAGTGTCACCCTCTCCTGACCAAAAGGCCCAGCCTCCCTTGTTTCCCTTGGCTGCCTGTGGTATGCTTTCTGGGGCTCAGAGGACAGAGCCCCTGTGGCAAAGCCCCTCAGATAGGAAAGCCCCTTGCACCATCTTCTCAAGCCATACAGGTGCCCAGAGCAGGAACTGGCATCCACACCTGGCTCCGGAACTCGCCAAGAACCTAGAGAAGCACCCACAGGGCTTCAGTGTCCCTAATTGTAACAGGAGAGGGTTGGACCCCATCCTCTGCCCCTCTGCTTCCGGAGGTTGAGCCTGAGGCCTCCTGCTGTGAGGGGTTTTCTTTGTTCAGTTTGCTTTCCAAAGACTGAAGATTAAAAAATTGAGTGGTGGTGGTGGGGGGGGGGGGACGCACCTAAATGACTACTATAACCTTAATTTCTCAGGAAACAGAGACACTTGGGGACTCCTCTCCAAAATGGAGAATTTGGATAGAAAATGTGGCCCAACACAAGCACCTGTGGTCTAGGCTTTGAGTACCAGGAACAGGAGAAGGGGGGGGCACAGCCATCTGGAGGAGGGGAGGGGCATCTCCACCTGGAGAGGTTCTGCTGTCCGGTACCAAGACAGGCTGGGCCCAGGGGGTCTGGAAGATACCAGCTCCGTGGGAGAGCTCGTCTGGGGCAGGCCCAACTGTGTCACAACCCCAGACAAGTGCAGAACCCTCGAAGGCCTGTGCTGTCCCCAGCGCATGCCACCACACAAGAACAACCCGTCCTGGGATGGAACCCCAGCACCTAATGCCCGCTTCCCCCTGGGCTCCTTGCGGACCATTCCACGGCGACAGGGAGAAGGCCTGCATGTGCCGATGACCCGGCTCTAACTAAAAGGAGGCTCCTGGCCACAGCCTTCCTGACTCGGAGCCCGGGTTTAGCCCTTTCAGTGGTCACCTCTAAGGACCTGTTCGGCTGCAGGAGTCGTCAATCCTTTCCATCCCAGGTCCTTGCCCCAGAACCAGTCCCGCCCCCGCTGAGATTCCCCTCCCCACCGGCCGTTCCACTCGCCGCGTCCTGGGGCGCGGTCCCCAGCTGGGCACACCTCCGACCCGGCCCCGGGTCCTGGAGCCCCCTTGGCTCGGGGCCGCTGGGATGGAATTATCTGCCCCAGTTCAATTTCCCCCGCCTTTTTGATGTCACATCCTGTCCCAGCCTTCTTCCCCGCCGGCCGCCGCCCTCCCTCCTCCCGCGCGAGCGAGGCGCGGGTCCCCCAGCGCCGCCCCCGCCCTCCGCGAGCAAACTTTTGGCACCCGCCGCCCGAGCGCGCCTCCGAGCTGCGCAGGGCGCCTCCCTGCCGGGCGGGCGCCGAGCCGTCAGCCGCCAGCCGCGGGAGAGGAGGGCGCAGCCCCCGCCCAGCCGCCCAGCCCTGCCCCGCGGCAGCCGCGCCGGAACCGGGACCATAAATATGCAGAGCGGAGGCTCCGCGCAGCACAGCCCGCGCGCCGCCCGCCCCGGGTGCTGAGCAGGCGCCGCCGAGCCCGCCGCGGCCCGAGCCGGGAGCGCGTCCGCGTCCACGCAGCCGCCGGCCGGCAGCACCCAGGCCCGCACGCCAGGACGTCGGAGGTGGCCGCGAGACATGCAACCGGCCCGGAAGCTCCTCGGCCTCCTCTTCCTCATCCTGATGGGCACCGAACTCACCCAAGTACGTGCAGCCAACGCCATCTTTCCCCGCCAGGCTCCCCGCGCGGCCCGCGGAGCCCCGCAAAGTCCGGGAGCCGCTCTGCCCGCCCCGCGCCCCCTGCCCGGTGCCGAGCTCCGGTGCCAGGGAAGGGGGTCCAGAGGCCTGGGTGGACCTGGGGCGAGGGAGGGGCGCAAGCCCAGGAGACCCGTTCCCCCAGCCTGGCCCAGCGGGGTGCAGAGCTGTCCCCTTTCCCAGGACTCCCCGCCCCCACTCCCGCTGAGAAGTTCAAAGGGCGGCCTGGGGGCTGTTTGCTGCCACTGTCATCTGGGGGGAAAGGGTGCGCCCAAGAGCTAAGCCCCAGGCTTTCTCAGAGGCACCGGGACCTAACTCCTGCCCCCCCCCAACACACACCCCTCTGGTGGCCCATCCCTCCCTTTGGGCATAAGGCTCCCCACACCCCAAAAAGGACACCCCAGAACCCTGGGAGGGCAGCCAGCGCTGGGGTGCATTGTCGGCTTTGTGTGCAGGGCTTGGGGGGCTGTGGCCACACCAGCGGCAAGCGGTGGAGAGTGACACCCGAATGCGTGAGGGGACCCTGGGCTTTGCCAGGCAGGCTTGGCATCCCCTGAACAATGTACCAGTAGAGCGTGTCCGGGCTTGGTATTCTCCATTTTAAAAATGCATCTCCGAGCAGCAGGTCCGGGAGGAAGAGAAGTGCTGTCGGCGAGCTCTCTGCTGGGAGGGCTGCTTTGGCACCAGGGTGCTCCCAGAGCCTGCCAGCTTCGGGGCTGCTGGGGAGTGACATTAAAATGCCCTTTCCCTGGTGCCACTGTGCTGCTCTGTGAGCAAGAGACTGGCTCTGGGGAGTCTCAAGTCCAAGTGGAAGGAAGCTGGCCCCTTGACCCCAACCCCAGCCAGACCCTCCCTGTCTTGCCTTGTCTCAGGATAGAAGAGCAAACAAAGGAGAAGGGTGGGCAGGCACGCTGGAGGAGACCTCAGAGAGAAGACTCTGGAACAGGCTCTCCTTGTTTGCCTGGAAGCCCTTGCTAGCTCCCTGGCTCTGCCCAGGAAGCACAGTCCAACCCCAACTAACAGTGGGGTTTTGTGGTCCCACTTACCCCCTGTGCCCCCTGCTCGGGTGCTGCCCAGGCAATCAGCCAGTTGCCCTGGAGAGGTTCCGCATGGCTCTGGGAGAGAAGTTTTCTCAGCCGCTGGAGAAGGCCTGGCAAGGGGTGTTGGACTCATGCATGTAACACACAGACACACCCCACAGACACGCGTGCACGGAGCACACATGTGGAAGAGAGCCTGGCAGGTCCCATTAGCAGCAGATTGCCTGACAGAAAGCTGCACCTGGACCTTATTGCACATCTTGGCAAAGAAACTGCTGGTCCTGGGTGGCCTGGAGGGGCTGCCCCCAGGAGCCCTCCAACCCTTCAGGGCGTCTCCAGTGCCAGACCACAGGCCCTCCTCCCTAAGTTCTCCTCATGGTCATTTAAAAGATCCCGTGTTCTGGGGAGAAAGTTTTGGTTCAACTTCAGTCAGAAGCTTTGTCTCGGTGGTGAAGCCTTTGCCTGTCCACACGGACAGTGCTGGTGCTGGGTGCTGGGTGCTGATCCTCAGCCAGCAGGGCACACAGAGCACCAGCCCCCAGCTTTCCAGGCAGACACTAGCTGACTACCTTCAGGACCAAGGTCAGCTCCCGGGGCCCACAGCCTCTGCCTCTGAAAAGGAAAGGAGTTTTTTTCTCTGCCTGGGAGGTTCCTCTTTGAGGCTGAGCTGATCTCTCTGGGGAACACGTCCCTCAGCGCAGCTGGAGGCACCTCCCTGCCTCTAGCTGAAGCCCTGACCTCCCTCCCTCCTCTGAGTCCCGCTTTTAGAATCTTGCCCTGGACATCTCATCTCTAGCTTATCTCTTGTTGTGAGGGATTTTAGAGCAAAACCTAGTAGCCAAACCCCTCCAAGCTCCAGGAGTCTTTGAAGAGGTGAATGGCTGGCAGGGCAGCTGCTGGGCCTCCCAGGGCCCCACAGGGGTGGGACAGGTGGGCCTCAGCCTTAGCAGTGAGTGACCTCTAAGGTGGAGCCTGTGTGGGAGATGGGTGCGGTCCTGGGCTGGGCTGCATGGAATCTGATCCCCTTGGGAATCTACCCAGGAATCTTGACTTCTGGGTCCCAAAGTGTTCAAGCAGTGCCTGCACATCTATGTGTGCGTGAACCACCCCTCTGGGCTCCGGGAAGGGCGTCTGTCTCTTGCTCCATGGCAGGGCCAGTGCCCCCATAGCTGCACCTTGCTTTTCAGTCCCCCTGGACACACAATTCCAGGGCAGCTGAGTTTATGGACTGGCACATGTGGGGATGGCAACCAGTCAGGGACGTATAGATCCTACCTGCACCTAATTAGGGTTGCTTGCAGGATTTGGGCAGACAGGTGTGGGGAGTGGAGCACGTGGCTGGGCCATCTGTTCTCCAGACAGCTCACTTGCGATGAGCCATTCAATCAGGTGCCAGCTATTGATTGACAGCCTACTACATGCAAAACAGTGGATCCACGTGAACTTTGTCTTTAGACAGAAGGACATTTGACGTGGTCTTGTTCTGTGATTTTCGATAAAAGGCTGGTGTTTCACACTCCTTGGGAAGCAGTGTGAAGTGACGCACAGCGAGCCGCCAGCGGGGTGCTGAGGAGCTGATCTCTCAGTCCTGGGGAGGTGCGGTAGGGCTGGGGCTCCCTAAACTCCAGGCCTCCCTCCAGCCTGCCCCAGATTTCCTTTGAGAAAGGCAGGGGTCCTCTGAGTGCTGCTGCCGGAGGGGCTGGGAAGTAGCCATGACCTTGAGCCCAGGCCTCTTTTTCTTGCCCCAGACCCACCAGGACTGTGGGTGACCTTGCGATAGGCTCTTAACCCCGCTGAGCCTCAACTCCCAACTCCTTTAAACAAAGAGGGTTAGCTGGAGGGCTCTGTAAGATGCCTCCTCACCACAGGCCCCCAAGCCCACTCTTGCATCTGCTCCCTCACCCTTTCCTAGAACAAGCACCCTGTGACATCTGAGCTCACAGTGCTGAGTGACTCCAGACCCTGGCCATCTGGCATCGGGGGCGACACACTTTGTGGGAAGACCGAGGCTCTGCCGTATCATTTGATTAAGTGACTTAAGAGCTGTCTGCGCCCGGTGCTCAGGTTGGGAGTGGGGAGTGAGTTCTATTGTGGTAGCTGGAGAAGGGTGGCCATCCAAGCTGGGTTCCGACGTTGCATCTGGGCCCACGAGAGCCCCAGGCAGGAAGACGGGGAGACAGCAGGAGGGCAAGCTGGGACGGCCCACAGGCTCTGATGCAGAAGGAAGGGCCCCCACACCTCGACTCTTGGACAGCGCTTGGCCAGCCACCGTGGGTTGAGGGTTGGGCGGTCTTACAGGGAGTGGCACCCCAGCTGGGCATAACCTTTCTTGACAACACTGTGCCGATGCCCCAGTGAGGGCCAGGCTGGAGCTGCACGTTGAGCATCTCTGAGTGCCAGCTGTTGCTGTGGCTGTGGTTTGCCTTCGGGCTTTATTGAGTGACTGCTGTATGCCTGGTCGTGGAGTTTGGTCAGCTGTTTGCCACTGAGGGGCCTGTGTGGGGCTGTGGGCCAGCCCTGGCCTCTGCTTGGGGAGCCGCATCGACGGGGCAGGAGACAGGAGGCGACGCTGACTTCGCCTCTCAAATCCCAGTGAGGGCCATTTGCTCCGAGTCTCCTCTCTCGTCCCCACACGTACCCGTTCCTGAGCAGAAGACCTCTCAACCCCTGAACAAACGCAGCTGCATGTTGTGACCAGCCCAAGTCTCTGCTGGGGGTCCTGTAGGCGCCCCGCCCACCTGCCAGCCCCTCCTCTTCCCACAGCTTCTAGACCTTCTCTGCGCGGAACGTGCTGGGGTGGAGCGTCTGCTGAAAGGGGTGCTGGGGTTTGGAGGAGGGTCTTGGGCAGAATGGGGACCTTTTCCTAGTCCTGTTATTTTAGGATCCTTTGAACATACCCATTCTCTGAGCTGGGGTTGGCCTCTGCCTCGGGGGCTGGCTACGCTTGGTCCAGGGGACTGGAGACTCAGATCCCAGGGCTGCCTCTGGTGGGGAGGTCCGGGACACAGGGGGACGGTGGCTGTAAATCCTGCACACAAGGCAGCCGCTTCATCTCCTGAAACAATTTGCTTCTCATTTCCCTGACTTCAGCCTTCCCCAATCAAAAGCAAGGTAATTTTCTGCCTTGGGTTGTATTTATTACTAAAGTTATCAGGCCCTGTAATCAGTATTAACATCACCGTGGAAAGGAACACAAAACTAATTACTAGCTAAACTGAATTAGATACATGGCAACTGCGGGCTGGGTGGATGGGAAGGGGAGCAGTTTTCAGCCCTGAAAACTGTGCTGTGGGTGTTGCTCCCGCCCAAGCCAGGAGCCAAGGGGTCACTCAGGCAGCAGGTGGCCTCTGTGACCAGGGCGGTCTTGACGGCCTTGCAGGCAGCCGGGTGCAGGAGGGGAAATTAAGAGGTGTAGTGGCATCTCTATTTTTCTCAGATTGTTTCACATATAGAAGCTCCCCGGGAGCTTAAGGCACTAGAGCAGAGCCGGTGAGTGTCGCCATGGCAGAGCCCGTGACAGAGGCCCTGTCGTCCCTCACAGCTACAGCCCCAGAGACCCAGCTGGTCCTCTGTGAAACCAGGGCGCTGAGGTGTGGGGAGGGGCAACCTGTCCAGTGACGCCCCTGCAGCTGCGGCTCTGACTCCACAGACACCTGGGCCCAGACTCGTTAAGACAGAGAATAAACCATAGAGAAAGTAGCCCAGTAGCGCCCAGCGCCGGGAAGAGGGGTGCCTGGACGGCACTGGGTCACGTTGGCTTGTCGGGGGCCATGTGGAGCTGGGTTTCTCTGATGTGGCCAGTGCTCTGCCTGCTGCTGCCCGGAACTGGCTTCCAAACAGGGGATAGCAGGGCAGGGAAGGAGTTTCACTGGTGGCTATCAGAGTTCCGAGGTCCTAGTTTTGTCACCCCCACCAAGGACCAATGGCCACACCTGGAAGAGGAGGGGCCTCTGGGGCATGCTCAGGACCTCACCTTCAACTCTCAGGCAAGAAGCGAAGGGTCACATGGGGGGTCCCTGTGCCTAGACTGTCCTAGCATGTTCTGGGTGACTTGAGACCCGAGAAGTCACAAGTAGGCACAGACGGACTGAGTGCACGGAGCCTTCTGCTGGATCTCTCAGCCGGCCGACGCATCGGGTGCTCTGGTCACACCATTTGCTGTATCTGTCACAATTCCCACATGCCAGGGAAGATGGTCTGACTGCGGTGAAGAGGTGTCACACTGTGCGCCTGTGACCTGAGCCTGGTCGCGGCTTTTCATGTAGGGGTCTTCTGCTCCCAAGTTAAAGCTCTAGACCACCGTCCAGCTGACAGCTGGTAACAGTGACAGTGTCTCAAGAGGTGTGTGCAGGTGTGGGCTTAGCTACCTGCTTGTTCTGTGCACTCTGTGATCCCTGATTTGGCCTGAATGCTCCTTGTCACAGTTCAGTGCCAGGGATTCGAGAACCAGGCTTCCCCAGGGTAGCGTCTGTCGTTGGTAGAGGTTGCTAAGGACGTTGCTGAGGCCGAGTCCAGGCCCAGCAGAGAAGGGCCCTGAACACAAGGGCGGAGCGTGTGCTCCCTGGGAGACCAGGCTGGGAAAGCAGGTGTCCTCGGGAGCAGAGGTCTAGTCTCTGGAGCCTAGCAGCTCCGGGGTCCTCCGCTCTAAACGAGTGTGGCCTTCCCGGGTGACTCTTACACACCCAGCTGGCCCACACACTGGCTCTCGGCATCTTTATGATGATATCAGCTTTTGATTCAGGCCTGGATCATTACTTCTCAATTAGTGGTGGTGAGTTCTGTCACCTGGGAAGTAGGAAATGGGAACATTTGTAGGCCCTGGAAGTCACAGTGCAGCCCAGAGGGTGACGTGGTTACTGAGTCACCTCACGCGTGCTCTTCAAAGCCACTCCCAGGATTGGACCCATTTCTGTTGGGCAGCTGGTGGAACACAGTGTGGAACGCATGTCTGTGCTTGGCCTGTCGGAGGCAACCTTTAGAGAGCAGCATGGAACGTGCTGGAGGGGAGGGAGGGCGTGCCCGGGGGCCGGTGTGGCAGGAAGCCCTACAGGGATAGAGGCTGACGGGCCCAGAAACGCGGCCCATCGTCATTGATGGGGAAGACCATCTCAGAGAGAGCATGGGTCAGCCGGGGGCCCCCTCCTTCCCCCTTCCCTCTCACTCCCTCTTCTTCTCCTCTCTCCTTGCTCCCCCCAAGCTGTTTGCAGATGGCCTGAGAAGAATAAGCATATTTTAAACAGCAAGGGGCATCCATCTTTTGTTCACTGGGGGTGTCCCTGTGCCAGGAGGGGTGGCCACATGCCTGCTCCTCTCAGAGCAGCCACCTCTGGCTCTGGGACCTGTGCAGATTCTTGTCTTGACCTCGGTTTTCTGACTGTGAGGTGGTGGTGACCAGGTTTGCCCCACATGGCTGTGTGGGGCCACGTGAGGTGATCAACAGGCCAGGTGTGCCCGCCCCAGCAGGGTGCTGCGCCCAGCTTGGTTCCGTCGCTCACTCTCGGGGATGCGCGTCCCAGGGATTTGGGAGAGTGGTATTCTTGTTTTCAAGTGTGCTGCTGGATTCATGCCAAGGTCAAGGCTGTGAGGCCCTGGCATAGTGGACAAGAGCCAAGGAGTGCTCTGGTGGAGTGCCTTGTGGGCACCGCTGGGCGCCTGGAATTGTGCAGGTGGCTGGGCTTCTGTGCCCATGCAGGTCCTGCCACCCCTGGGACTCAGCCTCACTGCCGTGGCATCTGAGAGGCAGGCTGCTGCCCTGTCTGTGCTCTGCCCTGGGACATGGCCTTGGATGGGTCTTTTCTCTCTAAGTTCAAACTCCTCCTCTGTGCAGTAGAGTCCACAGTAGCTCACCCCTGGAGGCTGCTGCAAGAGTCAGGTGGCATCATGCATGGCAAATGCCCAGTGTGGTCTGGGCTTGGCCCCTGCTGCACCAGTATTGTGACTACTCAGCTGCAGTGGAAGCAGGCCCTTACTTCAAGGGAAGTCATGTGGAAAATGGGTTTGACCCCTCTAGGAGTATTCAGCGTTGGCTGACGCCCTTGTCCCTTTAGTGCAAATGCCTCTGCTCCTCAACAATCCCAGGCTCACCTTTGCAAATTATGTGCAGCCACCTAAATCTGTTACCTTCACTCCACTTTTCCCAGTTACCCTCACAAAAGCAGTGATCACCCCTGCAGAGATCACAGATAAAGGTGCTGGACAGGACAGGTTTGGAATTGGAAGAGTTGGGAGTGACTTATGTGAATCGCCTAGGTCATTAGAGCAGGTGGGGTGCAGGTGACATCAAGTGGGGTACAGGTGATAGCAGGTGGGTACAGGTGACAGCAGGCAAGGTGCAGGTAAGATTGGGTGGGGCCTGGGGTACACGTGACAGCGGGTGGGGTGCAGTGAGAGCAGGTCAGGTGCAGGTGCAGTGGGAAGGCCAGTACTGTGTCCCCTGCACACCATCCTATTCACTTTTTCCATGGGGGATGAGAACTAGGTGTCTGCTCAGTTCTCTGTCAAAAGACAAATGGTGCAGAGAGGGTGCCTGAGTTGAAAGCCATCAGGGAGGGAGAGGGACAGCTTTGCTTTCCAGAGCTCTCGGATCCTTCCACTTCCTGGATCAGCATAGTTCTTAGGAATTCCAAGGCCCAGCTCCCAGTGGCAAGCTCAGGGTGAGTCACCTGAATTGCATTTCAGAAGAATGCTCAGCCATGCTTTGGGGAGCCCAGTGCCCTTTGTGTCCCCAACATGACAGTAAGGGCAGGAGAAATGATTGGGGTTCACATCTCCAGGCCACCCCCCCCAAATGCCTGCCCCAAGAGAGTTAGAGAAAGTCCCTGCACCATGGCACTGAGGGCTGCCCTTGGTTCCTGGTAGTAACTACCCAGACTCCTTAGCACAGAAGCCTGCCAGGTTACGTGTTCTTCTAACTTAGAGTTCCAATGGTAAATCCCAGTGGGACACAGCTGACAAAAAACAAGCCAGGAGTTCTTCAAAATCAGGAGATGGTGATGGTGATGATCATGATATAATCTGCCAGTCTAGGGGTGGAGCTCTAGGGTGTTGGGGTCACTTTCATATTCAGTTACACACCCATTCCAGCAGCACCTCCTGGCAGCCTTTAGCTGGAGTTGACAGGTTCCTGGGGGTACCACCCCTCACTTCTAATCCCAGCTCTGCACCCTGCTTAAGCACGAGTCACTGGACAGAGGTCCTCTCTGACCCCATCTTGTCTTCTGCAAAGTGGGTGACAACACTTGTCACCTTCATTGGGCTCCAGGCTCCTTTCTGCACTAACACTGCCTCACAGAGGAATGCTGCGGTTTTTAAACCCATGTTATAGATGCTGGCCACTGTCTCACAGCCAGTCACTGGCAGAACCAGGCTCACAAGAGCCCAGGCCATCAGGGTCCACAGTCTGCACACAGAGGGGACAATCTGAGAGGGCTCTTGCAGCAGAATATCTGCATGTTAGGTGGCAGGGAAGGTGTCCAGTGCCTGGTGTGGAAAGTGCCAGGCCCTCCCCCGCCGGCTCTGTGTTGCTCCGTCCCGGTCTGTAGCATGTGTCCTCGTAGTTTGCTCTTGGTTGGTATAAATGTCTGTGGCTTCTGAGGTGACCTGAGAGTTTCCTGGATTGGACTGGCTGTTAGAAGCTGTTCCAACACAGTAAGTGGCCCTTGTTCTTCTGTAGTGGAAAGCCACGTGAGTGATTTGCGCAGATGTGGCTTGTGGCTCTGAATCTGTGTCAAATATGCATGGCAAGAGGAGGGGGCGGGGCATCAGTACACTCCAGCAGGCCAGCTGGGTGTGACTTGGTGTGACTTGGACTCTACTGGTTCTGAGCAGAGCCTGCAGTACCAGCTTGCACTAGGAGATGGCGCCCCTCTCCAACAGTTAGAACTTGCTGGCACCCAACCTGGCCTGCAGCCACCAGTGCCATGCATTAACCAGAAAAACAAATTAGAGGGACTTCTTTGGCCAGCGGGCTGCACACCCAGTGCTCAGGCCAGGATAGCCTTGGCTGTTGCTGAAGTCCTCTCTTCAAACCAGGACTGAGCACAGAGAGAAAAGCCCCAAGAAGGTGCTGGGTCCCTTTCAGACAGCCACCCAGGAAGAGACTCCTTCTGTCCCTGCTGCCCTCATTCAAATCCCCATCCTGGAAGGGAGATTAACTCTCAGCCAGGCAGAAAGGAGTGTAGCAAGTGATCTGGGGGATTCTTTCCTTCCCGAATGGCCGGGAAAGCCTAATGGAGTGCCTGAAGGAAGCAGCTTTCATCTCAGATTAGAAGCCTGCTGCACATTCAAAAGCCCTATTAAGGTGTTTGACCTAGTCAGGCTGCTTCTGATGGGACTTACATGTGTCCTGGACGCTGCAGAGGGCTGGGAACAGAAGGTAGCTTGTGCCAGCCTGCCCTGCCCGGGAGCCCAGGCTCCAGGGCTTGCAGGCTCCTGGGAGGACCCCAGGCCCTGCAGCTGCAGGCACGGGTTTCTTCCACACCTACACTCCTAGTCATGGGTGTGTCCTTTTAACTCCTCAGGTGCCTCAGCTCCAAATCTACAGCTGCTCCCACGGTGGGCACACTAGCCTGCACCGGCTCCTGGCCGCAGCAGGGCACACAAGCCTCCTTCCAGTCTCGACCCTGCCAAAAACCCATGGTGGAGGCCACTGCTAGGTATCTCCAGTTAAGCCCTTTCCTCCCCAGGCCTCCCTGCTCCAGGGCTGCCTGGCAGGGTCTTTCCCGGTGCATCCATGCCTTGCTCCCCTGCTGTTGGTGGAGACCCGCAGGCCAGACTCCACCTGGGATGCTCCCTCTTGGGCTAGGGTTCTGGCGGCCCAGACTCTCCAGCCACCTGCCAAGACTGGCCCCTGCAGCAGGGGCGACGCACTCCAACCGCAGCGACCCTTGCCTCCAAAGTAGTCTCTGGCGAGCAGGTCGGAGCGGCGTTGCCACGGCTAGGCAGGCGGTGAGGGTGCGCGAGAGGGCGGGGCGGGGCGGGCAGCGGATGACCACCCCTCCGGGTTTTTTTTATGATTTGGGGGCGGAGTTTCGTCTGTCCTCCCGGGTCACCCCAACTCCTCGGCCGACTGGGGTTTGTAAACCTCGCTGCCAGCAGCCAGGGGGCGGCGGGGAGCCGGAGCGCAGAGGAAAAATCCACCCATTTCCTGGGCAGATTGCGTCGGCCGCCGCCCGGCCGTGTCCCCGCCTCCCGACCGCGGCCCCCGCGCTCAGCCCGCGCGGCGCTCAGAGCCCGGTGGCCCTTCTTGGCGGCGGAGCGCGGAGGGACGCGCCGGCAGCGGGCAGCGGACAGCGGGCGGGCAGCGCGCGGCGGGCAGGCGTTGGACACCCTCCCGGCGCCCGGGGCGGCGCGGCGATGGCCGGGGCGCGCGGGGCGGCGGCGGCGGGCGGGCGGCGGCGGGCGGAGGGGGCGCGGGGACGCGGCCGGGCTCCCCTGCCCGCCGCGGTGCCCGCCGCCTGAAGCTGCCCGGGCGCGGGAGCCAGCGCCGGCGCGGCGCGGGCGCAGGAGGCGACTCGAGGCGCGATGTCGGTGCCGCTGCTCAAGATCGGGGTTGTGCTGAGCACCATGGCCATGATCACCAACTGGATGTCCCAGACGCTGCCCTCGCTGGTGGGCCTCAACACCACCAAGCTCTCGGCAGCCAGCGGCGGGACGCTCGACCGCAGCACCGGCGTAAGTGTGCCCGCGGCCCCTTCCCTCCCCAGCCTCCTCCTGCGTCTGAGCCCGGGGCTGGGCGGGCGCCGCGCGGGACCGGGTCGTCCGGGGAGGCGGCGGGGAACCGGGCGCAGGGGCAAGGACAGGGTCCGGATCCCGCCCGTCTGCGCTGCAGCTCCCATCCGCATCTGAACCCTAGGGTCGATGCTGCCTTCCTCAAGGAGCTGGGGACCCTGCCCAGGGGCTTCGAGCCTGGAGGCTCCCTCACTAATAAAAACCCCTCATGGAAAAGCATGGGAAACTGGGACTGGAGACTTGGGGACTTGTCCAAGGTCACTCAGCAAGTAAAGGGTGGAGACAACGCCAGACCCCAGTCCAGGCTTGTCCGGCTGGGACTCAGCCCGCCCGCCCTACTTTGTAAAAGCTGGACTGGAGCCGTGGAGGGGTGGGCAGGGAGCTACCCTCGTGGGGGCCCTCTCCTTCCTTTCCAAAAGTCCCAGGGCACCTTACCCCCCTCATCCCCGTGGGAAGCTTCATGGGGTCCTCTGGGAGGAGGGTGCAGTGGGGCTGGGCAAGGCCCCTGGGACCTTGCTGTGGGATGTGTGCCCCCAGGCCTGCTCACTCCTCCCTGCTGGCCTCCGAAATAGCTCCTTCTCATCTGGAGCAAGGAGGGAGGGCAGGGGCCTGGCCCTTCTGGGCCGGGCTGACTTCCATGGTGGCTGGAGCTAGCTGAGCCGGAGCCACCCACCAGACAGGGGCCTGTGTGGCCAGGGGGCCAGCTCTGGACGTTTCCTCTAAGTGGAAAGGAGAGGTGAAGGACACGAGTCTTTCTCCCACTCCCGCTTTGCTTTTAAAGACTCGGTGCTCTTCCCGGAGGTCTCTGTGGTGTGACCTCCACCTGAGACCCTTGCACCTGCTATTTCAAAATTGCTGTGTTTTCCTCCATAATGACTATTCCCGCCTCTGGGGTTGGACATGAATGAAGTGTAATATATCACTACTGTGCTTCTCCCCACCCAGCTCCCCTCCCATCCTCATCTAAAAATAGCAGGGAGGTGATTGGGGTGCTGGGGGTCTGTGGAGACAGTGGGTGGCTGCAGGTCCAGCAGCAGGGCACAGGTGAATGAATGTTCAGAGGTGTCTGGGGCCTGCTATGGGCCCTGGGTACCTGGAGGTCAGGTCACTGAGCAGGGCTGCAAGGTGAGACCAGCCATGCACAGATCTGGTGTTTCGGTGGTCTCTAGGTAAACTCCAGGACTGAAGTGGGGTGACCCTTGCGCGACTTATCAGTTTGGTGACGTCCACCACGTGGCTCATGGGTGGGAGCGGCATGGAGTTGGGAGCTCGGCATTTCCCTGGTGGCAGCAGGAAGCTCAGGGCTGTGGTGGCTCTGGACTGATACCCTCCTGGACCCCGGCTGTCGCCCAGGGTGCTTGTCTCCAGGTGTCAGGAATGGCAGACCAGGGCTTGGCTGTGCCTGCCCCTCCACAGGGAGGGGAGGGCATCTGACTTCTGTGAGTCATGCAGTCCCTTGTGTGGCGACGTTCGATGGCCCCTCCCGTTTCCCTGAGCCTCAGTAGGGCCAGATGTCAAAACTCCAAGCATCCCCTGGGTTGAACTTGAATTTTACAACTTTGAAGAGTCGTGTGTCTTTGGCTTCCTTCAGCCCCGGGCAGCCTGGCGGGAAACCCAGGTCTCTGTCCCTAAGGACTCCTTTCCCTGTGCCGGGTCCTTGGTGCTCTTCTCCGGGGTGGGCTGTGGACAGTCTCCTCCGTTGTTGTCTGTCCTGCCTGACCCTTCTCCCTTTCTGTCCTCCCCGCTCTCTCACCTCACCTGCACCCCCAGGTGTTGCCCACCAACCCCGAGGAGAGCTGGCAGGTATACAGCTCTGCCCAGGACAGCGAGGGCAGATGTATCTGCACAGTGGTCGCCCCCCAGCAGACCATGTGTTCACGGGACGCCCGCACAAAACAACTGAGGCAGCTACTGGAGAAGGTGAGTCCCTGCTGTGGGAGTGGGTGGGCACCTATGAGAGTGCAGTGTGCCCTCGGGGAGCCAAGGCTTGGCCAGCCTGCAGGGACCCCGGGCCTTTCCTGGCACGTCCCCACTCAAAGTATTTGTGGATGGATGGATGGATGGATGGATGGATAGGCCGGTGGATGATGGAGACGCCAAGGGCGGAGGTGAATACATTGGGAGATGAGTATACTGCTTCTTGGTCCTTGGGGAGTCGGGAGCTTCCTGCCCAGGCGGCCGGCAGGAAGGTGCTGTGGCATGGGGCTTGGTGAGGGCATGTAGGTCCTCCACCCACGACCTCCCTGAGTGACGCTCCTTATCCACTGCTGACGGCTTACAGCTGCCTCTGAGCAGGCAGCTCCCTTGGGCCCAGGGATGCAGGCCGTGAGTTGTACAGGATGGGGTCTCTGCCTTTGAGTGGTCAGACCTAGCTGGTCCAGGCTCCTTGTACCCACCCAGAAGCAGCAGTGTGTGGTCTGCTTGTGTATTTTGACTCCATTATTTCACTTAAGCTTCAAAGAGTCATGTGGAGCTAGTGAAATTTCTCCCTCCATTTCCAGAAGGGAAAATTCAGGTCCCAGAGGACTGACTTGCCCCAAGCCACAGCTAGTTAGCAGGGCAGCTGCCCCCGACGCTGGCTCAGCTCCCCTCTCCTCAGAGCCTGCCTTCTCCTGCAGGCTCCTGCCGCCCGGGGATCCCACTGCTGGCCTCCCCAAAGCTGCTAAGGAAAGCAGGAGAAACGGGGGCCTCTGTGCCCAGCCTCCTCCCTCCCCAGGAAAAGGAGGTGTTTCTGTGTGACACCTACAGGGCAGGCGTCCTTCCCCAATTTGAGAGTGGGACACACACGTACACACACACACACACACACACACACACACACACACACACACACACGAAAGCCTCGAGCTTCCCTGCAGATCAGATCTGGACTTTCAAGAATGAGCATCAGCCTGGGTTAGAAGTCTGTGGAGGGGGGTCTTCTGTGTCGGGGACCCAGGCCCTGAGCTCTGAGAATGGCCACTATGTGTGACACCTCCACACTGGGGAGGGAGGCCAGCCTTCCCCCACTGTGCCCTCTGCCCTCAGTGCCCACGCACCCTCCCTCCCAGGAACAGTGGGCCGCTTTCCTCAACTCAGTTTCCCCACCCACCAAGAGGGCAGATGGAGACTCAGGGTCTTCCTAGCTCTGTGGGCTGTGAGGACTCAAGCCACTGCCTGTCCCTGTCCCTAGTGCCCTCTGGGAGGGAGAGGGCGCCATGTGTTGTGAGAGCAGCTCAGTGCCAGCAGACACTCACCTTGAGGGAGTGCATTTTCCTGCCACCTTCACCCACCTCCGGAAATCATTTGACAAGAGTTAAAGTCAGATGCGTTGAGCAGATTCCATGAGCGTTTATTAACACCAACTAGACTGAGCCCAGCTGTGCCTTTAATTATTCAGACGGTGGAGGAGGGAGGCGGGGTGTTGGGGGCCTGGGACTTCGGGGCAGGGCTGGGGCCCCTGGGAGGAGATGCCGGCTGGCAGGGCGGAGAGCTGGGAAGTGGGTTCCAGAAAGCCCTGTGAGCCCCTGGGAGTGAGGCCCGGAGCTCTCCTTTCTTCCTGCGCAGGCCACAGCGTTACTGCTTAAAAATTTAAAGCCCCATTTCACGTGTGCAGGCGCTCTATTTCGGGCAGCTGTGAGCCTTTGTCGGAAGAGGCCCAGCTCCTAAGTGCATGCTTCAGCTTCATTCAAAGGCGGGTTTCTTCCTGGGCTCCCTCCCACCCTGGCCTGGGCAGTTCTCTTTCTCCTCTTCTCCTCTCAGCCAAGGGGTGGGGGGCAGGGCGAGGTCAGACAGGGCCCCACCCTCAGAGGCAGAAGCAGGGGAACAGGCTTCCAATTCCCAGGTCCTGGGCCCTGCCCGTGGGCTGGGGCACAGCTGAGTGTCTTCCAGCTAGTTCCAAGTCTCTGCAGCTGGGCTTTGTGTTAAGACCCACCTGAGATGGCCGAGGGGCAGAGTGCTGGGGCCCACCTTGGATGGGCTGGTTTCCTCTGGCCTGAAGTCCTTGTATGGGGTGGGCATCAGGATGCCTGGAGAGCCCCACCACGGTCCTGGGCAGCCAGGGCCAAGGGTGGGGACTGTGTTCTCTTTGAAGAGCCATCACTCTGAGTTTGAGAGCTAAGGCTTTGGAGCCCAGTCCTTCAGTCTTAGCTCCCTGTGTGACAGTAGTGAGTTGCTCAACTTCTCTGAATCTTTGTCTCTGTGTATGTAAAATGAGATTTGGAATACGTCACCTCCTGGGGTTTAGGGAAGCTCAAAAGAGATGAATAATGAATAGGCTCTGTCCAGTGCCTGGAACATGGATGATGTTCAATAAACAGTAGCCATTAGTCACGCTCAGGAGGCCAGGTGTACCCTTGGCATGTCGAGGGCATCCCCTCCCCTTCTTCTTAGCGCCTGCTGCCACCCTGGCTAGGACTTAGGGTGGCTTCCTGCCCTTGAGCCTGCAGGGGCGCTGCCCAGGGAATGTGCGAGCTGGAGGAGGAGCTGGACACAGACCCTGGGTGAGCGGGGGCGGGCGGGGTGACCATGCTCCATTGTCAGAATCCTAGCTGAGCCCTCCGCCAGAGAGCATGCATCCGGGGCACCAGAGCTTAGTTTGCTTTAAGGCAGCTGAGGAGCTTGGCGTCTTTAAATTCTATGTTTTAAGTTTAAAGTCTAATCTTTAAATTCTACAATCTGCCAAGCACATTCCTCCTCCGGGGGACAGAAAGCCCACTGCACCGTCCAGCCTCTTGCCCAAGCCAGTGGTCAGTGGGAGCAAGGCAGCCCCCCTACACACCATGTGCCCTGGGCTGGCCGAGGAGCGCGTGCCCCGCCTCCAGCCCCTGGCATCCTGATTCTTCCACGCGGCGGCAGGCCCCTAGCACTGGGGTACTACTGGGCCCTTGTTCTGGGTTACAGATGTGGGCGAGGCCTTCCCTGCCCTCCTGGCGTTTCTTACTGACAAGGTAGAGCAGACAGCTGTGTGACTTGAGCCTGCAGGCATTGTCTCCATGTGGCCTGTCCCCAGTGGACTTAGCTCGCCAGGGATGTCTCCCTGGGGGCGGGGCACTTGGGCTGGACCTCCAACCAGTGAACAAAACCAGATCCACAGCCTTCCCCGAAAGGAGAAGTTATGCAGAGTGACCCACAGGACAGGCCAGGAAGAGCAGGGAGACCGTGTCAGAGCAAATGTATTTCAGCCCCCCAAAGAGAGCGCCAAGGTCACCCCCACACGGCGTCTTGCCAGCTTGAAATTTTAAAGCTAATTTGTGTACGTTACTCTCAAATGAGGAGCCATAAAATTCCATGCATTTTTAGGTGTGGAGAGCAGCGGTGTTGGTCTTCCTCCCACTGAGAAATCTTCCCCTGCTC
Organism: Spermophilus citellus; assembly: GCF_964194105.1. Classification (NCBI taxonomy): domain Eukaryota; kingdom Metazoa; phylum Chordata; class Mammalia; order Rodentia; family Sciuridae; genus Spermophilus; species Spermophilus citellus. Next base: position 2,426,766 of record NC_138183.1, on the reverse strand, counting down.
TTTTAATTCGGCTTTATCTGCTGGCATGGGAGGATTTACAGTCGGGGGAACCCCACCGTCATCCATTCTGATCCCGACCAGGCAGAGCTCAGCCTCACACCCAAATGGTTCTGTTCCTAGAAGGGAAAGTATTTTCAAATTCAGGAAAAAACCAGAAACGAAGATTCACTGTTACGGAGGCGGCTTCCTCCGTCGTGATTGGTAATTGGAATGGATTCTGAGGAAAAGACCCCGACAGCACTGCGGCAGTCCTGGGGCCCCGCGCCTCCCCACCCACCGCCCGGCGCATAGGCACACAGGCCCGCTTCCTGGAAATGAGATGCGCTGGCAGGTGGCTGTACTAAAACTGTTTTTCTTTTAAGCTCTCTGGAATCCTGTTGAATATTAAAGTCCCATCTCGAGGCTAGACTGAATTCAGATCTGCCTGTAAAGGTGTAAAACAGCAATTCTTCATTTGCTGGGTGATTGATTCCTGACTCTGTGTTGTGAATGTGCGTGTTTGCCGAGCAGTCATCTGCCTATGATGCTGTGGGTGTGATGGATGGTGGGTGAGATGGGGGAAGGCTCGTGCAGAGTCGGGAGAGCGACGGCTCCCTCATTCCTCCCCTCTGCACTTAGCCAGCAGCCTCAGCCAGATTTCAGAGGAAGGGGATTTATGCCTGGGGGCGGGGCAGCCCAATGAGGCTGTTCATCTCTGTTGCTGTCTATGCCTGCCTGACGGGTATCCTCCTGCCACCTAAGGAGAACGAAACAACCCCCACCCCACAAAAGAGATGAATGGCGCACAGTTGGTGCCTGCAGCTATGACCAGTGAGCAGCCAGCTCCCCGCCCCGACCTGTGTCCCTGGTTGTAAGAGCCTGGATGGAAGGTGGCTGACTGGCCATGTTGGGGGAGCTCCTGTTCCTAACAGTGCTGATGCTGGTGATCAGCGAGTAAATCACGCCTGGGCCACTCTGGCTCCCAGGGTGGCGGCTGCGTGAGGAAGGTCAGCATGGCGGGAGAGCAGGCCATGAGATCCACTGGTCCAGGCTGCAGCTCCTGTTGAACCTGTTGCCCTCTTGACAGGTGCAGAACATGTCTCAGTCCATCGAGGTCTTGGACAGGAGGACTCAGAGAGACTTGCAGTATGTGGAGAAGATGGAGAACCAGATGAAAGGCCTGGAGTCCAAGTTCAAGCAGGTGGAAGAGAGTCACAAGCAGCACCTGGCTAGGCAGTTCAAGGTACGTGCGCCCTCCTCCTCTGCCCCTCTTCAGCTGGACTTGCTTGCCCTGGCCACCAGGGAAATAGCGAGGGGCCTGGAGGGGCGCGGCAGGCCGGGCCTTTGCCTTGCAAAGCACTGCAGCCCGAGGGAGCAGAGGCAGTCCGCCCTGGCCCTGGTTTGGCCAGGCACCTGGAAGGGGTGGGCTTGAGCAGCCACGTGAGCACAGATGGGCCCCGGAACCTCTGTCAATCTGGTTTGGAAGCCAGGGTCCCAGACCCTGCACTCTATGGCTGAGTGGCATATTAGCCGGGAAAGAATGTCATTATTGGCCCTTGTCACTCCACAGCTGTTGCAGGTAAATCACATTAGCCAAGGATTAGCTTAATTGATTGGAGCTGTTCCTGAGCGGGGATCACTCAGGGCACTTTTTCATATCTGACCTAATTTAGCTATGACAAGGCACACTGTAGACACAGGGAAAAAAGACCAGCGTCTGTCTCAGCTCGTGGTAAGTGTCCCGCATCTCCAGGTAACTCCGGACACTGAAACTGCAGTTCCTTTGACCCGAAATTATATATACATACGTACAAGTATGTATATATACACACCGATGAGATCGAGAAGTCATATGCCACCTTAATTAAGGTATACATGCGTGTCAATTAGGACTGGAGCCCTGAGGTAAATGAACAGGTCGAATTACGCAGGCCTCCTCGGCTGGAAATTGCTGATGTGCCCGGTTGTCTTCCTGTCCTTTATGCTAATGCTCTCTTTGATGTGCTCCCTGCATGAAGCTAGAGCTAATTCTCCTTTAAAAGCGATACATTAGAGAGACGAAATGGCAAGCTAATGAAGTTATGAATCTATATTATAAATAAAATAACAGCAGGCTGATCCCGTGGAGGAGAAATGAGTCCCACGCAGGTGCACATTTTGTCCTTATTTCCTGATGTGTCCCCCTGCGTTATCTTGGAGAGAGATTTGAACTTTCTGATCAAAAACAGAGTCTTTGTCTCTCCTTGAAGGGCCAGCATGCCCCTTCCCTGTTCTGCAGACTCCCTTAAAGATGGGGGTGTCTTCGGCAGCCTCGAGGTGGCTCACCTTGGCGGGTTCTGAAATCCCTAGCCACCTCTCTGGGTTTGAGATCAGGGGCACTGTAGCTCTGGGGGAGGAAAGGTGAGCCCTTGCTTTTCACACTGCTTGCCCCGCATGGAGGAATCCCAACAGAACTTGTTGTGAGAGAATCTCAATCATTATTAGGGCAGTTGTGTCCCCAGCATTCAAGTGTGGGTTTTTTTAAGGGACGGTGCAAGTATTTGTCTCTTAATGGCTGTTTAAGGCAGGCTAGTGAGCTAGCTTTTCAACAGTGTTTCATTTTCTTGCTTGCAGGGCTAACTTAAAAGAGTTTTTTCAATGCCGCAGTGACTGAAGAAGCAGTCCACTCCCATGTAACCATGAAAGAGCCAGAGAGCTTTTGGCACCCTGCATTTTTACTGTTTCTTTCCAATCTTAGCACCATATCCCTAAGGAACCTTGAATCCAACCAGGACCCTCCTTTGCATGCGACTCTAGATGCATTTCATGGATAGTTTGAAACCCTTGTCAATGCATTTTTTGAAAAGGAAAGAAAAAAAAAAAAGAACTTTGTGTATGTGACTTAAAGCATGTAACCTTAAGATGTTGCATTCTAAACTGAAAATAAAGACCTTTCCCAAATGTGTCGGTGTGCTGAGGACTGTTTAATATGCTCTCCTAACTCATCGGGGCCAGGATAAATAAGCACATAACTAAAGCGGGCGTGTGCAGGTGCTCCGCGCGCAGGGAGAAGCCGGGCCGAGCAGGGTGTTACAGTTCTTGCATGCATCGCACTGAACCCAGCTTATTTTAACCTTGCAGGCAATAAAAACGAAAATGGATGAACTTAGGCCTTTGATACCTGTGTTGGAAGAGTACAAGGCCGATGCCAAATTGGTATTGCAGTTTAAGGAGGAGGTCCAGAATCTGACGTCAGTGCTTAACGAGCTGCAAGAGGAAATTGGCGCCTATGACTACGATGAACTTCAGAGCAGAGTGTCCAATCTTGAAGAAAGGCTCCGTGCATGCATGCAAAAACTAGGTAGGCCCGGCACCCTCGGGGTGTGGCGCTGCTTGGCCCACCTCCGCACACGCACAGGCCTAGGCAGTGGTGCTGAAGGGCGGCCCGCCTGGCCACAGCGAGGCCATGGCTGCGTCAGGGCTCCTGGGCAGGGCCACCTGGAGAGACAGCGCCAGGGAGGGTAGGAGCACCTGCCACCTGGAGAGACAGCGGCCAGGGAGGGTAGGAGCACCTGCCTGAGTGCACTGACCATGTCCACGCTGGGGAAAGGCAGTTCCAGACCCTACTCAGTTGCACATCTGGAAGAGAAGAGGATGGCATGGGTGCCACCTGTCCCCTGACGAGTGTGTGTGTGTGTGTGTGCCCGCGCGTGTGCCCGTGCAGGCTGAGTAGGGCTGGTAACACGTCTCCCGTTCCTCCAGTTCATGGGAGGGCTGATGAAGCCCTGGAGATGGTCAGTCCTGCTGAGTTGGGATGGAAAGGGTAACCTGCCTCGCAGGAGCTGTGCCAGTGGCAGCAGGCGGGTCCCTCTCAGCAGCCTGGGAGGAGCACCAGGACAGGTGCCTCTCTGTGTCAGGTCCCTGGAGCACTGTCTTGGTGTGGAGCCCAGGTCCCAGTGAGGCAGGCACGGGTGGCCTGAGACCATCAGGATGGGTGTGGGGACCGTCTCCCCCACAGCTTCCCAGGGACATTCTGGGAGACAGTGCACGTCTGAAATGTCACAGTCCGTGCATCATTGGGCCCTAGCCCACTCCCACATGCCCTGAGTTTGCACCAAGCCTCCCTCCTTCCCAACACCCCCACTGAAGGGCCCGGATGTGGGTGCTTTGTGGGTTTTAAAAAATCATTTCCTCACAAGCAGTTCTCTGTCCCCGAGAAAGGCAGGTGGACCTGGGGACCAGGAGGAGACCTCCTCTGCCCCAGGCCCAGAGTCCAGGCACAGAGGGGAAGTGGATTGAGTGAGAAGCCCAGGGCCTGGAGGGGGCATTCCCTCCTCTTGTCCAGCCAGAGTGCCCATCTGTCCTCAGCCCATTCTCAGTGGCTGAGCGAGAGCACCCTGTCTGAGGACCTTGGGTCCTTCACATGGCTGTCCTCAGTCTGAAGGGCTTTGTAGGTACAGAGACCTGCCGATCGGCATGGCTGGGGGCTGGGTGGCCAGCTATGAAGGCCGGCTCTGGGGCTGGGGCAGCCCTAGAGGAGGGGGCCACATAAAGCAATGTGTGACCCTCCCTGGCATCGACCATCTTAGACTTCAGCTGCCTCCTCGTCTGTAGTAGAAGGTCCAGGTAGTCCCTGGGCCCTGGGGTCACCGTGAGAATTCAGATGTCATTCATGTCACTGGTTCAGAGGAGGCAGTGGTGGGACAGGATGGTAAGAAGGTAGGTTGGTAGATAGGTTAGTGATGGAGATGGGTGATAGGTGGTGGAAGGACGGAGGGACGGACAGGTGATAGAATGATGGATGGAGAGGTAGAGATGGGTGACAGTGGTTGGCTGATTGACATGTAGAGAAGTTGAGCAGCTGCTCCTCCCCCTCCCCAGCTCAGGACCCTACCACTACCATAGCCTCGCGCCAGGCAGTGGCCGCAGGGGCGCAGCCTCTGTGTGGTGGAGTCGGCTCCCACTGGTGCTCCTGGGTGGGTTGCAGCTCAGTGGCGGGCAGTGTCCCTTGTCCCTATCACCCTGGCTCCTTGGTGTGCCTGCTGCCTCTGGTGTGAGGCCTGACTTTCTTGGTCCCCAGGGGAGGCAGGACTCCTGCACCTCTAGAAGTCCTCCTGTTGATGAGATCATCTTTGCTGCCTCCTTTTCATCAAGCCAATGTTGCTGACGGTTCCTAGCCCCAGAACCATCCACACACAGAAAAGCAGACCAAGGACTGAGGCTCCAGTGGCAGTGGCCCCCCTCAGTAGACTGCATGCTTGTCCTAAGGGCCCAGCCAGAAACTTGAGTCTGAAACTCATCCCTGAGCCTAGAGGCTGAGCATAGCATCTTGCAGGCCTCCTCTGGAATGGAGGCCGGTTCTCAGTGTTGTCCTAGAGCAAATCTCATGCCCAGGCAGGAGAGAGGCAGCGCTGTCCAGAGGTCCAGCTTGTCCCTGAGCCGGGGCCTGGGCTGTCCTCCTGGACCAGCGTAGAGCCAAAGCCCAACAGCTGAACAAGCTAAGCCAGCAGGCTCCGTGAGCCACTGAGACATGGCTCCTCAGACATGGTCACTCACCTGGGCCTGCTGCGTGCTACAAGGCCAGCCTCAGCGGCCCTCTCTGTAGCGAGGGGTTGAGCTGATCTTGGGTGCCCCAGGCACATCCCAGCGCTGACACCAAGGGCTTATGCAGTTTTGTAGTTTCTTTTCTGTTAGGGGATGAAGAGAAAGCCCTGACTCTCAGGGTCAACTGGGCTCCCTTTTCTTCCCCAAGACCATCTGAGCCCATCTTAGCCAAGCCTGCCAGCCCCAGGTTCAGACCCTCACTAGGCACCAGGAGCTGGGCCACCTGCATACTGTTGAGGAGTCTGGGGGAGCGCAAGCTCGGGGGCCAGGGCCAGGGCAGGGCCAGGGTCAGGGCAGAGCCAGGGCAGAACCAGGGCAGGGCCAGGGCAGAGCCAGGGCAGGGCCAGGGCAGGGCCAGGGCAGGGCCAGAGCAGGGCCAGGGCAGAGCCAGGGCCAGGGCAGGGCCAGGGCAGGGCCAGGGTCAGGGCAGAGCCAGGGCAGGGCCAGGGCAGAGCCAGGGCAGGGCCAGGGCAGGGCCAGGGTCAGGGCAGAGCCAGGGCAGGGCCAGGGCAGAGCCAGGGCCAGGGCAGGGCCAGGGCAGAGCCAGGGCAGGGCCAGGGCAGGGCCAGAGCAGGGCCAGGGCAGAGCCAGGGCCAGGGCAGGGCCAGGGCAGAGCCAGGGCAGGGCCAGGGCAGGGCCAGGGTCAGGGCAGAGCCAGGGCAGGGCCAGGGCAGAGCCAGGGCAGGGCCAGGGCAGGGCCAGGGCCAGGGCAGAGCCAGGGCAGGGCCAGGGCAGGGCCAGGGCAGGGCCAGGGTCAGGGCAGGGCCAGGGTCAGGGCAGGGTCAGGGCAGGGCCAGGGCAGGGCCAGGGCAGGGCCAGGGCCAGGGCAGAGCCAGGGCAGAGCCAGGGCAGGGCCAGGGCAGGGCCAGGGTCAGGGCAGGGCCAGGGCAGGGCCAGGGCAGGGCCAGGACAGGGCCAGGGCAGGGCCAGGGCACTGTGCTCTTCCTGCTGGAAAAGGAGTCGAAGCTCCTGCTTGCTCTTCACCCTTGAGTGGCCAGGAAGGACCACTGGACAGTGGGGCGTCCTCCCCTCCTGCCTGGGGTCTGGAGGAGGCTGGACCATGAACGGCAGCAGGGCATGGGGAAGGCCGCCTGCATTCAGGCAGGGATGGGCAGAGCCAAGGGAAGCCCTAGGACAGGGAGGGAAGGAGCCAGCCTGAAGTGCTCCCTGGGCCACCGCCTCTGTGGGACCCTGGCAAGGCCAGGCCTCCCCTCTGGCTCCTTGCAGGAAGCCCTCAGGGTGGCCTGTGCTGTGAGGTCTCCTGAGGACCCTACTTCCCTGCCAGGTCAGGAGGCGAAGGGAGAGTCCACAGTGGCCCCTTTTCCTGCTCCCTCTGGGCTCCATCTGAGCATGAGGCCTGGGTGGGGCTGCCCACCGCTGGGCTTGTTTCTTCTGCATCTTGGACGTCGGTTTGTCTGAGCCCCCAGCTCTGCATACTTCTGGCGTAACTCCCCAGGCCTTGGGTGACAGGAGCTGGGAGTAGAGGCCAGGTGCTGACCGCATGGGGCACTTGGCTCTTCACCTGTGGCTGCCCAGAGACCCCTCTGTCCTGGCTGGAACACCTTGGTAGCACTTTGCCCTGGGCCTGTGGCCTGAGATGTCCAGGCTGCTCCCACTGTGGCCTCTGCCCAGAAATAGCAGGAGGCCATGGTCTCCCCCTCAGGCCAGCAGCTCCTCCAGGCTCCCCACTTGACCAGTCACCCCTCTTCCTGAGACCCTCCCAGCCCAGGGGCTGTCCCCCCTGTTCTGCTTGCTCTGGTATAGAACCTGAGCCACCAGTGCCAGCTCCACAGGCCACCCTCTCGTCCCCGCTCTCTCCCGTCCCCCTCCCTGTGTCCTGGGCACGCGTGACTGAAGACAGACACTTTCCCGAACTGAATGTGCCAAGATTGGCCGAGGCTCTGCCGTGGGCTTTTTTAGATCCTGTCAGTCCCGAGGTCTTGGCAGAACCAGTCTGGACAGAGAACCAAAAATAGCTCCCTGACTCAGGGAGGGCGGGCAGCCTGCAGCCCCGGGGGCCCTGGGAGCTGTGCCCGCAGCCAGCTTGGAGCGCAGGGCACATGGGCCAGGGGCCTCCCTGCCCGCCTCCACTGAGATTTGAAGGCTGGCTTCAAGGGGCCGCGTGAGCATGTGGAAGAGGCTGGGTACCTGAGAAGGGAGCCCTGGCCCTGCAGCAGGCCTTCCCCTGGACTGCTGCCAGCCCCCACCCCCCCGGGTGGCCAGGAGGTCTCGGTGGGCAGGTGGGTAGGACGTGGTCAGACCGTCCAAGGCTGCCTGACCTGGACTCATCTGAGCATGAAGCCACTTTTCTGCGTGTTCTCAGTCTGCATTTGCAGTGGCGTGACGGAGGCCTTGCTGAGTGCCAGGTGTGCCCTGGAAGCCCCTCCAGTCCCCTGCTCCGATTCCCACGAGGCCCTCTGCTGCTCTCCGGCTCCTGCCCAGGAGCACACTGGGGAGCAGCACTGCCCCTCCCTGCATGAGGCCGTGACACAGGAGACTTGGGAGGGCCTGAGCCAGGCCATTCACCCCCTCCTGCTGGGGAGGGGTGAGTGGGGAGCCTCCTTCCTGGGGTGGTGGGACCCCGACACCCCCGTCTGCAGCTGTGAGAAGTGTGCAGTTGCTACTTAGGTCACAGCGCGAGTGGGATGGAGTCGGAGGGGGAACATCTCTAGGGACAAGGCTTCAGTCTGGGTCCCCCCAGAAGCTGGGTGGGCTGGCATTCAGGTGGAGGGACCAGGGTGGCAGGAGTGTAGATGCGGGAATTGCTGAGGTCCCTGCCCTGACTCCCTGTGGGCTTCTCCTTCCAGGGAACTAGTGGAACATTGTTCCACACAGGAGACCTGCCGCGGGGGGTGGGGGGGGGGGACACGCTCTCTTACAAGCCTGGAAGATGGCGGGGAGGGGCCCGGAGGCCCTCTGTGGGAGGGGTTGGTCCTTGTAGGCTTTTCCAGGTTCCCACCCAGTTCAGAGGTTGCTGCAGCCCAGGACCCAGCCCCCAGATCAACAGGAACAAAGGAAGAAGGAGTTGGAGAGTGGGGCTGGGGTCCAGCCTGGGCTCCTTCTTCAGGCCCACCTCCTCCACTGACCCTTCCCAAGTCCCTGAGAGACAGTTGAGGTGACAAGCTAGCCAGGCTCCTGGAAAAGGAATCTCCTCGGAGATTTCCAAGAACTCGCCCTGTTTTGTATTCCCACCCCTGTCGATGCTGGTCACCCCTGTCCCCTCTCCCAGAGTGGGCTTGGTCAGAGCAGGGTCCGTGTGCTGAGCTGAGCGGTGGCCGTGCAGCCTGCAGTGGTGGGGTCTATGTTGACACACAGACTCCTTCCCAGGAGTGGGACCAGGTGCACATGGAGCGGGTAGGAGAGCAGGACCACGGGTGGCATTACTTTTTCCATCCTGGGTGAGGCACCAGCGCTGGGGCTGGAGGTGCTTGGGTCCTCCAAGCCTCCCTCTGGCCAGGCTGTGCCCTCTTGCAGCTCTCTGGGCAGGGGTTGGGCCCTCTCTTCCCTCCAGTCCTGTACAGCTCTGCTGGGGACACATTCTTTAAGTTTGAGGGGGTGGGAGGCACTGGAGACTGTGCCAGAGTGAGAAGAGCCCTCCCCGCCCTCCGCCTTAGGGATTGCCGGCTCCCTGTGGTCTGGGCTAAGTCTCTGACAAGCTTCCGTAAGCGCCTGGATCTCCTCTGAACTTTGCAGACTGCTGTGTACACATGCTGATGGGAGGCCCTGAGGGGGGTGTGTAGACTCCAGAGGTCACAGGCAGGCCTGGCCTGGAGAGAAAGGGAGGGTCCAGGAGGCCCTAGTTGGATGTCCCTGGGGGGCGACCACCTTGGACCTCAGGAATACTTTGCCCTCCCGAGGTGGGCTGAGATTGCAGTACTGTGGTGGCGGCCTGGCTGCAGACTGGCTGACTTTCAGCACGGAGGGTGGTGTTTCTGAACAGAGGGGTCAGCTCGTGGGCTTCAGCTCGTGGCTGACAACCAGGAATCTCCTCTGAGATTTCCAAGAACTCGCCATGTTTTGTATTCATCCCTGTAGATGCTGGTCACCCTTGGCCTCAACCCCTGTCCCCTCTCCCAGAGTGGGCTTGGTCAGAGCAGAGTCTGTGTGCACGCCGAGCTGAGCAGTGGCCCTGGCCCAGGAAGGAAACAGTAATGCCACTCCTGGTGCTGCTCTCCTAGCCGTCCACCTGGTGGTCAGCCACGAGCTGGAGCCCAGGGGGCTGTGGAGGTCAGCAGGCTGCGGAGGTCATCAGGCTGTCGGGAATGCAGGCCCCCGCCTTAGCCTTGCCTGAATGGCCAGGAGGCCTGAGCAAGTCCCTCACAGTCTCTGAGGCCACCTGTGAGTGGGAGGGCTGCAGGTCACCTCCAGGATCTTGGCAACCCTGGTGCTCAGCCCAGCCCTCCTGCCTGGGGCTCCTCTTCAGGGGAGGTGGGAGGCTACCCACTCCCAGCAGGAGGGCGCCTGCCTTCCTGTTAGTTCTCAGGTCACAGAGTGGACACTCCTGCAGTGACGGGCCCTGGGCTGCGGAGGGTGGTCTGGCTGCTCCTGCCTGGGTGCAGTGTCTTGCATGGGGCCTAAGGCATGTCTGCCAGTTCCCTGCTTTCCCCGAGCTGTAGGAGGCCCAGCTGTGCGCTCTCCTGGAGAGAAAACTGTCTTGCTGAACCCTCCCAGGGCTGCTGCTGTGACCTCCCATCCCCAGAATGGCGGGCGTGGCTGGGCCAGGAGGGTAAGGCCCCGGAGGGTGGCTGCTCCTGGCTCCCACCTGCCCGTTCCGGCCTCCCTGGCCCGGTTTAGGGAAGAGGTGGCCTCTAGACCTGGAGGGGAAGCGGAGGCAGCCATCAGGCCTTCCGGGCAGTCTGGGACAGGACTGCGGGGGGCCAGGTGCTCCCTCCGCCTCGTGTCCTGATCTGTGTGCACTCTGTTCCAGCCTGCGGCAAGCTGACAGGCATCAGTGACCCGGTAACCGTCAAGACCTCTGGCTCGAGGTTTGGATCCTGGATGACAGACCCCCTGGCCCCGGAAGGCGATAACAGGGTAAGTGTCTCCTGACTGTTACGGGGCCTCTTGGACAGGCGTGCTCGTGTGACCTGCAGGAGCTGCTCTCCCTCCCTCACCTCAGTCCCAGCCCCACCCACCTCCTAGGCCACCCGCAGCCCAGAGTCCCCGGGGGCTTCCTCCTACAGGGGCCCGTGTCCCCGGCTGAAGTCCTTGTGGTAACCCAGAGTCACAGATCCCAGTGGCCGTAGAGGGCGTGTGGTATGGCATGCTGGAGCCCGCAGTGGCCCCTGGGCTCTCTCCAGGCCCAGCTGGGCTGGGCTGAGTCTGTCTCTAACTGCCCGCTCTTCCCCAGCGGCCTCTGCCTTTCTTGTTCTAACGACACTCATTTGTTCTTCATTTGCCTTTCCTTTCATGGCTGACAGAAGCGCCTCTTCTTTTTGATTTTGGGAAGAGGCCCTGGTTCTTTTTTCCTGGGTGTCTCCCCCCAGGCAAACCTCGTGAAGGAGAGGGAATCAGGGCCATGCCGCCTGCCCCAGGGCCTGGGTTGCGGGTGAGCCTTGGGAACTGGGAGGTGAGGGGCGCTGCGGGGTGGAGGACGCCAGCCCACCTGCCCCTCCTTGCTGTAGCCTGGACATAGCAGTTGTGGCCTGTAGGATGCTCCTCTGGAGGTAGAGGGGCAGCTCGTTGGGTCCTGCTCACCATCTGGGGCTCGGCCCTGATTACTGAGGCCAGAGTGAGTCTTGCAGCCCTGGTGTCCCCCGCCCCCGCCCTGTGACGTGGGCAGACGTGTAGACAATGGGCTTTTGGAAACACCTGGGTTCTGCTCCAGGCTGATGGAGAAAGGAACTTAGGAATCCAAAGGCCTCTAAGCTAGACCTGGCCCCCGAGTAGCGGAAGCCATTCCTGGTCTCAGCTGTCCACCAGCTATAGGCAGAGCAAGATGAGGTCTCCTGTGCTGGAGGTGGGAAGTGGCCGGGGACGAGGGTGGACAGGTCCTCCAGCCTCTTGTGTTTGTTGGCCTAACCGCTTGCAGCAGGAAGAGCCCCCCACCCCCCACCCCCGTGTCGCAGCCCCCTATCCAGGTGGCCGCCTCAGCACAGGGTGGCCTGGACGCTCTGCCTCCCCGCACGTGCCGTGGGCAATTCTGGAGAGCTGGCGAGCTGCACACCTGGGACTCTACTGGAATCCAGCGTCTGTAGGAGAAAGGTTGTTTTCGTCCTGTTTTCTGAACTCTGATGGCCAATACTTAGAAGGTTCCTAACAATTTGAGTCAGCTGTTCCCTGAACTGTTCTTTGAGTCCTGTCCTGCCTGGAGAACACGCCTCTGCCCAGACTTGGTGAACTGACACCCTTACTGCACTGGGCAAAGCAAAAGCCCCAGCTTCCCGGAGTCCGGGGGCATCTGGGGAGGGGACCATTTGGCTCTTGCCCTCTGACAAAGAAAGGGGCTGGCAGAGGCCAGGGGGCTGCGGGGGGGGGGGGGGGGCAGATGCTCCACCCCCTCCCACTGCAGAGGTAGGTAATGATGACCCAGGAATAGAAACAACCATGTGGCAGGTGCTTAAAAAAGCAGGTCTCGTGGCCAGGGGCTGTCCTGGGCACTCCACGACAAGCAGAGAGGTGACAGTGGGCACTGCAGCCACACTGTGCGCCTCCCCAGCCCCTGCCAGACCATCCCCTGCTTCCCTGGCCACATTCCTGTCAGGCACTGATCTGTCCCCAGGGGCCCTCCCCCCTCCCACCTGTCCTCCTCCCACCCACACAGAGCAGGAAACCCACCCACAAACCCACACAGGCCATGCTGGGCCACAAGCAGGAGCTGCTCCCCACTGCTGCAGAGCAGGAGCCCACGTGTGGAGCCCTGCCCCTGCCCCAGGCCTCTGGCCTCTGCGCCCCATGCCAGTCAAATGGGTCTCTCCCCAGGTGCCAAGGACCCAGAGTTCCTGGAAATGGGCTCTTTGCTTGCACAGTGCAGCAAGGGTGTCGGTTCTCAGAGCCGTTGAGGGGCCCATGGGTGCTTTAGATAATTAGATACCTATTTTCCGCTTCTTCTTTTTTTTTTTTTTAAAGAGAGAGTGAGAGAGGAGAGAGAGAGAGAGAATTTTTAATATTCATTTTTTAGTTCTCGGTGGACACAACATCTTTGTTGGTATGTGGTGCTGAGGATCGAACCCGGGCCGCACGCATGCCAGGCGAGCGCGCTACCGCTTGAGCCACATCCCCAGCCCCTATTTTCCGCTTTTTTTTTTTTTTTTTTGACTCGAGGATTTTACTTTAATAATAGTTGTTGATATTTGGTGCATTAGACTTTGCAAGAAAGGTCTGTGATAAAATCAGCATTTAGTAGGAATAATGTCTCAAAAGACCCTAAGTCTCCAGGTAAATATACTAAAACAGACCAAGAGGGAAAATCAACCCAGAGATTTGTCAAACATCGAGTCAGTTAAGGAGAAGGAAGAATGAAACATACCAACACAAGCCAAATTCACGTATTTTGACCACAGCAATGCTAACAAAACAAATGTTATTACTCTTTAGTTAAAAGGAATAGGGATTCATGATGGTATTTTCTGCTTCTTGACTGCATCGCCCTCCAGGAGAAGAGGCTCTGGTGGCAGACGGAGTGTCGAGAAGGACCTGTGCGGGGAAGGGAGGACTTGGTGGGGAGCTGATGGCACAGGAGGCGAGGAGGTGGGAGCTGGGCTGGCCAGGGGCGTGGCAGCGGTGCTGCTCTGGGCTCCAGGCCTGCTGAGCCGTGTTCTCAGGCTGCTAAGTGCCACATCTCCTGGTGGGTCCTGCCATTGATCTGGACTGGCAATGTTTTGCTTTGTTTTGATTTTTTCCAATCTCCCGTCCAATTTTGATCACACACACACGCGGGAGACCAATAACTCGCCCCAAAACAAAACAGCCATCCACACTGGCCTCCATGCAGGCTGCCCTGGAGGCCTGGCCAGGGCTGTGGCCAGGGCAGGAGGGGACATGCTGAGCCACTGTTAGAGTCAGGCTGGCTAGTAGGCCTTTGCATCAGTCCTTCCTGCGACCATTTATTAAGCACCAGCTGTGTGCCAAGCGCTGTGCGGAGCCCCTGGGCTCTCCCGCATCTCCCAGCGGTGAGCATCCTGTGCTTCCCGGGCCCTGGAGAGGCCTGGCCCACTTTGCCAGCACTGCAGGAGGAAGGCTTCGCCAGAACTAGCAGAACTGGCATCCCCCACCAGGCTGTGCCCCTATCCCCAGGAGACCACACGAGCTCCAGGGGTCCTGTTCCCAACTCTGAGGCTCACAGCCCACCCTGACCATGGGCCACCTCACCAGAGCCCACATCCAGCCTCCCTCTTCCTAGCCAGCTTCTTCCAAAGAAGTTCCAGGCCAAAGGTCACCAGCATCAGAGGGGCCCAGCAGTCCCCTCTCACCATACCCAGAAGGCTCGTGCCCAGAGCAGGTGGTATAATTGCCAAACCATGGTTATTTTACAAGCAGCAGAGTTCGGCTTTGGTGCCAAAGCCCTCCAGACACTTGGGAAGGGTCCTGGGAACAGGAGGTGGAATCACCCAGAATGCACCAGGTCATGCAGATGCGTGGGGTCAGCATGGCGCCTGCAGCTCTGTCCTGTGGGGTCCCTCCTGATCTTTTCTCAGCAGGAGTCGGGGGCTCTTGGGCTGCCGATCCCTCTGCTCCCACCCTCCTCTGCACCCCGCCACTAACGGCTCTCTTCAGAGCCGTTCCTAGTCCTGGGCCCCTTGTTTTAGCCATCCTAGCCGGAGGACACGTGACCCATGCTGGCCAAGCCAAGAAAGAGCACGCTGGGGCCCAGGTTCCTAAGAAAGGCCCTTGAAATAGCATCGCGTGCGCTGCCCGGTGAGCAGGCGGAGGAGATGCGGATCTGCCGCAGGGCGGGGGCGCCTCCCCAGCTCTGCCCTGGGCGGCCTTCCTCCTGCAAGTGGCTGAAAATAGTCAGGACAGTTAGGGAAGCCCGTGTTCTCAGTGAGCCTGACCATATGGGCCTGAGAGCACTTGAGACGTGGGGAGACCCAGTTTTTCTCCTGTGGGCAGCAGCGCCGGGCGCTTGCTTCTGAGAAGCCTCACTCTGGCAGCGGGGCGGTTGCAGATGCTCCAGAGCTCACGTGCACCAGCCAGCATTTGATTTTTTTTTTTTTTTCTGGCAAAGGATATCATGGGTAGGGAGGGAATTGGGCTGGGACTCGAGTCTAGCCCCTGAGGCAGGCAGGGACAAAAGACAGAATGTGACAGCTAAACTTTTTAAAAGCAAAGTCATTTCCAGGGAGTACTTTGGGCCCTTTCAGCTCCTGCAGAATTAAGGAAAGGCTGTGCTTGGGGTTCCTGGGGTGGGGGGGTCGTCCATTGCTGCTGATTGAGAGGGACGGCTGATTGACAGACCCATGGCAGTCCACCAGGAGGCCAGGTCCCAGGCTCCACCTGCTCCAGATCTGGATTGGACCAGGGCTGGCCTGCTGCTGCCCATACTGAGGACAGGTTATAGAGCGGTCAGTGATGTCAGGGGTGTCCTCAGGGAGCCCTGGTGGGTCCTGGAGGGCAGCGGGCCCTCACCCACCCTGGCCCTTTGGGATCCTCCCTCTCAGGGAGAGGGAGGGCCTGAGGCGAGGCCCTGAAAGAGGCTGCCCTCTGAGGGCAGGGCGTGTGGGTGACGAGGTCTGGCAGGAGTGATTAGAGAGTCCTTGTCCCCCATGGATGGCACCTGCCCCGGGAAGTGGTGGACATAACCAGGTTGGGACAAGGGCCGTCACAGCCTAGAGAGGCCATGGGTGGACTGCATGCAAGATGCTGGCGGTGGACACGCTGTCCAGGGAGCAGAGCGGGTGACCCCAAGAGAGACCCTCCTCTTCTCTGGGTCTCTGTGAATTAGGGGTCTGGAAGCGGTGGCCTCAGCACCCCAGCCGTCCCCACTGTGCCATTCTGTAGAGGTGCCCTGACCTGTCTGTGGCTGGAGTCCTGGGCTAACCTCGAGTGAGCTGGCCCCTCCTGCCACGTGCCCACTCATGTCTTGACCTCTCTTCCTTCTGGCTGTGTGTGCCCCTGGTGCCATGTCTAGCCCACTCAGAACCACCCGTTCCTGCTGTCCAGGGCTAGGAGGCAGAGCTGGTCTTTACTGGACAGGTGGAGGTGGCAGGTCCCAGTTGGCCTGTTCTAGAGCCGCGGGACTGAGGCAGAGAGGAAGCAGCGGCTGGGCTCAAGCTGCCACGGTTGGGCCTGTACAGGTGCCCAGATGCCAGCCGCCGTCCACACAAAGACCCTTGCCCTGTGGCATCAACAGATCACCCCTCCCTCAGGTTCCACAGGGCCTTCCCCGACAGACCCACTGTCACTCGCTGGGCCGTGCCAGGTGGGTGCAGGACCCCAGGGCCATTGAGAGTGGGGTTGACAGGCAGGAAGACCCCTGTGGCATCTCCCTTTGTGTCTCCTGTCTCTGGAGGACCCTTGTCACTGAGTTTCAGGCTCACCCTGATCCAGGACCAGCTCCTTATCTGGAGACATTAACTCTAAGACCTTTTCTCCAAACAGGGTGCATCCACAGGCTCGAGGGTGTGGATACCTCTTTGCGGGGGCCGCTCTCTAGTCCAGTAAGGGGGTTGACACCCACTTGCTTATAGGTACAGGACTTAGAAGTGCCTCCTGAGGAGGTGTGTCTGGGCTGGGATGACAGGAGGGTGCGGCCTCTCACTGGGTGCAGAGCCGGCGGCCGCAGTGCTGGCCTGGTGGGGACCGAGGGTGTGCGGTGGCTGGCAGGGAGACGCCGCAGGCCGGGCTGGGGAGTTTGGAGCTGCAGAATCAGGAAGGGTTTATGTAGGACAGTGGTGGGGTGGACTGGAATTCTAGAAGACTCACTGGTTGTGGGAGCCAGTCTGGGGGCTGCAGGCGGAACCCCAGGGCGAGGCAGCTCGCCTCAGGGTCTGAGTGGGATCCAGACTTCTTCTGCTGGGGAAGGGCCTCTCTGCAAGCAGGTGGTGTGGCCTGGTGGCCCCTCTGCCCTTCCAAACCTCGGACGCAGGAAGCAGGGTGACATCCAAGCCCCCATCATGAGGGGAAAGCCTGGCCACGCAGGAGCAGTGGGGTCTTCCTACAGGGGGACGCTTCTCCTTGGGGCCGTCTGGGCACATGCAGGCTCCTTCCTCATGCCTCGAGGGCCACGAGGGTCAAGGGTGCCCTGTCCCTCCACCAGCCTGCCCTAGGGCTGGGGTAGAACCGGACACAAGCAGCCCGGGGGTCACACGAGTGGACTCGGGCTGCCCAGTGTGCAAAGGTCTCCTCGGCATGAGCCCCTGGGGTCCTGACCACGTGGCTCTCTTCTGCCTGGAGTGGCTTCCCACTGGCTCAGGTCCAGCGTGGAAAAGGGCACATTCACATCTTAGACGTTGGCGAACCCCCAAGACGGCCTGCCTGAGCCGACCCGGGCCCAGCCCCTGCTGGAACATGTGGCCCTGGTACTGATTTTCCCTCTCATCCCAAACAGTACGTTCAGAAAGTACTGGGCCCAGTGCAGGAAGAGAAGCCTTTTGAAAATCCAGTCAGGGATACTGATGCCACTGGTTCTGGCCACGGGAGGGAGACCCTGGCCCCTTGGTCCCCACTCTCAAGGGTCCACTCGAGCAGGAGGCTGGTGTGCAGACATATCAAAAGTGTCCTCGGTGCCGAGACAGGGAGCAGGGCTTGCTTTAGAGGCAGGTGGGAGGCCAGGGGGAGGTCGTGGGAGCCGAGGCTGGAGGGAAGCAGTGGGCTTTGGTCCCTCCAGGGCCAGGCGGAGGCAGAGGGGTGGGGGCAGCTGCGGGCTGCCTTCTGCCATGTGATGGGGGTTTCTGAGCATGGCCTGCTGCCTCCGTCACCCCTCCCAGCTCTAATCCCTGACCCACATCATGGAGGGCTGGTCTGCAGGAGGCAAGGGATAATGACAGCCTCAAATGAGACCCAGTTGAAAAAAAACTCATTAAAAACAAAAAGCATATCTGCCTCCCAGCATCTGAATGGACGACGTCTCAGGAACAAGGTTACGGGGTTTTTTTTGTTGTTGTTTTTTTTAAATTTTTAACGCATCTGTCATGCCAAGTCTGAAAGCTCCGCATCCTTAATCTCCCGGCGGCTCCAGAGCCCCTGATGAATAGAGCAGCTGTCCTGCCAGACAGATGCCCCTGCTACGTGCTCTGCCTTCTCCTTGCTCCCATATCGGTTGGAAATGACTAAAGCGTTTGTTCAAACTCGGGCAGCTCCAGGTCACATGGCATCTAAGCACTCAGAGGTCTCTCCCGCAGGCCTGACTGGGGCCACGCCCAGGTCTGTCTCTTGGTTTGGACCTCTGGGGCCTTCTGCAGAAGCCTTTCCCTGATTAGGTGTGACGCTGAGTGACGCTCACAGCATCCCAAAGGCCACATTGATGACGTTCTGCCTGGCAGACAGGATGATTCAGCCTGGCAGGGTGACGAGGCCCACTGCCAGGGCCCTCCCAGTGACCTTGAGAACCGTGGCCTCCGCAGTGCTACCTGGAACTGGGGCATCTGTCCTGCCCGGGGCCCGGAGGTGTGCCCTCCACACTGCCTCGCTGGCTTTGGGGCAGCTGGAGGGATGGAGCTCCTTTCTCCACAAGTCTGTGGACACAGCCAGGTCCTCGGCGTGGCCGCTGCCCCATAGCCAGATTGGTTCTAAGCAGAGGGCTTGGCTGCTGGCCTGTGGGGTTTTCAGTGCCACCCACTGAGGTGAATGGCACAGGGTGGCTGTAGCCCTGTCTAGTGAGACTGGCAGCCCCAGACTGCCTGCCCCCCGTCTGCCTTCCCCTGTCCCCTCCTCACCCTGGACAAGTCCTGCTCTGGTCCTGTCCCTTTGGAAGAGTCCTGTGGCCTTGGAGGAGGGAGGTGACACCCTTCCTGGCTCTTCCCTGCCAGCTCCCGTGGGAGGGCCGGCCTCCCCGCAGCCCCAGGTCCCCTCAGGGAGTGCTCACAGGTCTGCTGTCTCCGCAGGTCTGGTACATGGACGGTTACCACAACAACCGCTTTGTCCGTGAGTACAAGTCCATGGTGGACTTCATGAACACGGACAACTTCACCTCGCACCGCCTGCCCCACCCGTGGTCGGGCACGGGGCAGGTGGTCTACAACGGCTCCATCTACTTCAACAAGTTCCAGAGCCACATCATCATCCGATTCGACTTGAAGACCGAGACCATCCTCAAGACGCGCAGCTTGGACTACGCCGGCTACAACAACATGTACCACTACGCCTGGGGCGGCCACTCGGACATCGACCTCATGGTGGACGAGAACGGGCTCTGGGCCGTCTACGCCACCAACCAGAACGCCGGCAACATCGTGATCAGCAAGCTGGACCCCGTGTCCCTGCAGATCCTGCAGACCTGGAACACCAGCTACCCCAAGCGCAGCGCCGGCGAGGCCTTCATCATCTGCGGCACCCTCTACGTCACCAACGGCTACTCGGGGGGCACCAAGGTGCACTACGCCTACCAGACCAACGCCTCGACCTATGAGTACATCGACATCCCCTTCCAGAACAAGTACTCCCACATCTCCATGCTGGACTACAACCCCAAGGACCGCGCACTGTACGCCTGGAACAACGGGCACCAGACCCTCTACAACGTCACCCTCTTCCACGTCATCCGCTCGGACGAGTTGTAGCCCCTTCTGCCGCAAGCCGAGGGTCCGAGCCCTCCCCTCCGAGGGCGCTCCGTGCAACAGCTGCCAAAACGATGCTGAGAATACTGACAAACTGACTTCAAAAAATCATCAGCAATGATCCTGACGACAAGGGACGGCACTACCCCCCGTCCCTCCCACTCAAGCCGGCGGGCGACAGATTTCGGAAGAAATCCCTGTATTTGCAGCTGGAACTGCAGCCTGAGGCCCCTGGCCTCCCCCACCCCACCCCTCTCTGGTCAAATAACATACTCAAGAAGCAAGGCAGTGACTGTTGGCCATTCTCACCCGAGAACACCCACTGTTAGGATCGCATGGACATCTCCTTAGGTCATGGTCAGCGCCGATGGACGGGGCCGTCCTGTCTCCCCGAGAGCCCCTGCCGGGTGGCGCTCGGCACCACCGGTCTCCCACCCCGTCACGGCTGCTGTTTCTTGACTGTGTCATTGTCTCTTAGATTAACTGTGCCCAGACTGCAAGTAGTTCACGGACCGTGTCTAGCACTTCCTCCAGTGGTGGTCGGCGTAGAGTGGAGTCGCTGTTCCCGCGTCGTTTGAACCCGCGTACCCCGTAGATATATTGTGCAGTGTCTGTCCGTTATTTCCTTGAGGTGGTAACTTCGTGCGTTCAGTTGATGCCATGAATGTTGTAATGCAATGCTGTAGTTTGGATTGATAAGTGGATGGTTTTTGTTTCTAAAAAGAAAAAAACAATCAGTGTTCACCCTTATAGAGACATAGTCAAGTTCATGTTGATAATAATCAAAGGAATTACTCTCTCCTCGTTAAATTATCTGAATCATGTGATGGCGGATGGAAAGGGCTTGTCTTGGGAAACTCCGGTTCCCAGTGGGAAGGAAATCCACTGGGCGGCAGTGTATGGAAAGTCCACTTTTTGGGTAAAAAAGAGGGAAACTTTGTACTGTCCGGTTATCTAAGGAACAATAAAGACATTAGGAGACCTGCTTGCTCTTGTGGTTTCTGAGGTTTTAAGTGAGGTAGCCTCCCCAGGTCCTGTGGCTACGCTGGAGCTGGGTCGTGAGTGACACTTTCAGGAAAGGGAGAGGGCGGTGGCCACGCCCCATAGAGCCCAACCTCCTGTCCCCAGAAGTCAGGACTGGGCCAAGGGCTTGGAGTTTCACTCCCCTTAGGTGAATCTGACTCGGGGCTGCAGCCGGGCATCCCACTCCTTACCCCACCCAGGGTCCTCCAGGAGTGCATCTGGGGGAACCCAGAGCAGGTGCCCACTCCGGATGCCCCGCAGGACAGGTGCTGCCAGCCAGGCTCCCACTGAAGAGTCTGCCGAGGCACACCGCCCTCTGGGCAGCAGGTCTGGGTCACAAGTGACCTTCCCTGGGCCTCTAGTGTGTGTCCCTTGCTACTCTAAGCAGCCCAACATGGGCAGTGTCCACAGAAGCTGGTCATCCCCACCTCCAGCAGGCTCTGGGTCCCTGTAGGGCAAGCCACATCTTAATGTCCAGAGCCTTTCCAGAATGCCATCCAGAGAAGGGACAGGCAGAAGGACTGCCCATCCAGGTGCAGGTGCTGGCTCCCCCAGCAGGGTGGGCAGCAGGACAGTGATGTGGGACCCCAACCAGGGAGCCAAGGAGTCCCCTGAGATCCCGTGGTTTGTCATGGGAAGGCAGCTGGGCTGGACACAGCAGGACAGGTATGGCCCTGAGGCTGGTGCATGCGGAGGCCCAGCATGCCCAGTGTGCCATGCGGTTGAGTCTGTAATGTCCCCAGGCTGTGACGCCAGTCCCAGTATCCTCACAGGAGCCAGAGCTCCCAACAAAGAGAGCCAGCAGGACGGCAGCTGTGGGCACTGGGGACCGTATCCTGCTAGGGCCCAGTGGGCGCCCTTGTTGCCTGGCCCTGGACAATAGTTGGGGGAATGTGGGATGATCACAGGGCAAAGGTGCCTGGACCGCAGTGGGAGGAAGGGGCTGGAGACGCCCAGGCATGTCCACCCCCAGGACCTGGAGCACAGCCCAGTGACCAGGGCCCCTCATGGTACTGCAGTCTGGCCTCCACCCCCTTCTTACAGTGGGGATGGTGACACCACTGTCCTGAGGGCTTAGACCTTCCCCGCAGGGGCAGTGCCCACCCTTGTCCTGCACATGCCTTCCTCCTGCACAGGCCTGCCTCCGATCCGACCTGCTGCCCTGTCCTTCCCACACGGAGCCCGGGTCCCCTCCGGTCCTCTTCCTGGTCTCCCCCACCTCCAAGGAGAACCTCCCCTCCTCTTTCTGCGGCTGACCTCCCCGCCAGCCTGTCCTCCCCAGCATCTGTGACTCTTCCACTTCCAGTACACTCTCTGGGACTTGGGGGAAGATCTTAGGTATCCAGTAGGTGACCATTCAAGCCCAACCCAAGACAAAAAAAAAAAAAAAAAACAACCTTTCTCACTCTTCTTGTTGCCTACATTTCTTCAGCCAGAGAGCTGGGAGCATCCTCTGAAAGGCCACGTTAAGGAGAGGAGGGGGTAGGGGGTGGGGAGAAGCTCATCCTTAATTACAGCCTCGTTAGCTAGAGCAGCTCCTGGAGCCAGCCGGCCCTGACACCCCACCACAGACAGACAGTTAGAACAGCTTCCAGTTAGAACCTGTGGGAGTGGGGGACGTTTTTATACTTCCATGGGTACAAATGTCTTGGAGGGAGACGGTGTCCCCCCATGAGGCGGAGGAGCTGGCCATTGACACAGAAGCCCTCAGTTTTCACAGAGCGATAACACAGGTGTGCAAGGCCACCGCCGGATCCCCATGGGATGAGACCCTCTCTTTGCACAGCGGGACAGGAGTGGCTTTGTGCACTGTGCATTAGGCACCCATTCCTGCGGAGCTTCCCCTTGACGGCCCAGTAAACCCAACAGGCAAACACCCTACCAGAAGACAAAAGAGCGGCCCGTTAGGTCCAGCATGAATTTGCTGTCTCAGCTGAGCATCCGCTAGTGAAAATATCTACGGGAGATTAAATACGCAAGAAAAACGGGTCCATGCAGTGAGCAAATCAAACCGCCACCTCCTGATTCCAATAACTGAATATATGAGCTGGTGGCAGAATATCTGAGGATGAATTTTCTTTATTAAAAGTTTGGCCTAGAATCAAAACCCAGCACTTCTTCAGGGTATGTGGGATCAAAGCGTAAGACTCCTGACTGTTGGCAGCTGGGCCTGGAACGTCCCTGATTCCCACAGGGTTCATTTCCCTCCGGAGGCCCAGGACTGGAGACCACACAGGTGCCCAGGGTCCTCTGGCTCTGAGTCCCGGGTCTTGCTCTCGCCGAGGTCACGGAGGCCTGGTGCAGCTGGCTTCCTTCCGGGTCCAACCTTGGCCAGAGGGCTGGGAGGAGGGCCACTGGCTGGGGACAGTCCGTGTTAGGGGTGCAGGGGGCCAAGGGTGCCAGGCATCGGCCTTGTGGGGGGTGGGGACACGCCTCGTCTGGGGCAGCAGGAGCAGTGAGTGCCGCTCTGGTGCCATGTTTCCTGGGGCTTCCCTGCTCCGGCTGTTTCCCTGACCCCCACCATTTCCTGCTCAGTTCCTTTCTCTCTCAGGAGCTGCTTACACAGGTGGGAAGTGAGCCTTCGGGTTATGTGATGCCCGCTGCTGACCCTGGCTGGTCACTGTTCTCTTGGTTTGGGTCAGGGTCATGGGGTTTTTTTATGTAATTGAAATGACCAGTTCTTCTCTGATGCCTGACTTCCGGGTCACGGGACAGTCCTGCACGCTCCTGGCTCAGGAGGGATTTTCTTGTGCTTGCTCCTGGGTGTGTGGGGCTCCCTGCCTTTGTTGAGACTGTGCCCTTTGGGGTTCTGTGGAGTGAGGTGTGGGCCACGGTCTTTGCCCGAAGGCTGCCCAGTTCTCCCAGTCGGATTTATTAAGCAGACCAACTCCCCCTGCCCCCGAGTCCTGGGTGCCTGGGACTGTTTCTGAAGCCTCCCTACTGAGTCTGTGTTCCATGCTGCCTTGGAAATTCCACCCCAGGATCTAGGACCAGTTTCCACACCAGGGAGCATTTCCCTGCAGGTAAGGAGACATGATCTCGATGACTCCAGCACTTCTTTGCTTTTTAAAGTCATCTTTAGGAGCTCCTGTGCCATGAGGCCTGGCCACTGTGACGGTGGAGCCTCACCAGGCAGTGCTGGTGAAATCGGAGCGGTTTTGCCTCTGTCTGTCCTCCTGGGTCTGTAAAGACTGAAGCAGTTCCAAGCTGGTACGTCTCTGTGGCTCTGAACCAGGTGCCGAAGTCCCAAGATTTTGCCAGCACCTAAGGCAAGGCTGGGTGTGTCCCCCAGGACCTTCCTGGAGCCCCTCACCCTGCCCACTGTCTCCACTTTACAGAAACAGACATGAGGAGATTAAGGAGGAGCCCAGGACCCGCTGCCCGGCCTGGGCTGAGCTCTCGCCCTGCTCGGCTGGCCCTCGGGCTGTCTCAGTGAGCCCCAGCTGGCGAGCCAGGACTGCCCCTCGTCACAGCAGGCAGCAGAGTGTGCCACTGCAGGCTAGGATCTGGGCTTATTCTCCAGCTCCCTGCACTGGTGAGTCACTACGGCCGGCACTGAGGAGGGCTCAGAGGAGGGGAGGCCCTGGCCAAGGAGGCTGGAGCCAAAGGGCAGGCACCTGCTTCTGCCTCTGCCAGCCTCCCTCCCCACGCATGCCCGGCCTGGCCTCGACCTCCCTCGCAGGGAGGGGCCACAGGTGGAAGGGAAGACTTTCCTCAGTGTCCCCTCCGTCCTGCTGCCCCAGCTCGCTCTTTCACACACACACACACACACACACACATGCACACACGTACACACATGTGCACACACATGTGCTCACACACACACACAATCACACACACACGTGCACACACATGTGCAGGCACTCACACTGACTAAGCCAGGGACCCCGTGGGAAGCAGGGCAGGTGCATGGCGGTGGGAACTGACTCTGCTCCCTCCAGGTGCAGCGTCCTCCCTGGCAAAACAGGGCCAGTGACCGCACGCCTCCTGCTTCTGGAACAGAGTTCTGCTCTTGCGGCCTCCCCAAGGCTTCCAGGCCTCCAGCCTGGCCTGAGTCCCCTGTGACTCAGCGAGGGCAGGGCAAACTCAGGCGGGGGCGTAGTGACCTGGGCCACCTTCCTCCACCCCACACACCCTGCTCCGGCCTCAGGTTCCTCGTCCCACTGAGAATAGCAACACTGGCTCCGCGGAGGGGTCCTGGAGGACAAGGAGCCTGTGCTGGTGGCCACGCTGTGACAGCTCTGCCCAGGCTGGCATTGCGCTGCGACTTGAGGGCCACTGGCTTGCTTTAACTGGAAAAGGCTTGACGCGGAGCCCTCCCTGGCCCCACGGCACAGTGAGTGTGCTGGGCTCACGCCCCTCCTCTGGTGACGTGATGTCGCCTCTTGGTGGGGACCTCACCGTGCTGTGCTCTGCCTCTGAAGCCTATTAGCCCTGCTCCGCAGGTAGAGACATGCAGGTCCAGAGATACTAGTTACCGCCTGTGCGCGTTAGCACAGATAGTTAGTGGCAACCAAGATGGGACGTCCCCTGACACCAGACTGGGCTCTTATAGGTGAAGTGGTGCAGTGTCACACAATGGTCCTCTAATTGGCCCAAGTTTGCAGAGCCCCTGGGAGCTGGCAGCCGCTCAGGGTGCTCCCTCCGGGGCTGTTGTCTTCCTCCCCAAGCCAGGCCCTGGGGAAGGGCTGCAGAACACGGGCGCTTCCGGCCGCCGGCTCGGAGAGAAGGAGCAGTAATTTCCTTATTGATCTTTTCCTTCCCGCTACAGGCTGGAAATAAGGTCACAGGAATGCTGCCGCTGCACGCTCCCGGTTGTCTCGTTCCTGCTTATTGAATTCTCCTGCTGCTCCCGGAGGACCCTGCCCCCTCCCACAGCAGCTCCGAGGTCACCTGTGGCCTGCAGAGACCTGCAAAGCACCTCCCTGGGTTAGTGACACAGCATGGACCCAGGGCTGTCCCTGAGGCCGTGGGGTCTCCCAGGTGCCCGCCTGTCCTCCAACATCTCCAAGGCCCCTCTTCCAGCCTCCTGACTCCCACTGCCACCCTCTTTACCCAGCAGATGGGATGTCCTGTCTGGGACAGTCTCCTGGGCTGTTGGTCTCACTTAGGTAGTACCCGTTGTCCCTGTTAAATTGGCTGTGGCAGCCATAATAAAGAAGACAAACGCAGCTGCATCCGGTCATTCTGAGGAGCCGCGTTAACTCCGCAAGGGCTGCAAGAGACCCAGGTAGCCTTGGACGGCACTCAGCAGCCCCTGGCCAGCCCTGTGGACCTGCTGCTGCACTGCAGCCAAGCTTCCTGGGTCCTTCCTCCCCCAGAGCCAGCGTTCCGCACTGTGGCAGGGAGCCTGGGGCAGCCCAGGTCTAGGGGTGCTTCCTGCATGCAGAGCCCCATGCTGCGGGCTCAAAGGAGACCCCCGCTCGAGTGGCTTCTGGTCCAGCACAGAGTCAGAGGCAATTCCTGAGGGTGTCCGTGAGTCTCCAAGCCTTGGCTATGAAGTCAGCAGCTAATTTCACCCATAAAATAAACGACAAAACAACAGACAGATTTAGGTGCCTCTTCTGGCCCTGGAGGGTCCTATGAGCACAGGCAGGTGGAAAGTCCCCTACAGGGTGATTTCCTGGTCAGTCCCCACTCTCCCTCGTGTCCCTCATAACACAGCTGACCACAACAGAAGTGAAAGGAGCACATGTGGATGCAACTCTGGGGACACTGGCGTATCTGGGGAGTCTGGGGAGACCCAGCAGAATCCCCGCTGGACACTGGTGGCCCTGGGTCCTGCACACACCACTGACCCGCGTGGACCTCAGGCTCAGGTCCGTAAATGGGATCCACACCGATCCCTCCCAGTGGACCACCCCAAGGAGGGCCTGGGTCCAGGGCAGGGGGGCTGGCGTCAGGGCTCAGGGAATGGGGTGGGGGTGGCAGGGGCCCTGACCCATGGGTCCTGAGGCCAGTGGGACCAAGTGGGGAGCCAGATGCAGGTGGCAGGGCCGGCTGCTCCCTGTGTTCTTTATCAAGCGCAGCCCTTGGGCTCCGGGGTAAGCGCCTGGTTTTCACGGACTCATTTCAGCAACAACCCGTTTCTCAGATTGGAAAACAGCCTGGCACAGACGGACGCAGGACTTCCAGCCACCCTGCTGTGCCGATGCACCCTGCCTCTTACCGCCCAATCTGTTGGCCCGGCGACCGCCCTCACAGAGCCAGCCTGGACCCGCAGGGCTGGGGTGGAAGAGGGAACCCATGCCAGTCCCTGCACCGTGGTTCCCTCTCCTAGCGCACCTTCCAGGGCTCTCGCCCGCTTCCTCCAGGGGAGCGTGGGTCCCCCGGAACACAGCCTGCCGCAGCCCACTGCCTGTCACCCTCCCACCCTCCTGCTGTGAATGTGGTCTGTCGCGCCCTGCGCGCCCTGTGGGGATCAGTCCTGCTGGCTCTGCGTATCCCAGGGCCAGCCGCGCTCCTGGGTGGAGACAGGACACACAGGCATCGGCTACTCTGCGGGGCCTGCACTCCACGGCCTGCGGGTGGGGAGCCTGGGGTAGCTGGGAGCCCCGTCTATACCACATCTCCTCCCTCAAGGCCTGTGGCACTGCCACAGCACCAGCCCGCCTGCCCTGCCATGCCGGGCCCGGGGGCCTCCTCTGCACCACTCCTCGTGCCCTTGAAGGCCATCGTTAAGTGACACGGGCATTGCTTCAGCACAAAGCACCGCGATAGCCCCAAGTTGACCTGAGGCCCAGGTGGCTGTTAAGTGACTGACGGGTGGGCAGCATGTGCAGTGCAGGGACCCCGGACTGACTCACACCCAGGGAGGACAGATTGGGTGACGTGAGATCTCATCACACATCTCAGGATGACAAGCAATTTAAAACTTATGAACTGTTTATTTCTGGAAGCTTCCACTTGATATTATTGATTGGACCACGGTGACTGAAACCTTGGAAGGGGCAGCTGTAAGTGTTAGGTGAACGGATGATGGACAGGCACTCTGCCCCCCGAGAGCAGAGGAGGAGAAGGGGGCACCCTGGGAATGGGTCCTCAAATGCAGACCCAAACCTGCTTAGCTTCTAGAACCTTCCGTTCTTCACTCCAATTTAATAAATATCTCCGGAGTCCTGTGGCAGTGTCCACTGAGTGCCGAGCTGGTGTGAACCAGGGGAAGTAGCTGGCCCTGCCTCAAGGAGGCGTTGGCATGGGGCCGGCCCTGGCCCTCCTCAATGGCCTATTGATGACCCTGGGGGCTGCTCAGGGTCCTCGGTGTGCTCAGCTGCAATTCCCCGAGGCAGAGTCTGGATGCTCTTTGTGGGTCCTTTCCTTCTCAGAATGGAGCGCTGGCCATGATGGGGAGGAAGGGCACACGGAGCCCAAGCCCCAGGAGTGCGGCGTGGTCCCACCAACGTCTTGTCTTCTGCTTCATCTCGAAATCACCAGAAGCCCTGTCCTTGGGAAAGGTGGGAAGGAAGCCGGGTCCCAGGGCCCATCCAGTCCCAGAGTGTGGGCTCCCTGCTGAGGCCCGGGCAGTGGGAGCAAGACAGGACTTGCTCTGGGCACAGCAGCTCACACCTGTAATCCCAGAGGCTCAGGAGGCAGAGACAGGAGGATGGTTGAGTGCAAAGCCAGCCTCAGCAGTGGCAAGGTGCTAAGCAACTCGGAGAGCAACTCAGGGCTGGGGGTGTGGCTCAGTGGTCTAGTGCCCCTGAGTTCAGTCCCTGGTACCCAAAACAAACAAAAAAACCCAAAACCCAAAAGCCACGGGACTTGGTGGGTGAATTACTCAGAGCAGCCAGAAGACAATGAAGAACAGCGACAGCGTGTGTGGGTCTGGGAATCAGAAGGCAGATCCGGACTGCAAAGATCTGAACACAAATGATCGGAGAGTTCTGGAAAACACGATTTGATTGCATACAAACCGTTGTTGTTTCAGAAACAAGACTCTGAATTGTTTTCTGTAAAGGGCTTCACAGAGCTGTACCAGGGACTTTCCGGGGGCTCCTGCTGACCACGCCCACCTCCTGCAACCCAGCCTTGCCTGCGGCAGAGGCCCATGGGAGGCTTGGCAAGGGTAGGAGCAGCCGCAATGCCAAAGGAGCAGTCCTCGGTGGGAGAGAGGGGAGGTTCCAGGAGAAGCCCCGGAGTGCAGGTTGGGGGGATAAGGGAAAGCTGGCCTCAGGCAGGAGCAGGGACAGGCCAGAGGGCAAGTAGATGTGGGTGGCCCCCCCCCGGGCAGCTGGTCTGATTTTCTCAATGAAGTGAGTCCAGGTCAAGGTCAAGTGAGGGAGCAGGTGAGGGGGCAGGAGCAGGGGACCAGGAGGGATTTTGGTGGAGATGCAGTAGGAGCACCTTGGTTTGAAGGGTAAGGGCCTGCCCCTCACCCCAGGGTGGTCTGACGGGCCACTCTGGGTGCCCAGGTGAGATCTGTGGCTGAACCAGAAGGAGGCTCGTCCTCATGGCGTGCGCCTTCTCCAGGAACACTGGGCTGATCTCAGGTGGGGACAGGTCCCGGCAGTCCACAGGAAGGAAGTGAGGTCAGAGAGAGGATCACACAATCCAGGGGAAAGTGGAAGGGGGTGCAGCGGGAGAGGTCTGCTCTCTTCAAAGACGTGGAAGCTAAATTGGGCAGCTGGAGAGGGGTCTGGAACCAGGACTCAGGAGGGAAGAGGCCACCAAGTTACAGGGACAAGGGCGTACCCACAGAGGTGGCTCAGCAGCGTGGAAGAGCTGAGGATGGGGCTCTGAGTGGGAGAGGGCCTGACAGGCGGAGGAAGGAGCTGACCAGCAGGTCCCATGCAGCATGCTGGGAGGAGGTGACCTCGGAGGAGACCCACCTGTCAGAGCTTCACCTACCCAAGAGAACACGGGAGAAAGGCCTAGCCCGCTGGACACCTCGGGTTGGGCAGGAGGACGGAGGACCCTGGCAGGGGGTGGTCTGTGGCTGGCTGACCTGAGTTGAGGGCTCCATGCAGGGCTGGGGGCAGTGAACTCAGAGTGGGGAGCCGTGTGCATGTGGGACCACGCTGTCCTGGAGCCAGGGAGGAGCAGGAGGGGTGGGCGAGGCGTGGTGGACTCCAGGGCCATGGGCGACTCTCCCCTTCCTGGTGTTGCATAGACCCAGGGCGGAGGAGCCCGCAGGTGGGCACTTGGAGCATGCCATCTCCCTGGTGGGGGGGTGTGGGCGCAGGTGCTGGGCCGAGCAGGGGGCAGCGCTGCTCATGCTTCCCAGTGTGGTGCGGGCTTGGTCTGTGGGCAGGGGAGGTGAGGCCAGCGCAGACCAGCGGTGCCTGGACCACAGCCACATGCCCCTGAACCCTGGGCCTGCGCAGGGGGCCAGCGCAGGGAGCCAGAGTCAGAGTCAGAGTCGAGTCACCTCACACGTGCATCCTTCACTCCCTGCTCCACCCACGGGCCTCAGCCTCACTGTGCCGGACCTGGGAACCAGGACGCGGTTTGGTCTTGGACACACACCCACACGCCTGCACCCCTGTGCCCAAACTGCACCCTTACACGCAACTGCCACAGAGGCGTGGGGCATCCTGGCCTCAGGGGAAGTGTGAGAGCAGAGAGAAGAGCAGTCCCCCCACAGGAGGCGCCACCCCGGGAGGCTTCCCGGGGGAGAGGGCTGCTCAGGCCCAAGCCAGGGGAAGGAGCAGGCCGGCTGGGCCTGGGGAGTCGAAGCCAGAGGCAGGCCTGGCCAGGCACGTTGAAAGGGTGAGGAATCTGGACTGGCTGTGGAGAAGGGTCCATGTTTGATGTGACAAAGGAGACCAAGGCTCAGGGCTGGGGCCCAGGAGGCAAGAAGGCCCTGGACACTGCCAGAGGGAGGCATTGGGCTGGCACCTCTGAATCCATTTACTCCTCAGCTGGAAGGCACAGAATCACCACGGCTAGAGGCCCGGGAGGGGGTTTTGCTCCGTGAAGGAAGAGCCTCTGGGTGGTGGTTAGCTTCTGGTGGCGGGCAGTGTGCAAGGAGAAGGTAGAAATCACTAGGCTCTGGAGGCAGAGACAGGAGGATTGTGAGTTCCAAGCCAGCCTCAGCAACCGCGAGGTGTTGAGCAACTCAGTGAGACCCTGTCCCTAAATGTAATATAAAATAGGGCTGGGGTGTGGCTCAGTGGTTGAGTGCCCCCAAGTTCAATCCCCGGTTCAAAAAACGAAAAAAAGAAAGAAAGAAAGAAATCACTGGGTGGGGTGCTAAGAAGATGTGCGCTGATGCATGCGCCCTCCCTGCGGGTGACCCTACTCCCCGGCAGCCTCTGCCCACAGGGTTTCACCAGCAGAGCTGGTAATTTCCCCAGCACTGCTCCGAGGCCGGCCCCACCCCTGGCCATCTGCTCGTGCACAGTGCCAGATCATTTTTCAAGACATCAGCAGAACAGCCCAGAAATCTCTGCAGGCCGCCCCACCGGCTCCCTGCCGTGGGAGCACACCCCCAGGATGCCATTTCACCTCCTCCTGCAGGTCAGCAGATATGATTTTATTGATTGGAGACGCTGGGCTCGTCAATTTGCTACATGGGAGAAAGCATGCATTTTCCTGTCTCGTCCTTAAACAACTCGTAAAATGGATTGTGTGTGTAAAAGGGCGACATAAAACACTGGCCACAGCAAGCTTCACAGAATCGCTGACTTTATAAATCAGGGCCGTGAGTGTCAGAGAAGCTTCCTTCTCCCTTTCTGGATGTAAAATAGTTCACTTTGAACTTGAGACAGAAGTCAGCCCAAATGTCCAGGCACACCTCTAATCCCAATATCTCAGAAGGCTAAGGCAGGAGGATTGCAAGTCCGAGGCCAGCCTCAGCAACTTGGCAAGATCCTGTCTCCAAATACAAAATAAGAAGGGCTGGGGGTGTTGTTCAGTGATAGAGCACCCCTGGGTTTAATCTCCAGTACAAAAAATAGAAAGCGCACCCACCCACCCTATTTAGTGGCCTTGTTTTAGCAGCAGTACCCCTGACCCCAGGGTTTGATGACCAGGCTATACTTTTCTGATACTTTACAATGAGCATTAGTGGAGTACTGCCCAGGTCTTGCCCCAGGTCTTCTGCTCGCCTTTCTCTTCCACGTGGTGCCCCGGGGATCCAGGCAGCTCCATCTCTGAGCCTCCAGAGACAGAGAGGGAAGTTTCCATCCACACTTCTTCGCCCGAGCTGGCCTGGGAGCAGGTTGGCTGGGAGATGTCTCTCCGTGTCTAGCTTGGGGCCAAACCTGAGAAACGCTGACCCAGCTCCAGACAGGCCAGGTGCAGTGCTGGGCTACCCAGACAGCTGTGTAGAAACCATGTGCTCTTGCTCAGCACGAGGCATGTCCAGAGTCCCAGCTGCTCAGGAGGGAGGAGGCAGGAGGGTGGCAAGTTCAAGGCCAGCCTGGGCACCTTAGCAAGACCCTCCCTCAAAAGATAAAAGTGGGGGACCAGCAGGTATAGCTCAGTGGTAGACCCCTGGGTTCAATGCCCAGCTCCAAAGAAAGAAGAGAAAGCATGGCCTTGCTGGGCACCTGTCTTAATGTCTCAGAGGGGCGGGCTGGCGGCCATTTGTAATCAGTGACCACAAAGTGGACAAACAGGTGGACACGTCTGTTCAGAGAGAAAGAACTTTCTTCAGGAGATGAGCCAATATGAGGGTGCCAGTCTGGGGTCCCCGAGTTCAACCTGCTGCCCCCACAGCCCCACCCCCTTCAGGTCTGAGCAGGCACATGCTTTCTGGGTGCTAGGGTTCCCTGGCCCCAGACCACTGGTTCCAGCATCTGGACTCTACCCAGAGAGAAGAGCACAGCTGCTGGGCCCTGAGAGGGGCACAGGTGCCTTTAGAAGACAGGCCAGGGCTGATTTCCATTTCTACCCAGAAAAACAAAATTAAGTAACTTATTAAATCTAAACCACAGAAGGCTGAGCCAGAGCTGGATGAGGGTCTTCCCTCTGGGTGGAGCGACTGAGGTGGGCAGGAGCTGTGACTGATGAGCACCAGCTTGGTGAAGGAGCTGGACAGCGGGACAGGGCTGCAAGCGGACTTGTTCTTCCTCGGGGCTTTGGCTGTGCCCACAGTGAAATCGGTAGCTTCACTCAGAGCATCTGGCCATATTCTGTAGTTGCCTAATAAAAGCAGGAGAAGCAGAGAGAAATCATCCATGCTAACATGTAATTTATTCAACATCCATAATTACGTTTTGCAGCCAGGAATGAGAGCACAGCACTCAGCCTCCCGGGGGCAGTGCCCCGCCTCTGGAAGGCAGCTGCAGGTCCATCTTAGTGAATGGGCCTCTCTGTGGAGCCCCCGCCTCACCCAGGTGGGCCACACTCTGCAGGCCGAGGTGGCATGATAGAGGTAGGGCCACACACCAGGAAGGCACCAGAGAGTCCAGCCCTTCAGAGTTTACAGCCACCCACAAAGATAGTCCCTTGGAACTGCCTGAGCAGTGGTGCTTGTAATCCACAGGCCATCATGGACCCAGGAGATGAATTCCCGGACAGGCAGGGATGGTCAGAGCCGGATCAGAAGACAGCCCCCCAGTATGCTGCATCCCATCCCACCCACCCCCCAGTCCGTGGAAACCTTAGCTTCTGTGCCCAGGGGGCTTTGCAGCTGTGATTAAATTAAGGATTGGGTGTGGGGTGATTATCCTGGATTATGAAGGAGGCCTGCTGCAATCACAAGGGTCCTGCTAAGAAGAGTTGGGGGCAGATAAGACAGAAGTGGGGCAGAAGCAGAGGTCAGAGAGAACAGAAGAGGCTGCCGCCTGGAAGAGGGAGGAGGGCCTTGGGCTGGGAGGGGAAACCGTGGCTGCCCAGGGCCTCCAGAAGGAGCGAGCCTGTGGCGCCCTGATCTCAGAGCTCGGACCCCAGAACTGCAGAACAGCGCTGTGCCCACGTGGCTGTCGAGGTGGGTACAACAGCCCCGGGCTGAGAAGCTGCCTGGTGCATCGCAGGAGGGAAGGGCAGCAGGACTCCCTCCCCAGCTCACACACCTGCTCCGGGGCTCCTCCTCCAAGCATGGAAGCCTGGGCCGACCCACCTGGAGCCACACACCCCGCCAGGTGCTCCCAGGGCGCCTAGCAAGGGCTCCTGCTGGGGAGGGGCCGGCTTAGACCACTCACCCTCCTAAATCCCTGGGGCCACGTCACCCTGAGCAGCGCCCCCCAACCTCTCTGCCTCTGGGCCACCAAATCATCTCATCAGTGCCTGGCTTCCTGCTAAGATCCCTGAGGGGGCGCTGGGTCCCCCAGCTCGAGGGAGGAGGGAGGAGGGAGGAGGGAGGAGGGAGGAGGGAGGAGGGAGGAGGGAGGAGGGAGGAGGGAGGAGGGAGGAGGGAGGAGGGAGGAGGGAGGAGGGAGGAGGGAGGAGGGAGGAGGGAGGAGGGAGGAGGGAGGAGGGAGGAGGGAGGAGGGAGGAGGGAGGAGGGAGGAGGGAGGAGGGAGGAGGGAGGAGGGAGGGGCAGCCAGGGGAGGGAGGGAGAACGGGGCCGAGTGGAGGAGCAGGCTCTGACCCCTGCCAAGGGCGCCAGGAGTCAGAGACCTCTGCCACCCACAGCGGAGCCCCTAGGCGCGGCCCTCGGTGAAGCCCTGGGAGGACGGGACCTGGCCTTGGCAACCCGGGAGCCCTGCGCAGCTCCGCAGGGATGCACCGCGGGCCAGGGCCTCGGTTCTACTTCCCTTGGGGCGGGGCGGGGCGGGGCCTCGGGCCACCAGGAACCGCGGGAGCCGCCCGGCCCTGCAGGGTGCAGCAGCGGCGGGAGGTGGCCTTCGTCTCCTGGCCCCGTGATCTCATCTCCCCGAGGACAGGGCTAAAAGACACCTGGGGGGTCAGCGACAGATTTAGAACGAGTGGCGAAGTGCTGAGTCACGCTTTGCCTGTTTGGAAAACAGCTAATTAAGCTACTGCGGGGAGGCCGCGCCGCGGAGCGGCAGTGGAAAAACCCTCCGCGAGTGAGCGCCTCCGGGGCCAGCGCAAGCCGCCACCGCCGCCACCGCCTCGAGGGCGACCCCGCCTGCGCCCCGCCTCTCCAGCCTCCTGCGCCGCAGGGCGGCTGGATGGCGGCCTGGCAGGGCTGCCCTCAGGTCACCGTGACGGCGGGCCACCCGGAAGGAAGGGGAAGAGGCCCCCTGCCCTGCCCTCCCCGGGGCTCCCTGCGCGTCCCTTGCCTCCACCCGCAGGACAGAGCACAGGCAGGCTTGGCCACAGAGCTCATGGCCCAGCCCTGAAGGCACCAGAGCTGCACGGATTCCAGGATGCATGCGGCAGGCAGGGTGGTCACAGCCCGACCTGAGCAGCAGGGACCAGCCTTTGACCTTGAGCAAATTGCTTAACTTACATTTGTTGGGCAGCGGGGGTATGGGCCAACTGAACCCGCTTGGGATCCCCAGAAGCCCAAGTCCAGGGTACAGGAGTGGTGTTCAGGGAGGGAGGGTTTTCAGACCTGGAGATGCCTCTGGTGAGCAGGCAGTGGAGGGCCCACGCTGGCCCTGGGAGCCCCTCTGAGCTGGCGGAGGCCCCCTCCGCAGCCACCTTGCTGAAGGCAGGTGGTGGAGTCTGATTTTCTCCCTGGGGCATCTCCACACCACCATGCGGGGTTAGGGCCTGGCTGACTTCGTGTGAGTCCTTGAGGGGCCCGGTTGGACCTGGAGCCCAGAACCCCAGGTCCTGGCCAGGTGTGGGGTTCAAGCAGGAGGACAGTCCTCCTTAGTCCGCCCCTGGGCCAGTCTCCTAAGAGACAGAACTATCAGATCTGGGGTGAGGGCTGCTCCGGGACAGACACTGGTGTCACAGGCAGGTGCAGAGGCCCAGTGTGGGACTGAGGATGGATGCTCAAGGAGGAGGCCAGGGTGTCCCAAGGACATGGAGGGACAGGTCTCACTCCCTCCACCCTCCTGGGCTCCAGGCCTGCTCTGAGTGCTGCCTTCTCAGACCAGTCCTGTCACTGGGCATACT
The DNA here is from genome assembly GCF_964194105.1 of Spermophilus citellus. Lineage (NCBI taxonomy): Eukaryota > Metazoa > Chordata > Mammalia > Rodentia > Sciuridae > Spermophilus > Spermophilus citellus. The sequence continues at coordinate 2,391,607 of NC_138183.1, read as the reverse complement.
TCCTCCACTGCCCAGGTCCTGTCCTAGGTCTCCTCAGGGAGGCTCCACCAGGTGTGGGCAGCCCAGGCATGATAGGCAGCGCAGCCGTCAGGACCCAGAGCTCCAGCTTCTGCTCCGCCGTCTCTAGGGCCCAGGATGGTGGCTGGAGCTCCAGCCACCATCAGCTTATTCCAAGCAGCAGGGCAGAGGCTGGGGCACAGGGTCCACACCAACTGCCTTTTAGGCATGGACCCTGAGCACTGCCACGTGACTGCTGTCCTGATGGCCGACTCCCACCTGTGACTGCAAGGGAAGCTGGTGGCTGTGAGCCCTGCCAGAACCCAGGGATGCAGTGCTGGGGAGAAGAGCTGTCCCCTCCCTGTCCCTCCCAGGCCCCATCACTCCCGGTCATGGCACTTGTCACACATATAACTGAGTGTGGTGGTCTTTCTTCTTTACCTGTCCATCTGCACAGGGTCCAGCTGTGGGATGTGCTTGGGAAAGGGCTGGGCCACACCGTACTGCTGATGGCCAGGCCTGAGTGACCAGTGCTCCTTTCTGGGCGAGTCTCCCAGGAGTCCAGGAGGTGCTGTCTCTGTCCTCCCTCTAGTCCTCCAGCTCCCCTGGCCTTCCCTCTGAGCAGAAGACTCCTTATGCCCTCCATCCCCTCCCCTGAAGACCCCCAGTAAACTGGACTTGGGAGAGTGAGTGGGGCTTGTCACTGGCCTGGCCTGCTGGAGCCTGTCACTAGCTAGACACAATGTGGAACTAGAAAGTGGAGGACAGGAGGAGGAGACGCCGTGTGCACCCCTGAGCGCGCGTGTCTGTGCATGTGCTTGTGTGTGAGCACGTGGGCTGGGTGTATCTGGAGCCTGCAGATCTCCTGTTTCCAGGAAGCTGGGCTTGGCTCTCCCAGACTGTGGCACAGTCGGAGCCAAGCACACCTGCAGGAGGCAGGGCTGGAGGTCCTGGGCCCAGAACCGCAGGCGGAAGGCCCTCGAAGGTGGCCTGGCCTGGGCGCTGCAGTTCCCTGTCTGAGGGAGGAGGGTGACCAAGGCCTGTCTCATGCCTTCTGCCTGCATGGGACGACTGTGTCCAGTCCCCAGCCTCCGAGAGCAGAGCAGGTGACACCCAGGAAGGTGGCCAGTAGCCCTTTTCCTGGGCCTCCCTTCCTGTCACCTGCTGGCACATTTCCAAACCACGGCTGTTCCATGGAGTCCTCACGCAGGGACAGTCCTGCTCACATAAGCTGAGCCTTCCTTATGCCACCTCCAGTCCTCCTGCCCCCTGTCCACTGGAGGCCTGCCTGGGCTGGAGCCTTCTGGGTTCTGACCCCTTTATACCCCAAGGGTAGAGACCACATCCACCTCAGCCCTTCCTCCTCACACTTCAGCTGCCCACTGGTGGTCTGCAGGTGGACATCTTATAGAAACGTCCCCTTGGCTGGCCTGGATGGGACCCCAAGGCCTCACAGTGACAGCGTCTTGCTCACTGCATGCCCCCATGTCCAGCTACTCAGACAGAACCTGGGAGGCTCTGAGGACTCCCTCTGCCCTCCCTCAGTGATCCCAGCGCTGAGCAGCGAGAACTCCACTCCCACCTTCCCCAAACCGCAGGTCCCTGTCCCCTCCTACTCCTCCCTGTCCCCCCCTACTGCTCCCTGTCCCCTCCTACTGCCCCCTGCTCATTTCTGCAACAGTGCGTGCTGCCCTTCTGCTCCCCCTGGACACCCCCGAAGCCCTATGACCCACACCCGGCTCCTCCACAGGCTTGCTGACCATCAGAGCTCTTTCCTGCTCGCGGTTTAGAGCTGCAGGCTCTGCGCCTGGCCCGGGGCTGGTCCTCCCTGCCCAGGTCTCAGGCTAACGTGGCTCCTGGTGGAGAGCTCTGCAGACCCCTCTCCATGGCCTCTTCCACAGCCTCCTGCTGTCTACCTACCCGACCCCATTGCATGGTGAGCCTCGGGTGGGGATTCTGCCGGGTGGTCTTGCTTGAGGCTGATGCAAGACAGTGCTGTCACTAGTGTCACCCAAGATGGTGTAGCCCGGGAATGGCAGGGCTGTGGGCCCCAGACCCTGCCGCCCTCCAGAGCCCCTTTCCTCTGCTTCCTAGGGTTCTTCCTGAGTGCAGGAAATGCTGGGGGTGCACCAAAAGAGGAGCTCCTAGGTGCACCCCAGGCCCTCCCGGGCTCCAGGCAGCCCCTGCCACCAGTGACCTTGGGGCTCAGGCTGGGCACTAGACACTCGTGACTGGGCGTGGTGTCTGTTGATTTCCTGGCTGCCATGGCCAGTGGCCACAGACCTGGGGGCTAAACAACAGGGGTCCTTCTCCCAGTCCTGGAGGCCAGGAGGCCACAATCCGGGTATTGTGGGCCAAGTCCCCTTGAGGCCCTGGGGAAGGGTCCTGCCTGCCTCTTCCAGCTCCTCTGTGGCCCCAGCACGGTCTCTGCCCCTCCTCCCCTTCTCCTCAAGGGCACCTGTCAGTGATAGCAGCGGATGATCCCTTCTCTAGCTCCTTAACTTAATGACATCTGCAAAGACGATTTCCAAGTAAGACCACCTTCAGATAGTGGCCGGTGTCTGCTGGGCCACCATTCAGTCCCCCACAGTGTCCTTCTGTTCTTCCCACTGTCCAGCCTCTCCCAAGCCCCCCGCAGTCACCCCGCCTGCCTCTTTTACAGAGGCAGCACCACAGACCTGCTCCTCTCAGTGTCACCTGTGCCAGGTGCAGGTAGACACTTAATGAAAAGACTGCAGCTCCGGGCCGTGCTAAGCAGGTGTGGGTGGAGAGGAGTCCACACTGGGCCCCCAGCCCCAGACAGAAAGGGGATGTGTATGGACCAGAGGGAGCCTCATTGTGGTGGGGTCCAGAGATGTCACTCACCTGTGTCACAGCATGCCCTCCCCCCCCAGACAACAAAGGGAGGCAAAGGGTCAGACTTCAGGGAGGACTTTCCATGCCGTGCAGATGCCTAGCTCCCACCGAGGAAGCTGCTAACTGGCCCTGGAACACAGAGGTAATTGACACCCAGAGGTGACAAGTCGTCTCTTCCTCTAGTGGCTCGTTACAGCAATGGGCTGCTCAGAAAGTGGCCAAGGGGGAGAGCGCACAGCGGCGGGCCAGGCCGCACTTGGATCTGATTCATCATTATTTCACAGAAGTTCAAAAATGAGGAGGAGGCGAGTGCGTGACCCACTTCTGCAGGCTGATGGGCACCGTGCTGGCAGGATGCCATGGCAACCAGACGGCATGGCTTAATTACACCAGCCCCAGTGCTCCCCACAAAGATGAGCGGGACCAGCACTCACCTCCCAGCAGGGGGGGCTGAGAGCTCAGCTGAGAGCCGCCCCCCCCCAGGTGCCCACCTACTAGGAGGCTGGACCACACTGGCTGGGCCTGGGTTCCCCTGGACTTGTCCTCTGGACAAGTGGCTGTGGCCTGTGTGGCCAGGTGGGAAGAAGCACAGAGCCCAGCAGGGCTGCCCACGGACCAGAGGGGCTGTCCCAGCCGCCCCCACTTCCACGGCCCCAGCTGCTCAGACAGGGGAGCCCAGGAGGGAGGAGGCCACTGTCGGCCACTGCCAACCACCCTGGGTGTGTCGCTCTTGGTGACCGAGATGTTGCAGAGACAGGGGTCGGGACCCCAGCTCATTCGGGCTTGGCTCTTCTGGATGACCTCGTCCCAAGCGCGTGCTGCTAAGGAGGCCGGGCTAAGCTCCCCTTCTCCTCACGGCCAGAGCAGCGGGGGCCAGAGCAGTGACGGAGCCAGCGCTACAGCGGCCCTGATCTGCCCATCAGGCTGCTGCTGCCTCTGCTGACCACCCCCCTGCAGAGGCTCAGGGTCACCCAGCCCCTCCTCCAGAGTGACCAAGGGAGGGACGGGTCTCCCTCCTCCCTCCTTCCCATCCCCCGTCTCTGCCCATCCTCTGTCTTTCTAAGGAGCTGCTTCATGGTGACCGCCGGGTGGCCGCTGCTGGTGGGCAGGGGTCGGGCTAGCCCTCTGTGCGATCCACATGCAGCCCGGAGGCCATGGACCCCCCTCCCCCTGCACAGAGAGGACATGGGGCTCAGCCTCCCCAGGCTGGCGTGCTGGTGGCAGAGCAGGATGGGAGCCTGCGGGCGCTGGGGGAGCGGGGCCCAGCCCTGCCCTCACGCTGCAATATCCCATTAGCAATTCTATTTTTTAGTTCCAAGGTGGTAATTGGAAAATGCAAACATGAAAAAAAACAGAAGAAGAAAAAATCACCCAGGGTCTCGCAGAAAAGAAAACTTAATTAGAATTGTGATTCGCGGGAGTTTCCGGCAGGTCGGGAACACAGCTGGGGGCCAGGCTGGGGAGAGGCAGAGGGGACGCGGGCCAGGACCTGGCTGCTGGCTGCAGCGCTTTCTCCTGGCCCTGGGACTGGCCTGGGCTGGCTTCAGAGGACACACTGCCCGTGCTCTGAGTGACGGGGGAGCCTGGGGGGGGGGGGGTGAGAGGCAGCGTCCTCGGTTGTCCCCGCCGCAGGCTGCAGGTGCCAGGGCAGTGGTGGGCGGAGGTTTCCGTGAAGGGGACCTTCTGGGGCTCTGCTCATTCACCAGGGGATTCGGAGCCAGGGAGGAAGGGCTCCGTCCCCAGGGCTGGCCTCTCCTGCCCAGGACCGTGCCCCAGACACGGACCCTCCCAGAGCAGGGGGACTTGGGTCTTCTGTGGAGGCCCAGAGGGGGCACCCTGCAGCCGCTGGCTCCTGGGGCGGAACCTGGCTGGGCTCAGTGGGCTCTGAACGTCTCGGACCCCAGGCTTCTGGGGGCTTGTTCTAACCCCAGCTGAGCTCCTGACTCTCCCATCAGAGGAGCCGGCTGCGGCCAGGGAATGGGCCCTGCCACAGCCCAGCACCAAGTCCAGGACCATGAGAGGCAGGGTGACTGGGCAGCAGCCTGGCCACCACAGGAGGGTGTGGGCAGCATCTGTGCCACTCGCCTTCCCTGGCAGAGACCCCCCCGGCCACCCTCTGGCGCTTGGCATGTGAGGAAGGCTGGAGGGTCAGTGCGGGCGTCAGAGCTGCAGGAATGTTCTGGAGGGCGGGGTGGAGTGGGCAGGGATGAGGCGGAGCCGGGGAGCCTTGGCCGAGGCGCCCGCACTTGCCAAGCTGCTGGGAGTTAGAGTAGATGAGACCTGGAGCATCTGCTGCCTGCACGCGCCCGTCCCCTTCCTGTGTCGCGCTGCAGGGAACCGAGTCACGAAGGCAGTGACTACATCTACAGAGCACATGCGCGTGCCCAGCCACATGCCCACTGACCCTCTGTCCCTCAGCCTTTGGAGGAGGACGTGGGTAGAACAGCACAGGGCTCACATGCCAGAGACGGCTCCTGGGGCTGACCACTGGAGTGCCGGATGGGTAAGGCCACTTGTACACAAAGGGGAGGCCGTGGCGCCACCCTAAGCGTGGCCCTGGCCTGAGTGTGGCCCCCGGTGTCCTGTGCCGGAGACTTGATCTGCAGGGCAGCAGTGGGTTGTTGGCAGGGTCTAGGTCACCAGGGCCCCATACTCATGAAGGACTAAAGCCCTTACATTAGGGGATCCCTCCCCCTCTGCCCTCTGCCCTCTGCCCTCTGCCACGGGAGGACAAAGAGGGTGCATGACCTTCTCTACAGAGGAGCAGCGCTCACTGCCCGGAACCTGCTGGTCCTCGACCTTGGACGTCTCGGCCTCCAGAACCGGGAGAAGAAACCTTCTGTACTTTGTAAACCGCCAGGCGCAGGGATCCCGATGCAGGAGCACAGACGGTCCAGCCCGGGCTGAGTCAGACCCCCCAGGCGAGACAAGTTCACCCCAAAGGCCAGCCTCCTCGCTGGGCAGGCCAGGCAGTGGATCCAGGCCCCAGTCCACTGCAAACCCCTGGTCCGCCCTTGGGAGCCTCCCCTCCTTTCCGGGCTTGCTTCCCAATCTGTGTGACCAGGGGGTTGAGGACAGGGTCCTTGACCTCCGTGACTGGGAAGGCTCAACGTGACGTTGTAAGCTGTGTCCATGTCTAACCAAGGGCCTGGTACACAGTAGGTGCCTATCAGATGCTTTGGTGAGTGGATGAGTGAGTGGAAAACACGGCAGTCGACCTGAAAGCTGACACCGAGGCGCTTGCCTGGAGCTGTGTCCTTGGGAAGGTCGTAGGACGACCATTGTGCCTGGAAGGGCCTCAGCGGTCACCCACTGCGGCCGCTCCCTGTGTCTCGGGATCCCCCAAGCCATCTGCCTCGCCCGGAGCAGTGCTGTCCTCTGCCTTGGACCAGGACGTAGGAAAAGAGCTCTCTGCTTCTGACAGTGTGAGGGCAACTGAGGCCATTGGTCCAAACCCCTCTGTTTTAAGACAGGGAAATGGAGACGCAGAAAGGGTACTGTCCAAGGACACAGGAGAAGGACACAACAAGTCCCCAAGGACTTGCGGGGCTTGAACACACAACTCAGGTGCCCCGTCCAGCTAATCTCTGGGTGGCCAGTTATCACCATCTACTGGGGTCCACTAGGACCGGGAGCCCCATGTACCTGTGGGCAAGGCTGGGGAGCAAAGGCGAGGGTCCCGGTGCAGTGGGGATCGGGCAGTCCCAGCTGTGTGTCACTCAGGTCGGACCGTGGTGACTCATCCAGGTTCAGAGTGATGATTGGAGCCCATCTGTGACGCGCTCCACCCAGGAGCGGGCAGGGCAGCAGACAGTCTAGTGAGAAAGGCAAACACCCCCCTCACCACCACCAGGTGTGTCCAGTCAGTGGCCACCTTCCGTTGGGCCTCCCTGTGGCCGGGTCCTGGGCTAGGAGCTACCCGGGCATCAGGAAGGTGCCATTACCTTTGCTGTTTTGCAGACAAGGAAAACGGGGCTTGGAGACAGAGTAGCCAAACCCCAGCATTAGTAAACGGCAAGGCTGAGCTCCAGGGTGGCAGTCCACGATTCCCGCGTCTGCCCAGGAGGGCTAAGGGCTGGGACGACCCTCCTGGAATGAACTGAGCAACAAGTAAGAAGCAGCTGTCCCCAGACGGGACCACCTGCAGTGCCGAGCTGCGTGCCCCTCAGAAGGGAAACAGGTGCACCCCGATGGGCGGCTCTTGGCTCGGGGCAGAGGCCAGTGATGCAGAGGACCGAGAAGTTGGGAATCCTGAGTCTGGAGGGCAGATGGCCAGGCACCTGGTACTGGAGATGAGGGAGCTGCCCAGTGGGGCTCAGGGACCTGCAGCAGGGTCCTCGAGTCCTGCTGAAGACCGGTCTGCACCCGTGTGGCATTGAGCTGCACAGGAGACCAGAAGGGCCACTGGGCAGCAGACCGCACCATGCTCAGGGCTCTCCAGGTCTGGCAGGAGGAGGCAGCTGGGGCAGGCGGCATCAGGCCGAGCCCAGCAGGGCAGTTCTCCAGGGCCAGACTCTAAGTCCACCCTGAAGGTGCTTGGAGCAGGGAGGGATGGGCCCCAAGTGACCAAATGAGAATCCCAACAGAGCCCAACACTCCGAGGGGACGAAACGCACCCACGATTGCAGCATCCATCAAAGATCACCAGGCGACAGAGAGGGAGGAAACGGGGTCCCTGACCAGAGAAAGACCAGCCCCCAGGGGCAGACGCAGGACGTCTCGGGGGGGCCCCATGGGCAGAAGGCCTCGAAAGCACCTCGTCAAGGGGCCCCCCAGGCTCCTGCTCACAATGCTGAGGTCGTGAAACCATGTGGGGACCAGAAATGAAGGACAGGGACACACTGTGGGGTCGTCGCAGGAGGAAGACCAGGAGACCTGGGCACCATGTGAAGAGACCACCCGGAGTGAAGCAGGACAAGAAAAAGACTGGGGGGGGGGAGACGTCTGTGACCCAGAGATGAGATAAGGCCACCAAGCACCACTGGGGGAGGGGCCTCTGGGGAGGAGGGAAATATTCAAAGGAATCACAGCTGAAAGTGGACGTCTGACCAGGGTGTGAACCCAAGACCTGAAGCCTCAGCCAGCCTTAACGAGGCTCACAGAGAACCCATCACGCGAGGCCGAACGGAAGAAAGCCGGTGCCACAAAGTCACAGCAGCCAGGGATGTTCAGAGGGACAAAGTGAGAGACTCCGAGCCCTCGTCAAAGCTCAGGCCAGCCAGGAGGGCACGCAGGGACCGCTGTAAAACACCGAAAGGGACAGCCGACATCCTGCTGTCCAGAGCAGGCAAAGGAGGTTTCGGGAGAAGGGCACAGAATCAGGAAAATGTGGCCAAGAAATGGTCCAGAAGACTCCGCAGGCATAAGGAGGAGGCTGAATGGAGATCGGGGCTGCGCTGCCCACTGCTGGAGCCAGGGGATGGACAGCCGGGTCCTCGCTGCCTCCTCAATGCAGCCTCTGCCCATAGCAAATGCATCATGGCACCGAGTTGGGTTTGCATCACACGGAAACGCAGGGAAAGGGGTACGGGGGACGAAGCCTTACAGGGCTGTGGGGGGCCAGCACTGACTGCCCTGATCCACCTTAGGAGTTCTGGACCTGAGGATGGTCTGGAAGCCGCATACCTTTAGCAGAAGCCACACTTCTGATTCTGAGTTTTGACCTTCCCCAGACAGTGCTGTGCCCGCTGACCGTGCTGGACAGCGGTGGTGGCTGCAGGTCCCAGGCAGCCCTGCGCAGGGACTCCCCCATGTCCTGCAGGCAGGACTAGTGGAGGAGGGTGTGTTTTCAACTTAGAGAGCTTCAGCGCAGGGTAGGACACGGACAGCCCTGTCATGGGCCCAGGGACGTCTGTGTGATGTTACTTAGAAGACGGCTGCGTGGGCTGCGATGAAATTGTCCACTAGAAGTTTCAAAAGAAATGTGGACTGCTCCCACTTCACAGCCCCTGACCTGCCCCGTGGACCTTCTCCCAGGGCACACAGGTCCCATGCCGCAGCTGTGCCAACTCTGACTTCCTCTGGGGTGACAGGGACCCTGGAGTGCCCTGAGGGCCCTCTGATGCTGAGCAGGTCAGGTGCAGCGCCCCCTGCTGGAGAGCGGGAGGACCTGGGGGAGCCTGGGGCCAGGCAGATGACCTGCTTCTCCATGGTGGGTCTGGGAAAGTCCAGGGGTGTCTGCCACGTGGTGGGGTCAGGTCACAGGTTGCCATGGAGGACGCTGGGCCCAGTGCCCAGGGGTGGGGAGCAGGCGAGGGGGCCCAAGGGCCCATCCAGACTGTGCCTCGCGCACACCAGCACCTGCTGAGCTCACCTTGGCCTGGCCTGTGGCACTCAAGGCTGCGAGCCCGGGTGGATGGAGAGAAACACCAGTGTGGTGGCCACTCGTCCCCTCAGGTCCTCTGCGGTGTGTGATGGGAGGCCAGTGTTGCCCAGGGGGCTGCAGATTAGCTCCGGGAAACCAGCCCGTGGGAGCAGGAAGACCCGGGAGCCTGGTGGCCAGGAGCCTGGTGGCCGGGAGCCCGGTGGCCGGGCAGGGACCTGGCCGGTTTTCGGCTGCCTCTGTCTTTGCCTGCAGGTCTGCGGCTCCTGCTGAAGGTCACCGGCTGGGCGTCCGTCTGCGGGCCAGGCCTGTCTACATGGCTCCGTGGTCTTTCCTCAGGCAGGGACGTGCCACAGCCTCCAGGAGTCTAGGAGGAGGAGGAGACGGACCAGCACCTGGTGGAGACGGATCGTGTGGAGCCGGGCAGCCTGCACTGCTCAAGGGTGACGGTTCAGCCGCTGCCGCTGGGCACCAAGGCAGCTGTGGGCACCGAGCCTTCCTCGCTGGCTGTGTGCAGAGGCGGCCTGGCCACCTCGACCTGGCCCACGCTCCCCTCCTCCCTGGCTCCCCTCCTCCCTGGCTGGGGGTGGCCGGGGCAACTGGCACTGAGGGTAGGGGACCGTGGGAAGAGCAGGCCGAGGGGAAGGTGACAGGAGGCCTGTTGAGGACCCAGCTCTGGCTCCAGGTGACCAGCCACTGCTCAGCTGTGTCCTCGACGCCTGGAGGTGGTGGGACCCGCCAACCCTCCCCTTCCACGTCCTCCCACCTTGGAGAAGCCACTTCTGCCTGTCCTAGGCGCTAAGCTTGGCCACGGGAACGTGAGAGCCCACCAGTGCCAGGCGCAGCCTCAAGAGGCCCCGTGGACATCGTCCTTGGGGAGTGGCACCAGGAGCCAGTGCACCGGCCGCCCTGGTCACCTGATCGTGGGCAAGGTTGTCAGAGGCCTGGCTGGAAGGTAGCAGAGTCAGGAGGAAGGACACCGGCTGGGTGTCTGCCTGCCGGCACAGCCACAGGGACTTCCCCCTTCCAGGGCTAGCCTTGGGCCTCTTCCGCAGGGCCTCTGGGGGCTCAGCCCAGCAGGTCAGTGTAGCCGGTCGAGCCTTGACAGGGTTAAGAGGGTCGCTCATTTCCCATGCCCACCCTAATGGACCCCTGCCAGGAGACAGGAAGGACCTGCTCATTTCTGCAGGATTTATTTGTCCCTGCCCCAAGTCCCAGGGACAAGATAGGCTTGATCCCTGCTCCCATGGAAGATGGACCAAGCTGCCCCTCCCTGCAGAGAAGATGGACCAAGCTGCCCACCCTACCCAGCTGGCTCTGCCTCAGGGCCTTTGCACACACTGCTCCCTCCGCCTGGGACCCGTTAGCTGGGCTGGGTCCACTCCACAGAGGCCCCCGAGCACCCTGTCACGCTGGTCTTTCCTCCGGGGGTGGAATCGCAGCGTGGAGTTGAGTGTATGATTAGTGGGTGGCCCCAGGAGATGGAAGGCAGAGGAAGGAAGAGAGGGAGGGGCCCGGGTCGATGAGGTGACCAAGGGCTGGACCCCAGCTGGGGCCAGGACAATCTGTGTGGCCCTTGGGGCTTCAGAGGCCTCTCGTGTTCTGGTTTGAATCTGCTCCCAGAAGCACTGCTCCTGCCCCAACCTCCAGGACAGCGAGTGGCCGCAGGGACCTTGCAGACCAGCCTCCCCTTCCACCCCGCGGCCACTGGTCGGGGGCGGGATGGCCACACACAGGCCGACCTCCGAGGCCTGCGCAGGAGCTGCTGCTCCGAGCCTCCGTTGCTGGGTTCTGGGCCCCTGGCTGGAGGAGCCGCTGGGGACAGCGTGGGCTGCCACACTCCTGCTCACCAACGTCCCCACTGCCACCTCCCCAAGGGGACCCGAGGGCACCCGAGGCCCCGCCTCCCTCTCAGCTCTGCGTGGCTCCTGGGGCCCTGGCTCAGGGTGCGCTGGTCCCCGACAGCCACTGTGCAGATGAGCAGAGGCGGGCTGCACCCTGAGTCCTGCCCTCGCCACAGGTGCCCTGCAGAGCTGGCACGGCTCGCGGGTTCTCAGGTTCCCGTGCCCACCGCTGGCCCAGCGCCGCCCCAGGGGGATGCACGGGTTCTCAGCAGCTGGTTTTCTGGAGGGAGGCAGTGTCCTGGGTGGCGTCCCTCTATCCTGTCCATCTTCCCACCAACCCCAGCGAGACCTGGCCAGGCAGGGTGTCCTCAGAGAGGCTTCCCGCGTGTCCATGGGCTCTAGGAGGGTGGTCCACCAAGCTCAGGCCAAGCCTGCACCCGTCACGCACCCCATCACGAGCCCATCCCCGCTCCACGGGCACTTGATCCCTGCCCACCCGCCTGGGTGGACGGTACAAGAGGGTTAACAGCTGTGACCAGCGGAACCTCTCTAACATGCTAATCAGCTGTTGCTGGGGCTGCTGCCGGGCTGTTAGGAGTGTCACCATGAGCCTGGCTGGTGCTGAAGGGACCAGGCTTCTGGGAACACACCGTGGGCTGAGGGGAGGCCCTCGCTGGGGGGCGCGGGGATATGGGTCCTCCCTCACCTCCCGCAGTCAGAGCAGCCCAGGGGAGAGTGACCGGGGACTTACACTGGACGGGGTGCCACCCACGAGGAGAAGATTCGTCGAAGCCCCTGTCAGTCCCACTAGAGGACCACACGTGGTGGGGCTGGGGGGACCTGGGGAAGTCCTCCCAGGAGCCCCGGCCATGGCCTCTCCTTCCTAACCCCTGACCGACCAGGACCAGGGGCTCTGGAGAGGGGCGGCAATGTCGCATCCCTGCAGTGTCCTGGGGGGTGGCTGACCACTCCACATCAGCAGAGGGACAAGGGGCATCAGGCCCACAGGTAGGTGGGATCCTCCCGGCCAGTCCCGCTGCAGCGGGTTGCATCTGTCATGATGTGTCCATGAACCTCTGCCCAGCCACCTGCACACTGGTGGGCTGTTTGCCTGGCTGGACGGGGAGGCTCTGTGGCTGCCCAGGGGGACGCAGTGGAGGAAGAACAGACTCCTAAACTACAGAGGCGAGGGGGACCTGGCACTGCCCGGGGACACCAGGAGCCCGGCACCCATCCATCGCTCCTCCTGCGAGAGGGTGCAGGGCTGCCCCAGAGGATGGGTGTCTCCCAGAGATGGCGGAGCCCCTCCCGGCCACCGCAGACACAGAACACAAGCTGTGGGCGAGGACCGGGTTACTCAGTGTCCCCGTCTGGTCATTTCAGGGAGTCTAATTTCACCTCCTGGTCAATTCGGACTGGAAGAAGGTGGGGGGCTATGCTCAGCACATAACCACCGTCACCCACACAGCCGTCAGTCCACGTGAGTTTGGGGGCGAAGGACTCTCGTGACTGAGGGTCTCTCTCATCATTGTGGACACCCAAGAACAAAGGCAGACGCATGTCCCCGGGCGTGGAAAAGGCCAGGAGGAGGAGGGCTCCTGGGCCTGGGATCCTAAGGCCGCAGCCTGGATGGGTGCCGGGCTCCTGGTGTCCGGGCAGGTTTACGCCACGTGCTCACCTCTCCAGGCAGGGAGGGAGGGCAAGGAGAGGCTGGGGTAGATGGGCCCTGAGGTCGGAGCCAGGGAGGACTTCTAAGTAGCTTGTGAGTGGTGGCCGAGGTCTGCCTCAAGAATCGCAGGGGAAGGGGTGGGGAGTGATCCAAGTGCGCGATTATCCAGGGTCGTGTGTCCACTCCCACCACGAGACAACAAGGACTGGGGTGTGCCCAGGGGCGTGAGCTGGCATGACACACCCCACTTGATTCAGAATGAACCTCAGAGCTCAACATTAACCATGGCAAGAGTGATGGGCTTATACTTCTTAGCTTAGAAGGAGGAGACGTGAGGCCAAGGGGTGGTTCCCAGCAACCATGTTGTGACCCTGAGGGCTGCCAGCCAAGGATGGAGGCGGAGCCAAGACAAGCATGAAGAAGCAGGTACAGTGACCAACTGCACGGTGCCTGGGACCCGCCATCGCAGTGCCGTGAGAAGAGCTGGTGTCGCTGGGGTGTGGGTTTCTCAGAGACCAAGACTCCTAGCTGTTTTGGATCCTCTCTGTTGAGTTCAGTGGATCCCCAGCTCCAAAGCACTTTGCTCCCACAATTCACGCACAAAACGGTCCTGTGACCTGGGAGCACTTCACTCCCGCTTCACGGCGGGTGACGGGAGCTACGCTGCAGCCCCACCATGCAGCTGGACCACGGCCCATATCTGCCTGCGGGAGGCTCAGTCTCCACCCTGAGCCACGTGCTCCCCTGCCTGGTGCAGGAGCCAGCCCAGGAGGCTCTCCAGGGCTCCGGGCAGCGCGGTGAGGGGAGGACGCACGGCTTGTACTGCTGGCCAGGAGTGACCTGTCACCTGGCTGCCAAGTGACCGTGACCATGGTGAATGTGTGGCGGGTGTGTGCTCCTGGACGAGGAGTGTGGGCCGGCTCCACGCAGGGAGGCAGTGGGTCCCTGACTTCTTCGCCCCTCGGGAGTGGTGGGGCCCTCCCCTGGGATGAGCCCGTCCCCACGGGGTCACAGAGTGGGCAGGAGCTGGCCTGAGCCTCGCGCTCCGCCTGCTGCGCTGTGGGGGGTGCCGGGGAGAAGCCACAGCCTTTGGGTCGATCTGGGAGAAATCAGGCTCAGGTGCCAGTCTGAGCCAACTGTCCCTCTGCACCTCTGGTCCAGCCTGGACACCACGCAGTGCCATCGGAGCTGGAGGCCTGTCTTCCCAGGCCCACCCCCATTGTGCTGAGAGGGTCCTGGCTGAGGTGGAAGGGGGCCGTCTGGGCGTCAGTGCCCGGAGAGTGGGAGCCGGAGGTGAGGCCAGCAGGGGTCAGGCAGCGTCTGTGTCTGCGAGGGAGGGGTGAGAGGCCTTCCCAAGGGCACCGGCAGGGAGACCCTGGCCTATGGTGACCCTTCCGCAGAGGAACGCCTTCTGTCTACAACACACACCCGACTCAGCCCCTTACAAAGAACAAGGTCTGTCTTGGCTCCCAGTTGGGAAGGTCAAGTCCCCGATCAACTGACCTGTGGCTTGGGGGCCTGGGGGGCACGTCTGTGTGGCAGCAGAGCCACCCTGCGGGCACCATGGCCAGGAAGCAAAAGAGGAAGAAGAGGAGGCTGGGGTCCCACAGCCCCCTTTGAGGGCACCCCCAAACCTAAAGATCCCCCAGCAGCCCCAGCCCCTCAGGGTCCACCATCTCCCAGGGCCACCTTGCTGGGGCCACACCGTCACACTGGGCCTTCAGGGACACAGCCTCCCGATCACAGCAGTCCCTCCGTCTCTCGTTCGTGGTGTGTGGAGGTGACTTACTGGGTCTCAGAGAGCCCAGGAGGGAGGGTCTGGCCTGGTTTTAAAGATGAACGGGTTAGGAGCCCCTAGGGTCAGTAGGAAAGCCCATGCTCGTGAGGTGGCCAGAACCGGAAGGCCTCCGTGGTGGCAGAAGCCACCTACAGGGATGCCAGCTTGGTGACATGTGTTATATGTGGAACACACCTTCTGTTCTTAAGTTCAGACTGAGCCCACCACGCAGGTGGCAATGTCCAGGCCACCCTGGAGGCACGGCGGTCTCCCTGGGGACACCAGCAGGCTGCACAGTTGAAGTGCTCTGGACTGTCCGTCGGGGGGGAGCTGGTCTGGGGCCTTGGTGTGGTCCAAATGCCCTTGGGTGAAACGGGCTGCCGAGGGGCTCAGGGGTGGGGCCTGCCTGGCACACGTGAGGCCCTGGGTTCCGTCCCCAGCACTGCAAAAATGTAAAACAACAACAAAACAAGTAGTCCTGGGTGCCCAAGAGGACGTCGCGGATGTGCTTTGTCCAGCACGGCATGTGGCGTCAGTGTGACAGACCTGGAAGACTCCGTGGTGGCCTAGGAGAGCTGTTGGAGGTCACCATGTCCGGCGTACGATGCAGAGAGGCCCGGGACCGCGGTTGCCACCGTTGGAAACTGAGCTTGGCTTTTGGCCGGGGAAGCCCTGGCTCCACGTGGTCCTGGCCCCGTGGTCCAGCCTGGCCTGGGCTCAGCGCTATGCTCCCATGCTGGATCCGTGCCTGGGAGAGGCTTGGTTATGAGTTTCAGGGGACACTGACTTGGTCCAGAGTGTGTCCCTCCCTGCTTGTAACATGGGGCAAGTCACAGTCTGTAGAACCAGAGCCACCCCGCCCCTGCCCGGCTCTCTGCTGGGGATATTGGTGGTGCCCAGAGGAGCACCTATACATGCCCCATGGCGTGGCTGCGAGGAGGGGCCGCAGGGCTCCCCTCGCCCACCAGCAGGCAAACCACACAAGCCCTCTGGACTCACCAGGCAGGCAAGGTGGTGCACCAGGACTGTCCCCTGTGCTGGGCCCCAAGGGCTGTGACAGGCGATTTCATTGTACAGCAAGAGCCCATTTCTGACTCTTTTTCCTGTAAGATTGCCTCTGTGGATGGAATGTCCCCGATCCCTGAAGCCACGGATGACTTTTAATATCACGGAGTCTCCGCTTTCTGCTAATTTAATTTCTGGGCTATTAAAGGCAGCCTGAAGAGCCACCATCTGCCCAGGGACGAGAGACTCGGGAGGGTCCGAGCAGGGCTGGAACCCACTCTATCAGGGGTCCTGTCTGGGAGCAGTCGGGGACCCCTCGGGATGCCCGTCAGGAGGACCGCCCCCCCCCCCGCAGCCCCTCTCTGCCGTCCTTCATTCCAATCCATCAGCTCCTGACAGCTGGTCCAGAGGAGGCCCGGTGCTCCACAGCCCAGTGTGTCCACAGCTGCCCGGAGAGCAGCCATCAGAGATGAGGTATTTCAGGGGTTTTACTATTTTTATCAAAATTTCAAGAGTCCTAACCCACCTGGTTGGTACCTGGGATGTTCCTGGCGAGGCCCCTCTGCCTGGAGGGGAGGGGATGCGGCCCAGGGGCTGGTCCCACACCTGGACCCTCCCCAGGGCACGGTCCCCTTCCCACCCTGCCGGGCACAGCCTCAGCCCAGGCAGCCCCTGCTCCAGGCACCTTTGGCTTCAGAGTCCCCTGCAGCTCGGCGGTCACTCTTTACAGGGTGCCAAGCCAGAGCCTGGCCCTGAGCTAGCCAGACCGAGGCCCTGACCTCGAGGACCTGCCCAGGGGTGAGCAAGCTGGGCTGCAAGAGCCCGAAGCCCCCAGTTCAGTGTGGAGACCCGATCCCCTATGCAACTGGAGGCCCGGGGGTGGCTGGGCCTGGGGCCAGGCGGTGCCCTGGGGGGACTGGCGCCTTACAGAGGGCCCCAGAGAGCTCCCTTCTCCTCCGCCGTCAGCACCCTCTGTGAGCCACAAAGCCCCACCCCCGACTCCCACCCCGTCCTAGACCCCAGCCTCCAGAACCACCACCAGATGATGTGTGGCATAGGAGGCGCCCGCCCGGGGCCAACTCACAGCGGCCAGAGCACACCCAGACCAGGGAGGGGAGGGCCCCAGACACCCAGGCCTCAGGGGCTTGTTCAAGTGCTGATGGACGGTGCTGCTCAGGAGGGTGACAGGCTGTGACCTGCCTGCTCCGCCACGCCCACCTGCCCACAGGTACTACCCGTCCCAGAGCTGCGTTCCAGTCGCTGACCATCACGCGTACAGCCCACAGCAGGATGCAGCTCTCATGTTGAGTCCTCTACCTCTGAACATTGCTACCCTGGAGGGCCTGTTGGCGACACATGAGCTTTGGGGGACCCTTCATACCCAAACCCTAAGAGGGGCCCCCCGGGGAGGTCTGCAGAGATGGGGAAACCACTGCAGCCTCTTCCCATGGGGAGTGGAGGTGCTCTGCATGTGCGCGTGGGTGTGTCGTGGTCCTGTGCTGTGTGTCCATTTCACTGTGTGCACGTGCTTGCACGTGAGCCTGGGGACAGTATAGGTGCATCCATCCATGTGTGTGAACGCACGTGTGTGTGTGTGTGTGTGTGTGTGTGTGTATTCACGACAGTGCGTGCGTTGCGGCCGTGTTACTCCCTGTGACTCGGGAGGTGTTGCCTAGGGCACTAGGTAGCAACTTTGCCAGAGTGACTTGGAGGTGTGTGTCTGTGACACCAAGAGACGTGCAGCAGGAGGGAGGACCCTGGAGGAGGGGTGGGGGAACAGAAGTGGCCAGAGCTGCCGGGACAAGGCCGCGTGTCCTGGAGCAAGGACCACAGGACAGCAGCAGCCTCACCTATCTCGTGCTGTCCTGCAGAGAAGAAGGGAGAACGCAGGTGGCACAGCTTGGGGCTGAGGTGGACACAGGTTCAAATCCCAGCCCAGCCCTTGCAGGGCTTGGCCTTGTGGGCCACCTGTGGGTGAGCGACAGGCCTGCTGCCCAGGACGGAGGGTGGAAGCTGGGGATTAGATCACCCGACAGCAGAGAAGCTCTCCGTGCTCCCCACAGAGCCCGGCCAGGGGGAGCACCTCACGGGGACGTGCAGATGGCACCAAGCCCTGCTCAGACTCCTGCCACTCGGCGTGGAGGGGATTCCTGCCCAGGTGGTGGGCCAGGTAGCCTCACGGCTCTCCCAGCCCAGAGCCCTCCTGATCTGGAAGCCCCAGCCCAAGCAGGGTCGGGGGCACTTCCCTGTGGTCCTCCTCCACCCGACCAGAGCCACTCCAGACCTGCTCCATTGCAGGTAGGTGACCGTGGAGCTCTGGCTCTCCCAGCACCCCTGGTTTCCTACAATTCACCCCAAAAACTTAGGTTAATTGCAAGCATCTGTTCCGCTCAGGAACCTGCAGTGTGTGTGGGGGGACCAGCCCAGTGGCCCTCGGCAGGTAGGAAGTCCCTGGAACACAGAGGCCCTGGGGCTGGCCACTCTCCTCCTGCACCTGTCCCTGGAGCGGCTGGCTCCGAGGGTGGGCATGGGGAGGTAGGAGGTCAGTCCTTATGCCCTGGGACCAACCCCTCTGTCGCGTCTACCCGCCAGCAGGAATGACGACAACAACAGGATTCTTCTTTAACACGCTTTATTGGGAGCATCCATTAGGTATAGATGAGAGGAAAGACCCCGAGCCCGAGAAAACCATCCCTTATATACTTCAACTGCAGCCCTGCTCGTACACCATTGGACAAAGAGCGCATAGCAACACAGCAGCAGCCAATAGAATGATAGACCCAGCACTTGCACACAAGGCAAGAGACACCCAGTTCCAGCTTGTGCAAAACAACAAGCACTTCTTGAAAACAGTTTGTTCCAGGAGCTGGACAATTGATACATTCCATTCTAGGGAGTGGCTGAAAACAAGGAACTGGGTCTCAGCCCAAGAATTAGGCTCACGCCCACACAAGGCAGCACAGCAAAATAGCTCACCACAGTTCCCCCTTTTTAGTTTTGTTCGAGCCATTTGAAATTCTCCCGATCCAGGAAGTGTCCTCATGATGACCCCTCCGATCAAGGGTGGCATTCAAAGGCCAAACAAGGAAGTCACCTTTCTGAGTGCAATGGGCAACATTTACCCTTCAGAGTGCAAAGGCTGTCTTCCTAAGACATGGAAGCCTTCCAAGGTGCAATGACAACAAGGTCACTTGGTGTGCAAAGGCCATCCACATCAAAACAGGGGTTTTAGGATTTTGCCAAGCTGGCTAGCCAAATTTGTGGGGAGGCCCCAGGTTCCAGTGCAGCAAGCGCCTGAACTACCTTGACTCTATAACTCTGCTGCGTGCGTCGCATACGACAAATCATCCAAAGGCATAAGACAAGGCCACAAAGAAGCATAGCACTAAATAACCCAACCCCTACCCACTCTTTAAAGTAGGAAAATATAGAAGAAGCCCAGGAGGCGAAGTCTGCAACAGAAAGAGGTTCCACGCGTGTTCCATTTAAGTTGGCAATCTGAGACAGCAGTTCTTGAGTGAGTCGCTCTCCTTCCTGGGTCCAGTTTCCCTGTAAAAATCTAGACAATCTATTACTCTGTTCCACGGAAGCAGTCATATTGTAATATAAAGGAGTAACACACACATACTTATAATGAGATACACATCCTAACTGAGTAATTTTGTAAACTTCCTCTACTTGTTCTTGTATTATATCTACTCTTTGATTAAGCAAGTAGATACCAGCAGTAAGATGTCTATTGATTTCTTCCACCGTAGTTAAGGCTTTAGCTGTTTGATCTACTACACTATTAATGACTTGAGCTGTTTGTACCTGAGAGGCCATAGCTATGGCTGCAGTGGTAGCTGCTGCGGCAGACACCACAATAGCTGTAACCATAGCAGCTGTAATGCCGAAATCTCTCCTTTCCCTGACCAACTGTACCAGGGGAAAAGAACTAGGATCGGCCTCAACTGGCATGGGCACAAAGGTCGGAACCTTTACCACCAAAGCCAATGACAAGGAAGTATTCCAACACTGGGTTAAATAACACTCTTTTACAGTACAATTAACTATAGTAGAATTGTCAGTATGATTAACACATTGTTCATACACTAACTGCTTCACTAGGGGCATCGCCTGCTCCGTATCCCCCAAAATTTTTGAAGCTGCTTGAAGCATTCGGGCGACAAAATCTGAAAATGGCTCAGCTGGGCCCTGTACGACTTTTGTAAGATCCCTGTTGTTTCACCTCTATTGGGGAGAGCCTTCCAGGCACGTAAGGCCAAAATATTAATTTGTTGATATACTACTAATGGATAAACATTTTGATTTTGGGCCCACTGACCTGTCCCGGTCAGCATCTCCACATCCCAGGCTTGTTGACCATCAGCCGCATTCGCATGAGCCTGTTGTATAGCGGCATCCAAGTATAATGCCTTAAAATCAAGATATTGTCCCATGGAGAGACAAGCCTTTGCTAAATGATACCAATCCATTGGTGCCATAGCATTAAGATATAAGCGTTCAAGCAATGCAATTGTAAAAGATGCTGTGACACCATTAGTCCTGACAGATTCAGCTATGTCTTTAACTAATTTATAAGGAATGGGCTCAAAATATCTCTGTCCCTGTGCATCCTCAAAGACAGGATATGCACCAACAGGATATGCCCCCTCCTCCTCCAGCTTCCTCCAAGTACTGCGTTTTATAAAGCCACAAGCTCCGCCTGGAGCAGTGGGTGGAGACCCTTTACGTGGCAACAGTTGTTTAGCTACAGAATACGCCGGAGGCTTGGGAGGAAGAAGGGCGGCGGCCATTGCCGCGTCATAGCGGCCATGCTCATATTCAGCCACCATTTTCTCTAAGCTTTGTTCTTCTGGGGTAAAGCCTTCTGACTCACCTTCCGACTCAGACTCATCTGAATCAACTATCTTCACTTTACGGCAGATAAATCTGGATAGAGTTTCGGGCGTGCTCCTAACGCTGGAGTCACGTCCTTTTGTTCCTTGAGTGCACTTTCACTTAACTTTGCATTAGATCCCCTTTTTTGTTTTGTTTCATGTCTTTCTTGCTTAGATTCCTCTGACTCTGACCCAGTATCCTGATGCTCCACCAAAATCTCCTGTCCCCTTTTAGTGGTTTCAGGAAAACAGACTGATATTGACCCATGATAGAGCACTATACTAAGCCAGAGCCACCGGATCAGGGGATTACTTACCGGCGCCACCGCTCCGCGTGTAAAGTTCTGAATCCTCCCGCAAAATATCGGGGGTCCCCTCGTAGCCGACAGATGACAATTCCCGGGATTTCGGCACCACTTGTCGCGTCTACCCGCCAGCAGGAATGACGACAACAACAGGATTCTTCTTTAACACGCTTTATTGGGAGCATCCATTAGGTATAGATGAGAGGAAAGACCCCGAGCCCGAGAAAACCAGCCCTTATATACTTCAACTGCAGCCCTGCTCGTACACCATTGGACAAAGAGTGCATAGCAACACAGCAGCAGCCAATAGAATGATAGACCCAGCACTTGCACACAAGGCAAGAGACACCCAGTTCCAGCTTGTGCAAAACAACAAGCACTTCTTGAAAACAGTTTGTTCCAGGAGCTGGACAACTGATACATTCCATTCTAGGGAGTGGCTGAAAACAAGGAACTGGGTCTCAGCCCAAGAATTAGGCTCACGCCCACACAAGGCAGCACAGCAAAATAGCTCACCACACCCCTCCTCGTCTCCTATTGGCTAGTCAAGCCATGGCCAGGCGCCATCTTGACTTGTTTACAGACTCTAACAGGGCCCTGATGTGGGGGACCTTGCAGACGCCCCTTGAGGGGAGAAAGCTAAAGAACTTGAGGCCATGCTTCGTGATGGCCAGCCAGTGAGGGCCCCCAGCCACAGGACATGAGCACAGCAGTCTCTGCCAACACCACCTGGCTGTGGGATCCTGACCCTTCGCGGTCACGAGCCCTCGGTTCCTGGGCCCCTCAGGCAGTGTCCACCCCATGCAGGAGGTTCATTGTCCTGATTTCCTGTTTGTTCTGAAATGCTGTCCACACCCCAACCACGGCCCGTGTCTGTCTCTCAGACAAGTGGGGATGGCCCCTATGCCTCAGAGTCCCCAGGTTATCCAAAGTCACCAACCCCAGGGAGCCCTGACCCCCAGCCAGGGCACCCTGCTTGCCGTCCCACGCTGCCCCTGCAGTTCTCTGTGGGGAGCGGGCACCCCTCCATCTGTGGTCCCACCTCTCAGGGCCACAGGCTGAGCCAGTCTGCAAACAGGACTCTGGGTTTCTGGACCTGCCACCGTGAAGGGGCACAGCCCTCATGGGAGCCGTCTGTGGATAGCAGACAGGTCCCCCCAGTGTCTTCCGGGCTCCTTCCCTGAAAGAGGCCACCCTCACCTGTCGGGAGCTGGGTCCAGGCGGGCTGGAGGCAGTGGGCAGCTCTGCTTGGTCTGCACGGAGGCCCCAGGAGTCTCTCCTGCAGCAGGACGCGGTCACCATCACCAGCTCCCTTCAAACAGCTCCTCAGACTGCACCAGGGTGTCCCACCCCCACCCTGCCGGGCTCCTGCCATCTGAGGCTCTGCAGTGTCCTCACGGTGCCCGCCTCAGAAGCACCTCGTGAGCCGCTGGGTCCCTGTGCCTGGCGGAGGTCCCCTTCCTCTCCCCGTGGCCCCCACCGCCTCTTCCAGGAGCCTCCCCCTCCTCCCCAGGTCCTTCAAGGTCTTCGGCTGTGAGCTCCTCTCTCCAGCTGGACACACAGTAGACGCTGGGCTCATCGGGACGACCTGAGGACAGGTGGGTCTTTTTGATGGAAGTAACCTGGGGAGGGTGTGGCCTGAGCTGAGTCTTGCTGCAGAGATTGAACCAGGAGGGTGCCCCCAGCCGGCTCCAGGAGCACTCTAGGTGGGGGTGCAGGGTCAGAGGACGCTGCATGCCCTCCGCCACACCCTGGCATGTTCCAGCGGTTTCTCTAGGGCTCCAGGGTCTGTTCTCAATTAAAGGAAGTGGCCAGCAGGAACCTGGGGGCTCTGGTGGTCTCCTTCCTCCCCACTTCTCAAGGTCAAGTGCTCCTGCCTCACCAGCTGCAGGCCACTTGCTCTGAGCAGGCAGCACAGGGGATCTTCTGGACCCCAGTGCTGCTTTCCAAGGTGAGGGCCGTGGCAGCTACACCCGCCCGGGTGCCACCCTCGTCCCTCCAGCCCTGCCGCGCTGCTCGCCTCCCTCCTGGCTCCCTGCCTCTGGCTGGCTTCGGAAGGGTCTTCTGACTTTCCAACCTGTTTGAGAGGTTAACAGCCCGGGACGGCCCATTACTGAGCTCTCATTAACCGCTCCTCATTATCAGCCAGCACCTTCGTTATCAGACAGTTAGCACCTCTGCCAGGAGGTTGTCAGCCAGCGGGAGCAGAGGAGGTGAGGGCAGCAGGCCACTGTGAGCAGGCGTGAGGGCCACCGACAGGGCCGGCTGCAGGGCTCTGGGCTCTCTGTGTCCTCCGTCCCTGCTGCATCTTCAGCCAGGGAATCAGGGCACAGGGAGGAGTCAGGACAGGACAGTAAGGCCCTGTGCTTCCTGGTGACCAGGTAGGCACTCGGCCCCAGCAGGGCAGTGTCCTTCCCACCTCCTTCTCCAGGTCAGGTGGGGGACCCTCCTCTGGTCCCACACATTCAGCCTCTTAGTAGCTCGGAGGGGTCCTCAGCTCCCAAGGGAGCAGGCTGGGTGGACAGCTGGACAGGGAAGCTGGCAGGAGCCACGGAGGAGAGTGTACTGGGAATCAAAGTGGAGCGTGTCATGGGCCCCATCCCCAAGTCCTAATGGGCAGCCAGGGGTCAGGAGGGGGTCCTGGGGCCACCATCAGGAGGTACTATGGCTGAGTGGCGCTAAAATAACCCACGGCCGTTCTCCCAGGGTTCTGGAGGCCAGAGGTCCAAGCTCTGGGCAGGCAGGCGGTTCCCTGACCTTAAGGGTGGTGTGGAGGTGGGGCCTGGCAGGTGGGCGGGTCTGACCCAGGCCCCTGCAGCCCTGGCTGGAACACGCCCCTCCTGGGTCTGTGTTCTCCCTCGGCGTCTTCTGCCCATCTTCTGAGGACACCGTTGGTGTTGGACTAGGGGCCCTTACTGCAGTGTGGCCTCAGCCCAGCTAATTACCTCTGCAGTTCAGAGACCTGATGTTCAATGGGTCACGTTCCTAGGTACAGAGGTCAAAGTTCAAGCTCGAGACACAGGTCGTCCTACAACAAGGGGATTTGTGATTCTCTGAGCACTGGAAGCACCAGCTTCATCTGTGGTGGCAGGGTCCCTGCACCAGGCCCTGGTGTATGACAGTGAGAGTGACCTAGTGACCACAGGCAGTGGGAAGAGTGACCAGATGACCAAGGGCAGTGTAGAGAGTGACCAGGTGACTATGGGTAGTGGGAACACCACTCTAGGCCCCAGGACCCAAAGAGCCAGGAGCATGTCAGGTCAGGGCCCAGGAAGCAGCCCACTGTCCCCTGCCACCCCGCCAGGCTGAGAGAAGACACCTGTCAAGACACAAACCTGAGGCCTGTCCCCTCGCTGCTGGACCCTTGGAGGGCAGGTGGGGCTGCCAGCAGACGCCAGGTGCGGGCCCTCCAGGCTGGCTTGCCTCTGGAGGCTGATGCCCGCCAGGGCAGGTCCACTCGATGAAGCCACCCTCGAGGGGGCCTCCATTCGCTGCCTGGTCCTGGATGGCGAAGCTCGTGGGTGGACTCGGGCCATGGACATGCCCTGAGTCCCTGGGGTGGCCGAGCCTAGACTCAGGGCCAGACCCTTCTGAAGGGCTCCCGAGGCCTCCATCCTGTGGGTCAGGAGGCTCTGGCCTTCCACGTGCCTGTCCACACCCAGACCATGGACTTGGGGTTCTGGTTCTAGCTGAGGCCTTGGGACGGGCTGTCTGCCGGTCCCTGGCGGATCATGGGTAGCGTTTCCCCAGCCCAAGTGTCAGGCGCTCTGACACCACAGCAAGGGTAAAGCCCCTACCCTGGACTGGTCACTCTGAACTCAGAGACGACCCCTCGGGGCTCAGGGCTTCCTGGCCTGGGCACCTCTGGGGGCCTGACAGGGCCTGAGGCACTCCTGGGGCCTGGTGGCTCCTCCTCAACCTGCAAGCAACCTGTGCTCATGCTCCAGCCTCTGGGAGCTCCTGACCCCAGGCAGACACCGGGGGACTGAGCTCAGGCCCTGATGTCCCGGCAGTGTCAGCGATAGCCACCTGCAGCCTTGCACTGCGCCCCCGCTCTCGGAGCCCAGTGGCCCAAGGAGGGAAAGGCCTGCTGCCCTGGCTGCTCAGCCTGCAGCCCACGAGGCCTTGGCCAACGGCAGCTCCATTCTGCAGACTGCCCTCGACGTGGCCACTTGCATGGCCTCAGGGAGATGCCCTCTGGTCTGTTTTCAGGCTGTGTCAGAGGAGGAGGCTCTGAAGACATGGCTGCAGAGCTCCGGGTGCCACGCACACCCTGGAAGCACTCCTACTGTGTGGCTTCCTCCAGCCCTCATCCCACGACAAGAACTGGCCAACCAGCAGAGGTGGAGCAGAGCCAGGCAGCCGCCAGCACCCAGGGGCCCTGGCCTGGATAGGTCTGGGGACTCCTGCAAGGCCACGGTGAGCACTCAGCCAGGCCCTCCTGCCCCTGGCACCAGGCCCCGTGGGCAGCACAGCTCTGGTGCTGGAGCAGCCACCACTCCCGCCAAGTGCAGGGGCCACTCCGCGGGAGGCTGTGTGCGTGGTCGACGTGGGGCTTCTGGTCACAGATGATGCAGTGCCCTGAGGCCTGGGGACAGTGCCCACAAGTCCTTCACATCCCAGGGCCTCGGATCCTTTTGTCCAAAGAACCTCCTAGCCACTGAGCCGTCTACCTGGTCTGTTACGCTTGGGCACACCTGGAGTAGGCCACCAAGAGCTCCCTGGGGAAGGATGGGAGGGGACCTCAGCTTCCTCGTCTAAACAGACGGCGGGGGCCTCTTGTGGGGACCGTGGTTCCCCGTGGCCCACCCAGGCCTGGGCTCTGGCTCTGCTCCACGGCTCTCGGGGCCCCTAGTCACCCTTGGGTGCTCCCCGTCTCACCACTGCCCGGGGCCCACTGCACCCTGGGTCCCTCTCCACCTTTTTCATGTCACACATAGAAAATGACCATAGGTCCATGTCACACTGGTAAACGGACAAGGCTGCGGTGGAGCAGAGGTTCTGGCAGGGGCTCTGCCCCTCCCCGCCCCAGGGAGCAGGCTTTCAGACTCTTGGTTCTCACCAGCCACTGGCATAGGGACGGGCAGGGGCCACGCGCGTGGGCCTTCCTCCTGCCCCCAGAGCTCACGCCACCTCCACAGCTGCTGCCCTCTCCTGCTGTGTCGCTGTTTATCTGTGTGCACGTGTGTGTGCGTGTGTGCAGCACACGTGTGTCCCTTCATCCAGAGAGCCCCCACCCTTCAATTCCAGCCCGGGCCCCCCTCTCAGGGAACATCTCCAAGGCTCCAACTCACCTGTGTGCCTTCTTCAAGATCCTTCCTGCCCGTCTCCTTCACAGCTCGTCCATGGTGCAAATTAAAACAAAACCAGATGGTGGACAGGACTTCCACCTCTGGCTACCACGAGGGAACTGGCACCACACTGCTGCTGTACCCAACTGGGACACTGGGGACGATTCGAGGCAGAGGTTTTCACACTGGACAGGTAGCACTATACCCCCAAGGGAGCAGAAGGACAATGTGAGTCCCAGGGCCACTGGCTTTCGCCTGGGACCCCTCTGGACCACTGGGTCATCTCACCTGCAGGTCTGATCATGGGGTTCTCTTTCCCCAGATGATGTCCAAGCTCAAGCTCAGAAGAGTGGTCTTGCTGACCAGGAGAGGCATGGGGCTGGCGCAGCCGCTGGAGTTAGGGCAGAACTTGGGGGGGAGGGAGCTGAGCTTCAGAACCGGCACCAGGTCTAGTGGAGCTTTCGGCTGAATATCGATCGGCACATGTGGGGAGCTTCTCCACAGGACCTGCAAGAACGGAGGGAGAGCCCCCAAACGTCCCAGGCCGTCCACGGACACCAGAAAGGGCACCTGGAGTCAGTCACTGTAGACCTAACTTCACAACCAACCTGAAAGAGACGGACATGAGAGCAAGTGACCTTTTGTCAAAACAAAACTAGGGACAACAGAATCCAAACGGTCAGCCCGACAGCTTCGCCGTGTCCAGCGCACAACGAAAACAACCACACACCCGAAAGGGTAGGAAATGCACCCTAGGACCAGGAAAGAAAGAAGTCCACAGAAACTGGCCCCCAGGAGACCCAGGTTTGCAGTTAGAGACGGAGACTTTAGAGCCGACAGTATTTGGACACAGCCACTCACAGTGAACACACGGGAACCTTCATACAGAGTGGAAATATAGACAGACCAATCGGACGTCAGGACAGAGGAACACGACATCAGAAACTGCTCCTGAAGGGGCTCAGGGGCCGCCGACAGGGCAGGAGAAAGGCCGCGATTGGATGGGGGGGCCGTAAAGAAGAGAGAGAAAGTGCCGGGGCACCACGAGCCTTGTGACCAGAGGAGCTACCAAGAGAGCCGACGACGCACGAAGTGGGCCAAAAAAGACCTGAGGGACTAACAGTGGGCAGGAGTCTTCCCAGGTTCAGTGAAGAACATCAACGCACAGACTCAGGAGTTCCAGGAGCTCTAAGGAGGAACACCAAGAAACCTGCACCCGTCATGGGGTGATCAGCTGCTGAGCACCAAAGACATGGCCAAGCCTGCAAAGCCACCTGTCGCACACAGGGGACACAGGACAGGTGGCATCTGGGTTCTCAACCAATCGGAATGTGGATCAGTGGGCGCTCTCATGGCTGACTCTGATACCCGCCGTGGTCCCGTGAGAGCCTGCCTTGCCCTTAGGAAGCGCTCACCAAGAAAGCGCTGAAGGCCAAAGCGCCAGCCGTGGCTCCTCCGTCGGCTCCCACGGGTGAGGGAAACGGGAGCATGATGTCTGGGGAGAGGAGCCTGTGTGATCCGTGCAACTTCTCTGTAACTGCAAAATTACAGACTGTTAAAGTAAATTCAATAGAAGCTGATTATGGGGCAGTGGCTTAACATCAGTGCAGAGTGAGCGCTCAGAAGGCAGAGGCCCGCCCCGTGTGTGTGCAGGATGGGCTCAGGAGGAGCAGATGGCTGACGTTCCTGTGAGCCCCAAGGCTGCTCCCAGCTCTGCTGTCCAGTGCCCCGGGGACCCCAGTCTCTCCCTCCCCTGGCCCTTTACCCCAGCAAGCTGGTCTCCTTGGTGACCAGGGTACTGGACCACTGAAGGGCAGCAAGTTGTCCCTGTACCATGTGGAGGACATCAAAGTGTAAGTGAGCCGTCAGCAGACTTCCTGCCCCAAAGGTCTCCTTGGAACAGCTCTGTCTCCGGGATGCCATCTGACCCACAGGGCTGAGCAGGACGTCACTGTTCTCAAGACGTGCACAAGCTGTCCCCAACATGTCCCCAGTGCTAGCATGTCTCACATCACCCTGTGCTGCTACTCCCCTGCATGTCCAGTGGCCCCAGGTGGGCTGGAAGCCCCTTGAAGCAGACCCCCTGCCACCTGCCTGCCTCACACCCTTCCTCCACCCTGGGGACAGGCCTGGGCTCAGGCAACACTTGGGGATGCCAGGGGCTCAATGACCAATGCTAGAAGCCAGAGTCACAGCTGGAGAATGCTGCCCGGGCAGGAGCACACGGCTGCCAATGTGCCTGGCCATCAAGGGCTCCCGAAGCCAGACGTGGCCTGGGTGTTCTCTGGACACGTTCACTCACGCTCGCACCTCTCTGCTGCATGCCACTGGACAGGGTGCAGCACAAACCCTCAGAGGTTGCCCCTGCCAGCCCCACGCTCTGGCACACCACTCCCTGCAGTGCTCCCAGCATCCTGCCTGCCACACCACGGACCGCCCAGAGGAGGGCCTGAGGACCTCGGAGAGGAGCCCAGCAGCAGGCAAGCTGGGTGTGTCTGGCTGGTCCTTTCACACCCTGTGCAACCCTGACCTGCAGCCCTGCCAAGCACCACTAGCTTGGGCTCCGGTGTGGGAACCTGGATCCTCCACTGGGTTCCCAGCTCCCTGGCTGCCCCGACATGTCTGAGAGCCACCTGCCACCTCTTATCCCCCACTTCCTCTATAACCCTCACTGTGTGGCTGTGGGAATTAAAGGAGAAGATGGTGTTAAGAGCCAGCATGGCATCTGGTGCTGCCCTCAGCGCTGGTGACTACACCTAGTGCCACAGGTGCCCTGTGAAAGCAGGGTTGGTACTTTGGGATTTTCTCAGCAAAACAGTCTTGACATCTTTGAAAGGAGAGCAAGATGGCAGGGAGCTGAGGATGCACCGTGCGCCTGTCCCTCTGGTGCTCAGGAAGGCCCCGCCCCTGCTGTTCTTGTCCCCTGCCCTCCTGCTCCTGGTCCCTGGTTCACAGAGAGCTAGGGCAGCGGAGGCTGCAGGAGGTACTGGGTTGTGGGCCTGGGGCCTCTCCAAGCCTCTGCACCCATCCTCCCATCGGTGCCCTCGTTCCTTGGAGGGACACTTCATGTCCTCGCAAAGCACTGCTCTGGGCCATCTGAGTCCTGGCGGCAGTGGGAAGGAGCCAGGGGAGAGGCAGCTGGCGGAGGCTGGATGGCTCCCTGGCCTCCAGGCGCCCGAGGCCTCTGGGATTATGTGGCGCTGATTGTCTTGGGGTTGGCGGGACCCAGGAGGCGGGGGTGGGTCCCTGCTGGAGAGCTGTTCCTACATTGGAGGGGGTGGGGGAGGGGGTGGGGGAGGCCAGGGAGCACTGGTCTCCAGTTCTGCTGGGAGAGAAGATTCCGGAATGAAGCTGGGGTTGTACTGTCTGTGTCAGGTCCTTCCGAGGAGAAGCCTCCTGCCTGTGAGGAAGGACCAGCCAGGTCCAGAGTCCCTGTGTGAGGAGGGCTGAGGGTCCCACGGCCCCACATGACTGTAATGAGCAGAGGGCATGAAGGGAGTGGGTGGGGTGGGCAGCTCTGGGCAGCTGGAGACACCACCCCTCAATCTCCAGCACCTGAAACTGACCCCCTGTGAGGCCCGGAACCCCACCCAGTCCACAGGGAGCCCCGAAGCTCTTGGAGTCTCAGCACCCGTGGCCAGCGGCACCCAAACTGGAAGGGCATGGGCCAGGTTCCAGGTTAGCTTCCCCGTCCCTCCTTGGGGGGCAGCTGACCTCCCACTGCCGTGGCCTCCAACAGGCCTGCTGGATCCTTCTCTGCCCTTCCCAGGGGCAGGACAGGTGGGCTGGGACGGCTTTCTGGGATGGCACTCAAATGACATCCCCCAAGCGGGCTGATGCCAACCGCCCTGCAGGCCTCTGCTGCTGACTGAAGGGTGGGACTTGGAGGGTGCTTGGTCTGCAATGAGCATGTGAAAATGCCAAGTGTCACTGTCACCCAGGCACAAGAGTGACTCCAGGAAAACAGCAGGAGTCTTGGTGACAGGAGGACAGCTGTGCCAGGGCTGGTCCAGGGACACCTGACCTGCAGAGTAGTACCCTGCAGGCTGGCTTGGGCAGGAAGGTCCTCCTCGGTGGGAGGGAAGGGTAGGTCTCAGGAGGGGAGTGCTGGGGAGTGACAGGGGAGGAAGAGAGGGCCACCAGGGTGGACAAGCCAACAGTACAGAGAGAGCTGGGGACTGGGCAGGCTTCGGGCAGGGGTGGGGTGAGTGTGCCAGAGATGGGGGTGCACAGAGGCAGCCAGGGTGAAGGCAGGACCCTGGCTGACAGCCCAAGGACTGGCTTGAGTCTGTCTTGATTCCTGTTTCCAGCTGCTGTGTTGGTCAACCCCACAGTTGGCTACCCTCTCTGTGCCCAAGGGCTTGTGGCCACTCAGCTGTCCAGTCCTGGCTACCATCCATGGCACATTGACCAGAGGGTCCAGGTGGGTCTTGGTAGCTCTGCACAAGGATGCAAGAGTCTCCACGTGGCTCCTGGCCACGCCCCAGTCTCATGGGCAATAACTCCCTGTGTCCACATGAAGCTTTGGTGCTGCACCTGGCAGGGCAGAGCCCCTGGCAAAGCAGGCAGCTGTCCACACAGCTCGATGCATCCAGCAGAGACAAACACTCCGGAAGATGCTGGAGACACTGAGGCTGGTTGATGGGAGGCTGAATGCTGATGGCCATCACCAGTCACCTTAGTTCCATGAGACCCTGCACCGGGCCCACAGGGACAGACAGACAAGCAGGTCTAAGTCCCCACACCCGAGGCACCGTGGTCCTGCAGGGCTGGCAGGACCTGTCCCCCAGAGAGCTCACCCTGAAGGCCAGGGCAGGAACAGGGGCGCTCGGTGGCCTCAGGCTCTGGTGCATCCTGAGGCTCAGGCACTACTGGCATTTCCCACATCCAGGGGGCCCAAGAGCTGATCCTGAGAGGTTAACTGACCACTGATTACGAGGAGCAGCCTAATGGAATGGGCAACCCTGGCCAATTCCAAAGCAGATGCTGTCCTCAGGGTTACAGCCAAGAGTTTCCCTTCCATCTTAATCAGCTCACAGTACAAAGAGCACAGCAAGTCCTCCCCCGGGGGCAGCCTGGACCTTGTGACGGTCGGTCGCCATTTCCAGAGTCAGGCCAGCCCATCTTTCTGCTCAGCCAGGAGAGCCACTCCTTTGCCCTGGACAGAGGGACAGATGGGCCAGGGCCAGACAAGCAGCTGAGGTCCTGGGCTTCAGGAAGTCCCACACCCTCTGCCAGGGGCTTCTCTCCCTGGGCCTCGTCCCCCCTGGGATTGGGCGACTTAGACTCCAGTTTCCAGGAACAACGAGGGTGACAGCAGCTCGGTTGCCAGGGCTGCTGGGTTACGAGCCCTGCAGCTCACGAGGCTGTGGGGTCCACGAGAGGCAGGGCTCCCCTGTCCAGTGCCCCCCAGCCAGCCCCATCCACCCTGGGCCGAGTGTCTGCAAACCGCGGCACTGAGCTAAGGTTTCCAAGAGCCACGTGGCCATTCCTGGATCCATTTCCTGAACAATCTATGAGCAAGGACCCAGGAACCCTTCTAGGAGGCGATCTGATTGATACTGGGGAACAGGTACGAGCAAGAGGTTCAGCGCCGGCTGTTGATGTGAGGGAGGTGGCACACGCCTCGGCAGCCCTGCCGCACAGAGCGGGCTGCAGCTGGCACAGCACGTTTGCGCAGTGGGATCACAGGGCACAAGTGGGCGTCACCCAGGATAGTGGCTGGGCACAGGTCTGAGGTGAACCCTCCACCAGAGAGCTTTGTCTCCCGAAGCCCACGCACAACTCCCTGCAGCAGAGGCGGCCGATGGCCCATGTTTCCAGACCAGAAACGGAAGCTCAGGGTTCCCTGCTCCACCAAGGCCACGCCTGGCCCCTGTGAAAAGCAGTTCTCTGCGGAAACTTGGTGCAGCCAGGAAAGCGACCACCTGGCAGGGCACTTGGTGGGCATCCGCAGAGCTCTGCATGGGGAGCAGCTGGTCACGACAGTGCCCTCAGGACACAGGTGCCCGCTCTGCACAGGAAGGGGCCAGGAGGCCTCGTGCGGGCGAGGGTTCTCTGTCATACTCGTTGACGTCTCTGAGCTGTGCGACAGTGAGTGCGTATGACTTTATAATTAGGAGAAAACAATACAGCTATTTTTAAAGGCTGGCGATCGACACCTCGGAGGAGACGGAGGCTGAAGCCAGCTGCCGGAGGAATCATCTGGGGACACTAAGTTTAGTGGCATGGCCTGGGAAGGCCCAGGACGGGCCCTGCCTGGGATGACCAGCCCTCACCAGGACAGGCATCGAAGGCCCTCAGAGAAGGGGCCTGGGACCAAGGGGGTGGGCAGATGGGAGGAGGTGCTGGTCCCCACAGCTGTGTCACTGACGTGTGGGACGTCCTCCTGCTCTCCCGGCTGCTCTCTGCTAGCAACGAAGGCAGCAGCCCCCACCTGAGCACACACAGATGCAGGCCTCCTGCCGGGGGGTGGGGGGATTGACACCTTGTCCCTTTCTGGTTATGCAGAGGAATAGCCCAGTGAGGAGCCAACAGTCTGCCGGATGGCTCTAGACTGGTCCTGGTAGAGCTGGGCCCGAGCAGGGGGACAGTCTGTGCAGCGAGCCCACGTGGACGGAGCACAGCTGCCCCGGGACATCAGCAAAGGAGCCTGCTCCTCCTGGCTGCACGGGCCACCCCAGCACAGATGTCGCTGTCTGGCTGCGGGTTTCTTCCTGTTTTGCTAAACTCCCGTCTCTGCTTCTGAGAGGGCACTGCCCCACTCCCAGCACAAGGTCCCCAACAACAAAGCAAGGCGCTTCTGGCCGCATGTTCCCTTGATGTATGGACGGGGCACAGAAAGTGACGGGCGCGGAGGGGCAGGTGGTCGTGGGAAATTAAACAGCCTCCCAGAGCCATCCATCATTACAGCCTCATTCCTTCCCCGGCCAGGGGTCAGCAGGCCTCTCCCAGAGCCATCCATCACCCTTGGGTTGCACTGCAGTCTCCCCAGGAAGCCACCACCCACCAGCCACCTAGCGCAACGGCCTGCCCCTGCACTCAGAGTGCCTTTGAGTGCTGCCCCGAATGGAGACTTAATTGAAGCATACAAAGCCTTCTGGTGCACGTGCCAAGGACAGACGCCCCTGGAGTCAGCCAGCGTTCATTACTCGGCTGTCTTGCCCACAGACCTGCCTCCGTGGCCGAGGCAGGCTCCTGGAGGCTCTGCTCCGCTCTCTCAGGATCCACACGAGAGGAGAGGGGCCACCCACCCGGGTGGGGTGGGTTACAGGGGCCAGTTCTGCCAGTGAGATGCACACAGTCCTGCCAGGTGCAGGTGTTCCGAGGCCCAGGTGACCCCCCCTCTCCCTGGCCCTCCCTGAGCTGGGCTGGCAGAGCTGCTGGCTGGGTTATGGCCACTCTGGCCACCCTCTGTGGCCTGGCCTAAAGCAGTCTCTGTGGCTGTGAAGTGCCCACCGTGGCGTAACACACAGCCCAGAGGACACCCCACGCAGGGCCCTAGCTGAGTGCCAGGCTGGGGGCACGGGGCAGAGGAGGAGTGGGGCTTTCTTCGTGAGCCATCCAGGGCAGGAGCGACTTGGGGTGTGGACTGTGTGCCCCTCCCCTGCTGTCTCCACGCCACCCTCCAGCCCACAGGAGACTTTCAATATCCACTGGAATTTCAAGATCCACTTTCGATTTTTCCAATCCAGAGGTGAGGAGCCAGATTCCCAGGAGGGAAGGCCACCCAGGGGCAGAGTGGGCCTCGTCCTGCCCAGGCCCGAGCCCAGGCTCCAGAGCTGGGAGAGCTCCCATCTGTTGGGACTGGAAGGGGAGCTCCCGGCGGCCTGGCGACTTGGTCCACAGCACCTCCTGGGTCCAGCAAGAAGTCCCTTCTGGCCCTGACTGGCCTGCTGGTCACTTTGCTATACCCACCTGCCCCAAAGGCGGGGCTAAGCAAGCCCAGTGGGTCCCGACTGCCACCTGGAGCCCCATTCTGAAGCTGATGGCTCTGGCTCCTTAAGGGAGAGGCAGACCACAGAGCAAACTCACGGGGTCTTGCAACAGCATTTATGAACAGCCTGCTGCATGCACAGCACCGAGCGCTGTGTGAACCCTGAAGCTGCTCTGAAGGCCAGCAGATGCCCGGGAGGTGTTGAGCCACGGCTCTGCTTGTCTTTGGCCTGAGTTCGGCCTTCCATTTCGGACACTCTCCGCCTCCGAGGGCTCCCACTGTCGGCACCCACGGGGACTCCAGGGCAGGAGCGACTGGGGGTGGGGGCTGTGTGCCCCTCCCCTGCTGTCTCCACACCACCCTCCATCCCACCTGAGACTCAGAAGCCCTTCATCATATCTGCAGAGAGTGACAATGACTGTCCCCATGTCTCCAGGGACAGGCTGCTCACATGGTGGCTCAGGCCACACAGTACCCCTGGAGCACTGGGCCACATGTCCAGCAAGACCAGCAGTGTGAGACTGAGGGCTTGGTGGGCAACCTGTGGCTGTGCGCAGACCCTTGGGCCGGCTCTCGGGGCTGGGCTGGGGTCAAGGGCTTGTCTGGCCTGGACCTGGAAGCAGAGAGGAAATCTTAAGGCCGTCCCCCCGTGCATCTGTCTCAGAGCCAGGGGTGACTCCTCACCTCTGTCCCCCCAAAGCTAGGGAACCATCACCCCGGGGCCCCTCGAACCCTAGAACATCAGCATCAATCATCACAAGACAGCCTGAGCCCAGCCCCTGAGCACCTAGCTGGCCCACGGGCCCACCCCTGGGCTTCCTTCTTCCCACACGTGCCCTGCCGGGCCCCGGGCCCCGTGGTGCTGAGGAGCATGTGGAGCCTCTCCCTGTTCTCAGCAGGGGGAGTGGAGAACTGCAGAGGTGTCGGCAGCCTGCATAAAAATAGCCCGTCTATTAAGAGGTGAGAACCTTGTGCGAGGGGGGGCTGGGGGAGGAGCCTGTGCTGCTCCTTCCCAGGAAACCAGTGCCCGGCTCTGCTGGCCCTTTCCCACACCCCCATGGACGCCCGGGCTAGCGCTGGAGGTCAGGGCATCTCCATCTTATCACCTTGACACAGGGGGTTTGAAACCTAGGACGGCCTTGATGAGTTGCCACCCATGGCTTGTTGGTGTGCTGGCGGGGACCGTCACCTCTGACACCCGTCGGCAGCACACAGGGGTCCTGAGGGCCCAAGGACTGGGGCGTGCCACATAGACCTGGCTGCACAGTGCGTGGGACAGAGCTTGCAAGTGGAGCTGGAGCAGCCGCGGAGGCAGCGGGCGGAGGAGGCCCCCTGCCCACAGCCGGGCGCTGCCCAGTGTGCCCGCACGGTCTCCCAGGTGGTCATGCTGCGGCCCTCCTGCCCTGCTGAGTCCAACAGCTCACCATCTGCACGCCCACTCCCAGGCGAGTTGCCCTCAGGCCTCTGGTGGCCTCCACAGCCTCCTGGTAACCCCTCGTCCTCAAGAGGCCCAGGCTGCCTCCACTAGAGCCTCCGTGGTCGCATCTTAGCTCACTGGGTCCCCTTCCCAGGGGCGCCAAGCGGCACTCACAGCCCACCTGGGAGGTGGGTGACTGCCTGCCCTGGTGCTGGCACTCACTGCCATCCTTCCCCTTGGAATGCAGTGTCTAGGGTGAGAAGGGACCACCAGGGTGGACCAGTGTGGACGACAGCACACCCCTCACCAGGGTGGACCGGGTTCATGGAAGTACACCCCTCACCAGGGTGGACCAGTGTGGACGACAGTACACCCCTTCCCCTGACACCCTGCCCACCGGCTCCTCCCAGGCACCCCATGCTCATGGCCACGGTCCATGCTCACCTCCCCTGGAGCTCAGGGACCTCAGGTCTCTGTCTCTCAGACCCACCTTTCAGAAAGTCCTGTCCACGTGGCTTAGTGGCCAGCTACTGCCCAACCTGGACCAGGCCATTTCCTGCTCCGAAGTCTTCAAGGCTCCCTTGGAGCCAGGACCAAGTCCGTGTTCTTGACTGGCATTGGGGGACACCTGGACAGTGCCCACAGGTGGAGCGATTTGTCCCACCTGCGCCCACATCTGCTGTGCCCTTCACCTCCCTGACACAGGGTCTCCCTTCTCACCCACGGAGCCGGCCTCAGACTCTGACCTGGGCATCCTCTTGCTTTGAGACGGGGCTCACTGCGTTGTCCAGGCTGGTGTCGGACACTCAGGCCTGGGGCAATCCCTGCTTCAACTCTTCAGCAGCGGGGACCACGGCGCCCAGCAGGACCTTCGGAGGTGAGGGGCCCTGACTGCAGGCTGAGGTGTTCTGGGGTTTGGGGTGAGGTCACTGTGGATCACCATGTGCGTTTCTGGAGCCCTGGCAGGAAGGGTCAAGCCCTGGGCGGAGGGCTTCGCTGTGGCCACAGCCCTGGAGGCTGAGAACTAGGGCCGACCATGGGAGAGGTCCGTGCGAGTTGGCGGAGGCTAATGAGCTGTCAGTGTGCGCTAACCCACTCCAGCCAGCGGCGCTTGAGCTGAGGGTCGTCAGGAGCCCTTGGGGGGCAGTGCGAGCCCCGTGGTCACGGCTGCAGAGACCTGCACACCATGCCACACACGAGGGTCCCCAGCCTACCCTCAGCTTGTCCTCGGTTCCTGGCCCCGCTCAGCCCAGCTCCGATGGGAGGGAAGCCCGAGAGAGGCTGTGGCAGGAGGAGACGCGGGGCC
The DNA here is from genome assembly GCF_964194105.1 of Spermophilus citellus. Taxonomy (NCBI): domain Eukaryota; kingdom Metazoa; phylum Chordata; class Mammalia; order Rodentia; family Sciuridae; genus Spermophilus; species Spermophilus citellus. Next base: position 2,354,999 of record NC_138183.1, on the reverse strand, counting down.
TGGCTGTGCACTGGGCCCTGCTGTGCCACCAGGTGCTCAAGGACATCAGGGACAGGTGGGAAAGGAGCCAGAGAAGCGGCTGCGGGAGCCCTCCGCAGAAAGAGGAACGGAGCCGCTGTGCCTCTTACAGCCTGGCAGTGACCTCCCGTCCTGCTGAGGTCTGCTGTGAAGTCTGCCGAGTGGCCCCGGGGCGAGGTCACCAGGGGCACCTCGGAGGCCGGCTTCCCCGTGGACATTTCAGTGAGGAGACCCAGGCCAGGCCACGCGGGTGGCTCTCCCCAGCTGGTGCAGCCAGCAGGAGAGGCCCCTGACTGTCCGGGGTCACGTGATGAGCTCTGGTCCTGTGGCTGCTGCTTTCCAGAGACCTGGGACCTTAGAGTCCCTCAGTGACCTGGGTCTCAGGTCTCCCTCTCTTCAAAGGAACAATAAGCTCCAGTCACAATGCTGGGTGCCTGGGGTGGCAGGAGGCCGTGCACGGGGAGGGCAGGCAGAAGCTGAACCCTCCCCGGGACCCAGCCCGGAAGACAGTGCTGGCCGGCAGCTGTCCCTCCCCAGCCTCGGTGGCTGCAGGGAGCCTGGGGCTCGAGGGTAAGCTCCTCCCCAACACCAGTCCATGCAGGTGGGCTGGGGCCGCAGTGCAGGGCTCAAGTCCTCACTGCAGCCGCCACAGAGGACGTGCAATGAGGCCTGGCCCCAACCCCCCTGGCCCTCACTGTCCTCGCTGGCAGGTGTCATCGTCACCCGCAAGCCCAAAGGCACTGGCCCAGATCTGAGCCCCACCGTGAGGAAGGACAGAAGAAGACAAACAGGCAGAAAGGAGCCCTACAGGAAGGACAGGAGCCGCGATTCAACCCCAGGCTCCACAGACCTCCCAGGCCATCCACTCCCAGGCTGGTCTCTCCCAGGCCTTCACTCCCAAGTTCCTGGGAAATCGGTAAATCTTAGACCATAAATCTACCACTTATGATAATTAGCTTGTGCACTGTTAATGAGCTCGCCAATAAATAGATGAAGTAAAGACAGCTGTGACATTTTAAGAAACCTATAATATAGGGGACTTTCCAATGTCATGTACCTATCAGATAACGAGACGGGCCACTGTCACAGCTGGCTGGGGAGACATTTTCCGTGTGAATAAATACGTGACCCAGTCGCAGAAGGGGGCAGGCGGTGCCGGGGAGGCTGGAGGAGCAGCACAGGGCAGGTGGCACGGTGGTCCCTTCCCTGGGCCTGCTGGGTCCTGGCCGGCCCGCTCACTCGCAGGCCCTCCCTGTTCCTCCTCAGGGCCTCTGCATAGAAGTGACCACCTCCTCTCCTGGGGGAGGGCCTGGGGGAGCTGATGGACCCATGGACTGGGGGCCAGCAGGAGGCTTCCAACCCCCACCTGTCCTAAGACCCGGGGCTCAGTGGGGACGATTAAGTCCAAGGTGGCTGTGACCAGAGGCACCCCAGGGCCTGAAGAGCCAAACTCTGGCACTGGAGAGCACAGGTGTGGCCCTCTACTGCACGCGGAGCCAGTCCCTCATGTGTCACCAAAGTGACACACGGTGACATCCATACTCAGGGCCACTGTGAAGGTGAGGCCCAGCCAGGTCCATGGAGCCAGGAGCCCAGGCTGGACCCTTGGATGTGCCCTGGCCCTGCTTGGTCTACTCTCTGTGCACCTGACCTCTGGTCAGTTTGACCCCTCCTCGATTTCTAGAAGCTACCGCAAGAGCCGGCAGTGGGGGACTGGAGGCCAGCTCTCCAACTCCTGTTGACCAGGTGGGCAGCCCAAAACCCAGAGCGCCCCTGGGGGACGGCGGGGAGAGCTGTGGGTCAGCAGGGTCACCTCCCACAGGCCTCTGCAATGCACACCCCTGAGTGCCAGAAGTGGCTGGGCAGGAGTCTCACGGTCACGGGCTGGCTCCAGCCTCCCAGTGACCACTCCATCTGCCTGCCCCTGAGCACAGCTGTGAGCCCGGACAGCACTTCCACGGCACCCCTGGCCTCGATGTCCCACCCACAGTTGGCCCTGGGCTTCTCCCGCCCAACGCCGGGCTCTAATCCGGGGCAAGGGCAGCACCTTCCTAAACCGGATGGCACAGGGATGGCCTGTCCCCAGGAGTCCCCACCTGCTGGACGGCTGGGCTCCATGTGCCTGGCAGGTGATGCCACCTAGTCCCTGACAGGGTCAGGCCCCGGGGTGGGTCATGTGAGCACAGCAGAGCTAGAAGGCAGCCAGGGTCCTCGGAGCTGCAGCCTTTCCATGCACCACCCCAAACATGAAGGGGCCCTGCGAGACACCCTGCTAGCTCTGCAGACCCTGAGAAGTCCCACACTCTTGGGCTTTGTGTGACCCTGCTCCCCTCACCACCTGTGACCAGAATCATCGTATCAGTCAGGCCAGGCAGAAGTAGGCTGCACGACAAGCAGCCCCCAGGGCCAACACGTGCTCTGAGTCCCATGGGGTGGCTAGGGGAGCTCTGCTCACTAGAGCGGCTCAGGGACCCAGGGTGAGGGAGGCCGGGCCATCCTGGTGCAGAGTCAGTCATCACAGGAAGCCCTTCGCGGGCTCCTAAGGCCTCCGCCCAGAAGTGCCCGTCATCTCCCGGCCCATCTCTCATTGGTCAAAGCCAGCACATGACCACGCCCACCTCCTGTCAGGGCCACACCCCTTCCCAGTACCTCTGGGGCCCAGTACTGAGATCACCACCACCCTATGCATACCTGGAGAGACCCCCAGACCCGGGTGTGGGAGATGCTGATTCTGTGTATTAATGACCCAGTGGGGGGCACGTCCCAGCTGAGCTTTACACCAGCGCCCCCGGTAAACACCACCTGGCTGCTTTTCCGAGGCTCCCCAGCAAGGCTGCTGCTGCTCTCCTGCATTCTGGATCTCGTGTTTATTCCTGTGGAAAGTGTCTCCCCAGCCAACTGTGACATTTGGATACTGAGTCACTGTTTCGGTTCATCCTTAATGTCCCACGAAGACGGTAAACGTCAAAAAAATATTGTGGACGCTGAGTCTTGCTTACATGTTTCCTGGAAGCAATTTTTAAATTAATGACTAACATGAAATAAAAACAAACAGAACACAAATTGGGCTGTGTCCCTGGGCGCAGCTGAGGGGACACGCAGTCTGGGGACGGAAGAGACGCATGCACAGTGAGCTGAGGGGCCGAGTGCGGGCACTCCCAGGGGAGGTGGCCAGGGGCCATGGCCTCCGCAGCCCCCGAGCGGCCAGCCAGCCGCCCCGTCCCACCTGAGCCTCTCGGAGTCACGGGCAAGGCCGCCCCTTCCCTTTTCCCGTCTGTGAGGAGGGTGGCAGTTCCCCCCTCTCTCTGCCCTCTGTGGAGTCACCGCCCTCATCTGCTGGCCTCAGCTCAGGGTTAGCCCTGGGAGGTGGGTGAGGTGAAGGCCGGGCCTGCTCAGGCCGCCCACGTCGCTGGCCTCTGCTTTACCATCCGCACACGAGACCTAGAGCGGCCCCTCCTGGGGTGGACACGTGTCAGAAGTAGTGACACCGATGGACGTGGAAGCAGTGATCTTCTTTCTTCGGTGGCTATGAAAGTCCACGTAGCCCCTTCCCTGGCACAATGTGTCACGCAGGGGGACCTGCAGGGATTCCCAGCCAGGGCCACTCCTGTTCCCTGTGCCCTTGAGGCAGGGTCACCTTCTTAGGTGGACAACAGGAGACCACAGAGACAGCCATGTCCCCGGCCCCGCGCTGGCCTGTGTTCTGGAGCTCCTCGGACCCCAGGGGCTGGGCCAGCCGGGCTGACACAGAGGCTGGGGCAGGTGGCGATGGAAGGGCCTGAGACCTACACCGTCCCCTCCCTCCACAACCCCATGGTTCTCAGCCGAGGTCAAGAGGCTGAGGGCCTGTACAGGGGCAGCGCTTCACAGATCTCCTCCACAGACAGCACCCGCTTTCTTGCTGTGCCAGCTCTGACTGCAGCAGGGTGCTTGGTGCACCAGGCCCAGGCTCCGGGGTCCTTCCTTCCCCTCCTGGACCCTCCAAAGGTCATCTTGGCCTCCCTCCCAGGAAGCCCACTGGACCCAGCCTGGCTCACCTGCACACCTTGCAGCTCCTGGACCCAGCATGTGGGACTGGAGGGAGGACTAAGGGCAGTTTAAGTCCCCAGATCATTGAGCGGTGCTCAAAGGCAAGCCCCCCCCACCCTGCCCTCTTCATGCACCTGCAGGATGACCTCCCTGGGCATGTACCTGCCTAAAGCCAGGGCGACATGGCATCTGATGGCTCTGGGTCGGTCCCCCTGTGCATCCCTCTGAGCTTGTTGGCTGCACACAGTGAGCAAGTCCAGAACAGGTGACCCTGCAGCCAGCATGCTGCCAACACCTGCCCTTTGACCTCGAGACCCCTGGGGTCCTGGGACCCTGGCACCCTGGTCCATACGCAGGCGAGGTCATCCCAACTTGGTGAGAGGAAGCGCAGGCGGCTCCACACCAGGACGGGCGTAGGCAGGGCTCAGGGCGTCCATAACTCACAGGCCACTAAAGTCATGACCAGGGCAGGAGTGGGAGAGCAGCCGCCTCTCAACCTCCTGTAGTTCCCACAGTCTTGGGTCTGCTAAAATGTGGGGCCCGTTAGGAGGAGGTAGGAGGAAAATGAGAAAAGCCGGATGCTCCTCCGCCCAGCTGCGGGGCAGTCGGGAGAGCAGGTGTGAGCCCTTGGCCCCCTTCACCCAAGACTGACGGGGGCGGCAGGTCTCCAATCTCAGGGCTCTGAAAGGCCCAGGGAAAGCCAGCTCCGTGCACTTGTCATGTAAATCAGTGTCCTTGCAGGGCTCCTGCAAGTGTCTCTCTGGCTGCCAGGGGCACGCAGACAGAGAGGCATTCATCATCCTGCGGAGTGGATCTTCTCAGCCCAGAGTGGCCACATCTCGCTCTTCAAGGGCAAACACAGCTTTCTTCCCCTTTAGCCGGGGCCAACCGTGTGCCGTGTGACTCAGGAATCAGTGTGGCCAGTCGGGCTTGCAGAGCTGCAGGCCCAAGGAGGTTAACTCCCCCCACCCTAAGCCCTGGATCTTCCCCATGGTCAGGGGGACTGGGGGCAGGTAAATGGACACATCTCAAAAGAACTGGAGTCTAGGAGGCACTTCTTCAATCCTCTGGCATATTTTGTTGACAGAAATAAGAAGGCTGATTGTTTGGATGTGGGCACAGGTTAGACTTCAATAAGAACTTCCAACAGACTAGTCTTGAACTGCAAGAAGAAGTTCTGAGATTGGTCTTCTTAGAAGACTAGACACAGCCCCAGTGCTGGCCTGGCCTCCAGGGAAGTCCAGCAGAGTCTGCAGTGGGGACAGAGGGGGTGAAGATGGCCAGCTGGCTCCGGCTGGGGTCCTCTCACCTCCTGCTGCTCCCAGGACAAGACTCACTAGGCGACCACCACTCCTTCCTGGCGAGGCCAGCAAGGCCAGCAGAAATGTGCACACGGGCGGCGGGCAGCAAGCCACACAAGCTGCCCTGGCTAGCTCAAGCCACACAACCGTGATGACCAACATGACGAGGGGTTTGCCGGCAGGACACGGGCAGTTCACAGCCTCGGGGAGGACATGGAAGAGCCCCACCCAGAAAGCACCAGAGCCCGGACCCCAGAGCCGACTCCAGAGCCACCCCCGGGGCCTGGAGGGAGCTCCACCTGGATCTGCCGGGGAGAGGGGTGTCACCTTTGGGACTGTCCACTCGAGCCTCGGGCTGAGCAGGAGAAGGTGGTCAGCTGGCCAGGGCCATGGGCTCACCCTGGCCAGGCAAGGGCAGCAGCTGACCCGAAGTCCCCACAGAGGGCTCCAGGGGAGGGGAAGCCAGCCGTGTCCCAGGAAGGGAGGGCGCTGAGCAGACGGAGGCCATCCTGCCTGGGCGTTAGGAGAAGCCTCTGCTCCACGGTGTCCTCTCAGGCTGCGGACAGGTGAAGTGACCGCTGACTAACAGGCACGTCCCCATCTGGGAGAACAGGGAGGGGGCAACAGTGCTGCTGAGGTCCCAGGCAGGGCCTGCGCGGCTCTGGGGAGCACAGATCCTAAGCACCACCTGGGGCCAGCCAGCCCAGCCCAGGCTTTGTGTCCACTCCTTGGTGCCCGTCATGGCTGCACGAGGTGGAGGGTCTCACTGACCAGGGGCTGTGACACCTCTCCTCCCCCTTCCCCTAGACCTCGGTGGAGCACAGGTGTGGCTTACCGTGGCTACTCCCTTTCTGTAACAGGTAGGGTGCCCACACGGCCAACTAAGGGTGGCCGTGCAGTTAGAAACCCTGGTTCCTCCGTGATCACGGCACTGGAACCAAGGTGTGAAATAACTTGTGCATCTACACATTAAATGCAGTTCTGAGGTCCCTGGCAGCCAAGGAAAAAAGAGACAATGAAAAAAGATGGGTTAGGTATGTCTGGCAAAGCAGAGAAGAAGATTCTACAGAGGACAGAGCCTTTCTGACCCCAATCCTGACCGCTCTGGGCACACACCAGATCCTGAGCTCCTATTCCACCTTCCAGCCAGAGCTCACTCCCAGGCTGGCCCTGGCCCTCAGTCTAGCAGCTGTGGTCTTTGAAGAGCCCCTATGTCCTGGCCCTCCGTCCTGACCCCAGACTTCCTAACTGCATTCTGTTATCTATGTTCTAATACAGTTTCAGAGGATTTTAATGGTGGAGAAACTATTCTGTAGGGTGTGCTCACAGAAGACTTGTCCCGCCAGGCCTTTGCCAAAACCCACAAGTAAAACTAGTGAGAGCGAGCCCTGCTGGACCCCATGGCCGTGAGTACATATGACGTCACACCCTGCAAGATGTATAGGAAATGTCACCTGGTCCTGCGAGGTGGACGCAGCTCAGCTCATACCTGTGCAAACCCTCAGGGCACTGCGGCTCTGGGGTGGATGGCATGTCCTTGTGGGCTTATCCTGGTGGAGAGGGACAGCTCTTTGTGGGCAGCTGACACGGGGAGCCTGTGCATGAGGGGCCGGGCGCCTGGGAAACCTACGCACCTTTGCCCAGGTTTGCTGGGAACCTAAAACTGCTCTAAAAACCTTTTTTTCCCCAAAAAACTGGGGGAAAAAATTTAGTAAAGCAAACTTAAAAAAATAATAGCAGCACAAGCTACGGTCACTGGGGGTTTGTGGGGTCTTCACGCCATCCAACTTTTGTCACCACAGTGAAAAAGGAGATCCCTTGATTCTGTTAGAGAGGCAGGTGAGGGGACACTCAGAGCCTGGGCCACTGTGCGCAGTCCCCCAACCCTGTGACAGCTTGGAGGCAGGACCAGCAGGTGCCTACCGAGAAGCAAATCTAGTTACCGAACCCTTGGCCCTTAACAGGTTATGGTTTGAAAACAAAGCGCGGCTCTGGTTTTTAACAATAGCATTTGTTTCCTGATATCTTATTTTTTCTCCATTCAAAATCCGCAGGAGGCCCCATCCCTTAGGGTGATCGGAGGGCGGGCCAGGTGGCCAGTGCCTTTCCTGATCCCTGAAGGGGACTCAGCCGTCCAGCAGGGCGGTCTGTTCCCATGCTGGACACCATGTGGACGGCCGGCCGCACTCTGTGGCTTCACTCTGTCCGTAGGATCTTCTGAGATTGTTCCGTGTGACATCCATGTGACACGTGGATTTCTAGCTCACACGCATGTGCCGGGTGGTGTTCCCCTGAAGGATCATAGGACCATAAGAAAAGGGAGTTGGGACGAGGGACCTCGGGTTCCAGGCTTGTGGGTGACACGTGGGAACATGGGCCTGCGCCCCTGAGGGCTGACCCTGGGCAGACGGGCTGGGTCCCAGGTGGGACTGGGGAAGCTGTCCTCAGAGCTGGCTGCTGGTCCCAGTGAGGTCCTCCTGCCTCCGGGTCCCCGTGGCAGGACTCAGCAGACACAGGGTCAGCTGCTCCCTTCTGCTTTCCCAAGCCCTTAGACCGCGTGCGAGCCAGTGCCACCCGGTCACACCCTGTGGGACCCCGGGGGCACCTGGTGGCCAGCTGTCAGCGTGGGCTTGAATCGGCTGTGCTCTCATCAGGGCGCCGGGGCCCAGGGGTGGCCGCTGGAGCCCGCGAGTTCCGGGAGCAGGAGGAGCTGGGCATCCCAGGGTCCCAGGCTCTGGACACGGAGCTGAGCTGCAGACGGGAGCTGGGCGGCAGGGCAGCCCCTGTGCAGGGGTCTGATCTGGGAAGGGGAGGCAGCAGCAGGGCCCGGCCAAGCGAAAGCTGGGTGCCTCCGTGGACTGTGCGCCTGGTGCTGCCCGGGGCACCCCGCCAGGCCCGCCTGCACACAGCCAAGGAGGACGGCTGTGGCTGGCCACCCTGAGCCTGTGCCGGACCACCGCTCCCACCTCTGTACCAGGTCAGTCCCCACCCCCACCCCTCTCCTGCCATGGTCATCTGCCCAGCATGCAAGGCCCGGCTTAAGCGGGACTTCTGGGAGCCCAGTCCAGGCCTCACCTGCACCTGCCGAGCTGGTTCTTACCCAGGTGAGCGCCATGCTGCCTTCATGGGGGGGTTGTGTGTCCCCCAGGTGGGTCCTCCCATCCCAGGGCACCCCAGGACCGGCGGGGGTTGTCCCACGTGGTCAGTCAGGGCTGGATCTCAGGAGGGAAGGGGGCTGGCGCCATGCTCCCCCCAGTCTGAGTTCTGACTGCACCTTCGGGAGGATCAGCTGGGACCAGGTGACCCAGAGCCCGAGGGTCCTGGGCAGCAGCCAGGAAGGCGTTTCTCTGAGCCCCGAGGGTGAGCATGGGAAGGACCAGGGCCGGCAGGGTCTCTGCCATGTGCTTGGAGGTCCAGCGTCCACTGCTCCAGTCCTTGGCCCCTCTCAGGTCTCTGGAGGGCCACAGCTGGGACTGGAAGGAAGGAGCTACTGAGTTCCTGTGCTGGGGCCCCAGCACACGTCTGGTCAGGTGACCCCGAGGGTGACACCAGGCTGCTGGCCCTGTGGACATAGGTAGGGGCACTCTTCTGCCAGTGGACACCTGTGTTCATGTCACCACTGCCACCACGCGCTCTGGGCCTGAGAACCTGGTGAAGTGTCACATGCCCAGACGACCCTGGGTTCAGACGACCCTGGGCGAGGACAGCTGTGGAAAGCAGGGGCCTTGCTTAGGTCAGGGAGGACTCGCTGGCAGGTGGCCCGGAGCCCCCGAGCAGGTCGGCCTGACACTGAGAAGAGGCTCCACTCCACCCCGGACCCGCCTGGTGCCCAGCAGCCTCTCGAGATCGAGCCGGGCTGCCCTCCTTCCCCAGGGGGGTCTGTCCCCTCGTTTGTCCCTCTGGCGCTGAGCGGTTGGGAGGCTGGGAGCAGAGCCGTGCCGGGTCCCCACCTGGTTTCCTTCCTCCCTCCTGCTCGTCCCCCCGCAAGATGGCCACCTCCACGTCCCAAGTTAGAGCTTCCTCCTAGAGGGCGGATCTGCAGCGGGACCAGGTCAGGCGGCCAGGTGGGTGCCGGGAGGGTGGCCCTCCTGTGTGAGCAGGACCGTGACGAGGACAGCGTGTGCAAGCAGAGGGCCCGCCGGCTGGGGGGTGTTCATGTGAACTCACACACGCTCCAGCGCAACGTGCTCCCGTCAGGGCACAGAGATGCCCGTGGGCTGCCCTCCCCTCCCGTCCCCGCGGGCCGCCGGCTGCGCTCCGGCCCGTCTTTAATCTCCCTGATTCATTCTTGTGCCTTGGATGAGGCAGATTAATGTGAGGTCAAGAAGTATTTCATCAATTATTCTGAAGGCCCTGTTTCATCTTTATTCAAGAATGTGTGATCCCGAGGGAAAATGACCACCTGTGAGATCGACACTGCAGTGGGCGGCCCTGCTGGGTTCAGAGCCACGAAGCCGCAAAGCTGCTTCACCAATGGGGACACCGAGGCCCGAGAGCGAGAGGGGCCTCCCATCCCCCAGCCTGTCCACAATGTGAGCTATGACAAAGCCAGGCCTGTCACCATGTTCTCCTGACACCCATCCCAGGATCCTACATGCCGTGTGGGGACAGGTTTCAGGCTGGTCATCTCACAGGAGAGCAAGCTCCTTGGGCCTGGAGGTGATTCACAGACCAACTGCTCTCAGGGACTCTGTGAGTCCAGCGGCCATCTTCCACTGAGTGTTCCTATGCCAGGTCCAGGTCCTCTGGTCAAATCCTCCGCTGCTCACAGTGTCCCCAAGTTACAGATGGCAGCAGACCTTGGGCACTGTCCCTTCTGTTCCAGGGACAGAAGCCTCCTGACAGACGGGGCGTCTATTGCACTGGGGTGGTGGACACGTGGATTCTGAGGCCTCCTCAGGCTCTAAGAGCCCACAGAGCACGTGCAGGGCTTTGTATTGCTGCCGTGGCAACTGCCACAATCTCAGGAGTGGAAAGCCACCTCACGCCATCTGCAGGTGGGTGAGTGGGGGTCCCATGGGTGGGGATGCTGTGGGCGGGGATCCCGTGGGTGAGCCTCCCATGGTGGGTGTCCCAGGGGTCTGCCGGCCCCTTTGCCTGGATTCTCCTGCAGCCAGGTCGGGGTCTACAGGGCTGCACCCCCTCCCAAGGCTCAGGAGGATCTGTCCCCTGGCTCATTTGGACAGTGGCAGAATGCAGCCCGCACCCCTGGGGGCGCAGCAGACCAGCCGCCTGTCTTCCCCTGCAGCTAGGCCGACGCCGACTCCACAGCGGGTAGCGCCCACCAGACGCTGGGTCACAGCCAGTGGCAGTGTGGCACAAGGCTTGCCCCAGGGCAGCTGTTCCATAGCCAGCAACCATGTCCGTGCCATGGCTGCTCAGTGTGGGCGGCAATGTCCCCCCGAGGCTGGCCCGGTCCTGGACTCTCTCATGCTCAAGGAGTCCACAAAGGACACTGCCCGAGGGGCTCTGCAGCCCCCTCTTCCACGGGGACAGTGGTCACAGAGCGGGGGCAAACCTCGGGACGGCTCGGCTGGGAAGACCAGGTGCTCATGCAGGCCCTCCACGTGGGATGAAGAATGTTGTCATTCCTGTGAAATCCAAGTTTGCCTGGGCACCCCGGCCGGCCGTCTGGGCTGGTTTTCTCTGTGTCTGGCAGCCTCAGTGGGAAGGAGAGGCTGCAGGGGGTGGTAGGGGCGGGACATTTTGAGCCTGGTCTCCAGGGACGTTTCACAACCTAGATAAAAACATGGAGGCGTCGGGCACCTCTCAACCCACAGACAGGACAGGAGGGAAATTTAGGCGAGGAAGGTCCTTCCAGACTCCAGAGCTCCCGGACACAGAGGTCGGGAGGGGCAGAATGCGGGACCAGCCTCCCGCCCCGTTCAGCCATAGCCAGGGAAATCACTCCTTCCCTCTCACAGACGGCAGTCGGGCCGTGGGACTCTGAGCCCTTGTAAATCCACCAGTGCCCGGAAAACAAATTCAAAAACATTGCAGGCGAACAATGTTTAAATTGAAATCCTAAATATAGTCCTCCGTAATCCTAGCCACCGCCAGACATTAATTACCCTGCAGCCGCCACCAAGGCCGGGGCGCCCACTAGGTCCACACGCTCCCTCCCTGGCAAAGGCAGAATTTGCAAGGAATTTCTTTCTCTGACTCTATTTTAGAGTCACCCTTGGAAAGCTCACGGAGGAGACCCAGCTTCCCCGTGGCCCGTCCCCCTCCCCCTCCATCTCTGTCTGGGTCCCTGGGTGTCGAGGCGACTGGCCTTGAACTTGGGGCACCCGTCATCCAGTCGGCTGCACAAGGCGGATGTGTGTTGAGCGGCCGGGCGGGGAAGTCCCTGCAGGAGGAAATGTCTGATTCAGAGGCCAGGCTGCCCAGGGGAGGGCTGGAGACCCACCTAGGGGGTCTGGAGCAGCAACACCTGCTGGCCACGGGGAGCCCAGGGCTCTCACCTGAGCCGAGGGGTTTTAACTGCCCCCACCCCGCCCAGGATCTTCCAGTTCTTGGTTTACACTTTCAGGCCTTCCCCCAAGAAGACCAGGGACCTATGACCACTCCTGCTTCTCAGGGACCCAAGGAGAAGGTTTTTCCTTGCTGGCAGGCCCTGGTCCTGGTCCCCAGGTCAGGTGGGCACCCTGACTCTTATGCAGCTCAAGGGATAAAGTAGGGGGACACAGGACCATTGGGCCAGCCAAGCACATGTCCAGGGTGAAGAGAGGAAGGTAACACTGGAAAGAACCTGTTCTGACAAGCTTCCCAGCACCATGTCCTCCCCAGTCTCTGGGGACAATGGTGACAGGAGGGTCCAGCTATCACCAGTCAGTGTTGTCCAGGAGCGGCTGCAGAGAGAAGCGCGTGCCATTGACTTGCACCACTGACGCTCCAACGTGGACAGACGTGCTGTGAGGAGTGTTGATTGACAGTAGCTGCAGAGATTGTGACAGGACCTGAGATGACATGTGACACGATACAATGTAACGGCAGGAGGTGGCCTGTCACACTGCAGCCCTTCCAGGCCCAACCTGAGGGAGGATCATAGTGGGTAGCACTGTCCTCAGTGGGGCGGAGCTGGCCGTGGGTGGGGCCAGCAGCTGAGACCCGGCAGAGAGGTGACCAACACGTTTTCCCAAATGCCCACGTCACCACGGTGCTTTAGATAAGGAAGGACACACAGGACGGAAGATGTAACTTGAGGTCAAATGCATCGGCCCCGATGACCTGGCTTTGCCTGTCACTCGGCTGTCACCCACAGGTGCCGTGGGGCGGCTGAGGCTTGGGCTCTGGTGGCGTGAGAGTGGGCTTTCTGTCACCACAGCAGGTATGAGCGCTTGGCTAGAGAGGGAAGGTGTGCAGAGCTGTGGGCTCTGAAGGGCCTGAGGCTGGGATGGGACACGGAGAGACAGAGTGGGAGAGGAGACGGGGTCCCACGCTCCTCTTCAAGAGCATGCCCGAGGGACCCCAGGCCTCCCAGTGGCACCCAGGGGGACCAGTCTTTACCGCACTGGCCTTAAGATCCAAACCACAGCCGAGGGCGTGAGGCTCTGGAGCCGGCCTTCACCAGCGGTGCCTGCAACCTGGGGACAACTGGTGGCTGCATAAGGCAGCAGCCGCTTGGGTCTCCTCTGTCACCACAGCCACAAGGACTGTCTCCTGGTGCCACTGTCATTACACAGGGCCATGGGCAGTGTTACTCTGTCCTTTCCACATCTAGGGATGGCCAGGCCCACGCAGCCTGTGGACAGAGCCTCCACTGTACAGGCCCTCGGTAACAAGAGGGATGGTTTGGCCCCCAGGAAGACAAAAGAAGACAAGAGAGTCTGTCAGATGTTCCCAGTCATCTTCCCTTTGTCTCTTGGGCCTGTCCCAGCCTTCCTGAGCCTTCCTGGGCCTTCCTGGGCCTTCCTGGGCCTTCCTGAGACTTCCTGGGCCTTCCTGAGCCTTCCTGAGACTTCCTGGGCCTTCCTGGGCCTTCCTGGGCCTTCCTGGGCCTTCCTGAGCCTTCCTGGGCCTTCCTGAGCCTTCCTGAGACTTTATGGGCCTTCCTGAGACTTCCTGGGCCTTCCTGAGCCTTCCTGAGCCTTCCTGCCCCTTCCTGGGCTTTCCTGGGCCTCCCTGGGCCTCCCTGGGCCTCCCTGGGCCTTCCTAAGCCTTTCTAGGCTTTCCTGGGCCTTCCTGGATCTTTCTGGGCCTTCCTGGGCCTTCCTGGGCCTTCCTGAATCTTCCTGGACCTTCCTGGGCCTTCCTGGGCCTCCCTGAGCCTTCCTGAGACTTCCTAGATCTTCCTAGACCTTCCTAAGCCTTCCTGGGCCTCCCTGGACCTCCCTGGGCCTCCCTGGGCCTCCCTGGACCTCCCTGGGCCTTCCTAAGCCTTTCTAGGCTTTCCTGGACCTTCCTGGGCCTCCCTGGATCTTCCTGGGCCTTCCTGATCCTTCCTGGGCTTCAGCTTCCTCATCTGCAATAGAAACATCGATGGTTCCTCCTGCGTAGTCTGTTCTTAGGATTCAATCCCCACCTGCAAACAGAAAGGGCCCCTGTGTGACACTCACCTGGCCTGGGTCTGAGGCCACCCTCCCTGATGTGGGGAAAGACACACCTGCCCTGTGGGAGGCCTGGGTTCCAAGGCCACTCAGCCCCTGGGACTAGGAGCCCATGCCTTTGTGCCAGGCCCTGAAGCCCTGCCTGATGGGGTGGGGTGACAGTCTGTGTCTCCAGGTCCTGGGCTGGGCTGGGCTTTGGGGGGCAGCAGGAAGAGCTCTGGGTCCTGGGCCTTATAGGGCTGACACAGGGGCCAGATTGACACAGAGGGGGGGTCCAGCCCCTCGACTGGAGACACCGCATCCCTGGGTCCTTGGGGCAGACGCTGGCAACTCTGGGGGCCAATGGCTGGCAGAAAAAAGATGAGGAGTCCCCAGCTGTGAGCAGAGGGGTGGCTGCATTGCCTGGTCCTTCTGTCCTGCTCACCCTCTCCTGGGGCATGCAGTGGACAACACCACAGGCTCCTCTGGGCTGAGGTCCTGCAGTGTACCCAGTGCACTGTCCCTTAGGACAGGCTGTGGGCATTGCATGGCCTTGACAGTTGGGGTGCATCTAGGTCCCAGCCCCACACTGAGCCCCTGAGACCCTCCCTGCAAGACCTGCCAGGTGTGCAGGGAGCCCTCACTTTGCCTCTGTGCGCTGGGCTCCCCCCGGGGGCCTGCTCAGCTCAAGCCACCCCGTCTACTGCAGCTGACCTGGGAGGGACAGGGGTCAGGGCCCCCACTCCAGGAAAAGGAAGACCGGCAGCAGCAAATTGCCGGGTGTGGAGCACCGGGCTGCCCTCCTCTCCATGGATGGGAAGCGATTTTTGTAGCAATAAAAATAGATTTAATAACCAGACAGCAAAATTACTTTTTTTTTTTAGGGAAAAAAAAAAGTAAGGTAGTAAATATTCATTGATGTTCCCCATGAGATGGCTGGGGTCATGTTTTAGAAATAGATTACAACATGCGCAGACACACACACACACACACACACACACACACACACACACACCCCCCAGCTCACGCTGCAGCTCCTGCAGCCCAGAGGCGCACGTGGACCCTTTGCTTATGGACGGCAGGAGGGGCCCCTCCACCTGAAGCCACACAATGGCTTCCTTCACACAAATGCCCTCTCATGGAATCGGAGTCACGTTAGGATAATGTGCCTCTGGGAGGGGCTGGAGGAGCCACTCAGAAGGCACTGAGGGCGGGGGACTGCAGGGTCCCAGGCCACACCTGCCAAGGACTTGTCCGTTTGACCAGGAGAGGAAGGGCCAACGGCGCCAGACCCACCCAGGCTGCCAGGAGTGGGCAGGCTGGAGGAGGCTCCCGGGCAGCCCGAGCCCCCGGGCTGGAGGCCAGCAGTCTCCGGGGAATGTGGTGTGCTCGGGGTTCAAGTTCTCACGCATTCAGCAGATCTGCCCTGGGGCCTCTGCCTGGTGGTTCTGTGAGGCTCACCCAGTAGGAGCCACTGTCCAGGAGAGGACCTCAGGCCAGAGTGAGCGTGGGCCAGAGGAGCGAGGTCCTGCTGGAGTGAGGGAGCTGGACAAGCAAGGAGAGCCCCAACACTGCCCTCAGAGGAAAGGCCCAAGCCCCAGGCCAGCACACAGGGGAGGGAGGGCAAGAAGCACCCTGGGAAGGACCGTCCCTGCAGCGGCGTGGAGAGAAGATGCCCATGAAGGAGCAGGCACAGGCCCTGGACAGGTGGCTCCAGGTGGCAGCCCTTCTCTGGGGGTCCACGGGGAGGTAGGATGGAGACAGCAGGAGAGGGCTGGCTCCTTGTCAGGGCCTGGAGCTCAGGAAGGAGCAGTGGCTGACCTGCACGGAGGTCATGCAGGGCATGCAGAGGCGGGGCCACTGTGCCCTCTCCCCCAACAGTGCGTCCTGGACAGGATGGGGTCCCACACCTGGGGAGGACAGCGCCTGCTGATCACTGAGGTCCATCTAGCTCCAAGCCCCCCTTTGTCTGTGCTGGACCCTCAGGTCCCCACCTGCAGAGGTGTGTCCTGCTCCTGCCTTTGGGGCTCTGTGATGCCTTCTGTCCACATGATTCCTCTCTCCCCACCTCAGAACCGGCCCTAAACTCCTAGAGGCTGCTTGTCCAGGTGGCACGGCCAGGCCTTTCCCAGGGCCCTTCTCACGCTCCCCAGAGGGTGCTCAGGAGGGGCACCCCAACGGGAGAGGGGGGTCCAGCCTCCGGCTCCAGGTGCTGCTATCCGCACACAGCCAGGGGGTGCAGACTACAGGATGGAACCAGGGCGGAGCCCCTCAATCTGGCAGAGGGGAGCCCCGACTTCCCATGACGGCCCTCAGGGTCACCCCTCCTCGGCAGAAAGAGGTCCCGCTGCTGCGCACTCCCCCCCTCAGGAGACACCCGTCCAGGATACGGCCAGCCAAGCCCCCTCAGGCCCCTCCTGGGGAAGCCCGGGTGGAGGACGGGGCCTGACTGCCCCCTGACCCTGCCCTCGCCCCCACCAGCCAGGCTCCTGTCAGCCTGGCCCAGGCTGCTCGTTAGAGACCCAGGGAGGCTGCGGCCGGGGCTGGCGGTCCCTGCAGCGGTGGCCTCTGTCAGGAGTGCAGGCTGGCACGAGGCACGCTTGTTTTAAGACCGGCGAGCGCCAGGCTTCTCTGGAACGCACTGAATAAATTTCCCTTTATCAGACGCTGACTGGCCCGTTACAGTCTTCTCCCTCATTATTCCTGCATAAGCTCAGGCATAATGGGCCCGCGTCCCCTCTTGCATTCAGAATCCTGGTCCCTCAGGAGCAGTCAGCTGCAGCCTCACCCGCCTGCAGCTTCACACCACATACGGGGGCAGTCGCACGCTGCGACTGGGCTGGGCTGGCCAGGCCTCCCCTGCGCCTCCTCCAGGTGGCCCAGCTCGGGGTCCCCGGGGTCCCAGCGTCCCGATGACCTGCCCCTGACCAGGCCTGCAGCCGGAGCTCAGCTTGCCGTGGAGGAAGGAGCGGGGAGAGAAGGTGGATGGTTTTTCATCTGACAGACCCCTCGGGCCTCCTGGCCTGCGGGGCCCATGTACTCAGAGTCTCCTGTGGATGCGCAGTCCACAGGCCCCTGGGCACCCACTGCTCTCCACCCGCAAACACAGGCATCCCACCCCTGCGCCTCCACACCCTCTTGCCAGTGGCCCGTTTTCCTGTAGAATCTGACACTTCATTAAAGGGACACAGGGGCCCTGGTGGTCCTAGCAGCCCGCTGACCTCCTCTCTCAGCCCCTGGGCCCTCCTAGGGCATGTGGAGCCCACCCACTCCACACAGCAGGCCAGCCCAGGCCTGCGCCCCTCTGTCCACTCACTTCCTTGGACAGCCCCACCCCTGCTGTAGGCCTTTACACAAGCCCCACCTGTGTCTGCACACCCGCACACACCCCCAAGGTCCCTCGCACACTCATGCACACTCATGAGCCCACGGCCACGCACGCTCACCCACACCTGCCCCTCCTCTCTCTGGGCAGCAGCCCTCCTCCCCTAAGACCACCTCACCCCCTGCCTCTGACACAGAGGTCGTCCTGGTGCTGGTGTGGGGCTTGGGCCCCTCTGCTGCCCACCCACACCCCTGCCCACCACAGCCCTGCACTCCCTGTGCAGTGACGGGGAGCTGGCACCCTGAGTTCCCACCTATCTGGCCCACTGGCTGCTGTTCTGGGCCTCAGCACCCCACTCCCAGGGTCTGTGGGGTGGGGGTATTGCCCAGGCTCTCCAGTCACCCCATGGCCCCAAATAGGGGCCCTAGAGACTTCTCCAGGACTCGGAAAGCTGCGCAGCTCGGGGGTCGGACCCCACCTCAGGTCCTCCCGGCCTCTCCGTCCACCCCTCCCGCTGCCCAGCCTCTTCTTCCCTCTTCCCAGCTCCTCCAGCTCCTGGCCTCGTTTGCGGTCTGCCTGTTCACAGGGAAGGGTCTGCCTGACCCCCAGCAGCTGTGCCCACGCCCAGGCCCAAGGTGCTGCTGTGCTCTGCATGACCAGGGACCCGGGCAGAGGGCAGGGGCCACTCTGCCTCCCAGACTCGAGCCACCATTTCCCACTGCTCCAGAGCTGCCCCCATTCACCTCAAGGGCATCTGAAGGCGGCTGAGCGTGTCACGGAGGACCCTGGTCACCCAGGGCCGCTGAGCTTGTCGGGAGCCCTGCTAAGCCTGAGGCTCTGAGAATCCGCAGAGACACAGCAGGGCAGGCACAGGATGCAAGGACACTCCCAGTCCGCTGGAGAGACACCAAGCCCCTTTGAGGCCTTCTGCTCAGGCGTCAGGGTCTCTGGAGTCAACTCGGAGGGCAGGCAGGAGCCACAGCAGCAATGGGGCTGCCAACTCACCTTCTTGGTGACTTTCAAGCTCCCCTTCTCTCTGCTGAGGACAGGCCCACCCCGGAAGAGAAGGCCTGGGGCCGCACCCTGTGACTCGCTCCTCCAGGCCGAGGGGCGCAGACCTAGGCTCTGCCTGTGAGAGCACCCCATGTGTCCTTCCTGGGCTGCCACCTCCCACTCAGATCCCCACCTGAACACCCACTGTAGGTACCGCCACCCCAGCCAGCCGCGGGGAGAGGGGTTCGGGCTCACATGGCAGGGGTACCCAACCCCCAAAATGCACAGAGGGAACGGAAGCTTCCACCAGGGGAGCCGTGGGCCTGAGAGCAAAGCCGAGGAGGAGCAGGGCCCCCAGGTGTGTGCACCCTGCCGCTCCTGACAGAGCCCTGGGAGGCCTGCCCTGACTGACAGAAACCTCACCCTCCTCAAGCCTGAGGGCCTGGGCTTTGGGCCACAGAGACTTCTGGAATAAGACCCCAGCCAAAGCCCACTGGGAGGCCCCAGCTGGGGGCCCAGGCGAGACACCACGGCGGGACCTCCTCGGCTTCTGTGGGGACTGCTGCGTGGTTCTGCAGTCAGCGCCGTGGTCAGCTCTGGCCAGATGACTGGCAGCCGGGAGACGGGGTGACAGGCAAGGGGGCGTGACTTCACGCCCTCCCAACCAGTTCTCAGGAGCACTGATTGATGCCTACTGCATGCCAGGGGAGGCTGTCTCCACTGGAGACTCAGCAGGAAGGAAGTCTGTGTGCAGGGCTCATGGTCTAGATGGTGGGGAACAGTTTCTGGAAGGGGATTCAGCAGGGGGAGGGGCAGGGAAACAAGGGTGGGGGCTGAAAGTGAAGTGGGGAGGTCAGGAGGGCCTTCTGTGAGGGGTGGCCGAGCACAGACCTAGATGACACAGGAGAGCAAACCGCGAGGGCACCAGGGTGCCAAATGTCTTCCAGAAGAACCATCAAAGGCCCTGTGGCAGACCTGAGCTGGGGGGGGGGGGTGGCAAGGAAACGGACGGGGGGGAGGTGGTGGGCAGGAGCAACCGTGGGAGGCGAGGCAGTTTGGGGGCATCCACAGTGGCCTCCCAGCATCCCAAGCGTCCCGTGTGGATTGTTGAACTCAGCAGTCCCACTGACGCGAGGGGGGCCAGCCTCCCCACCTTGAAGACTTGGAACTGAGCAGTTAGCTCCCCTCTGTCTTGTTTGACCTTTAAGAATCCTTAATACGGAGGCAGAAGAGCAGCCACCACCTCAGAAGGCCTTTCTGTCTCCCCACCATGGGGAGGAAGGGAGGGCCGGGAGGGAGCAGACCCGAGGCAGACAGGGAGCTGGGGTGGAGGAGGGCTGGGATTATTCTCTTTTCAAGCAGAAAAGTGTCTCATCTCCTTGAGCCATTAAGGACCATGAGCCTTCGTCCTCAGGGCCAAGAGGATTCCTTACAGCACAGCGGGCCCAGGGGCTGAGGGGCTGACAGCTCATGGGCGGGCCTAGACACCGTGTGCGGCCTGCAGGGAGGACGTCCTGTCCTGGGTCAGAGCCATCCTGACCAAGCAAGCCTCAGCCCAGCAGATGTCAGACACCTTCAGGAACGTGTCTCAGGCCTCGGGCTTCCCTCTCCCCTCCAGGAGAGGCACACCAGGTCTTCACGGGTGGGTGAGCGTGCCCAGGCCCGGCTCACCACACGTGCCGTGGGCACCTCATGCACAGCTGAAACGAGGGAGCAAGTCACCCGGCTGCTGTTCCCGGCCACTCTGCTGTCTGGTGCTGTGCCCCTCGAAGGAAGTTCAGGAAAGGTAGCTCAGGGGCCTGGACCCTCCACTAGTGTGATTCTTGAGCCACAGGTGCCACCTGCCAACTGAGCCTTGGGTCTGCCAAGCCAGGGAGGAAGTGAAGGCCAGGCCCTTAGATGGTGTAAAGAAGCCAAGGCCCCCCCCACCCCGCCCTTTCCACCTCCTTCCAGAGGGCACCTGCTCCTACCCAGCGAGAAGCCAGGAGAGCAGGCGGGAAGGAGGAGGAGCACAGCAGGGTGACAGGGAGAGCAGGGTGGTTTCCAGCAGCCCCAGCTGTGTCCAGGGGGAAGGCACCTAGGAAAACCTCAAAAGCTACCAGATCTAATAAATGAGCCATCGGTTCCCAGCTTCCATGAAGGGCCCCAGGCCAGCAGCTTGAACTGCAGGTCCACTCCCAGTCCTGGGGGTGGCAAGTCCAGGGTGTCAGCAGGGTCCTTCCTCCCGGGGCTGTCCTTGGCTTCAGATGGCCGCCTTCTCCTGTGTCCTCAGGGCATCTCTCCTCTGTGCCCGTGTTTGTCAAAGTGTCCTCTAATTATAGGACGACAGTAACACTGATTGCCTACTCTAATGAGCTCATTTTTATTTAATCTCCTCTTGAAATGCCTCATCACCAAATACGCACCTATGCTGAGACACTGGGGTAAAAGCCTCAATATACGAACTTTGGGTAGAGGGGACCCACCCAGTTCAGCCCACGACAGTCAATACACAGAATATATCCATGTTAGCAACCGACAATCACAAACAGAAAGATTTTTAAGTAGCACTTAAAAGAACATCATACCCATAGAGGACAAACGCAGGCTTCACCTGGCGTTCTGCGCAGCCACTGAGAATGACACTTTCCTACTGAGGCTGACTCCAGAAGGCCCCTCAGCCTCGTGGACAAGGCACGGCACATGCGTGGTGCCGTCCCTCTGTGTAAGTCAGGCATGGAGGACATGTGGTGATGATGTGGTCCCCAGGGCTCAGCCTGCATGCAGCAAGTGGCCAAGAGAAGGGACTTCCAGGTTCCAAGAGACTCTGTACCTATTTTTACTTGAATAAAAATGGGCTTGTTTCACGGTTGTGCAATAAGAACACTGAGGGCAGATGATGTCCTGGTGGCCCTGCCTGCACCAAGTCCTGTGATACCTGGGGTCTGAGAGAGAGGGAGGGGCAGGGTGCCTTCCACCAGGTGTCCGCCCTTTGTGAGCCTCAGTCCTCCCTCCAGGCGCCCCTCACATTCTGAAGAGCTCTCTGTCCACCTGGGGTCACCTGCAGCTCGGGCAGCGGGTCATGGCTGCAAGCTGCAGCCCTATCAGGAGCCCAGGGGCCACTGGCTACTGTACAAACCCACTGGGAGTAGAAGGCGGGCTGCTGCCCACTGTGCCTCAGCTCTCTGGCTTTCCGCTTGTCCCCTAGTCCCCTTGGGTCCTTCACCATGCCCGCCCCTTCCCAGCTTGCGCCAGGCCCCGAGCTGTTCCCACTGCACCGAAGCCTCCTCCCCTCACTGCCTGGCAGACCCTACCCACAACGCCTCAGATCAAACGCTCTTCTCTCTTCACACTGCCCTGGTCTCTTCAGCATGTCACAGCCTGAGCTGCCCAGCCCCTCCCCTCTCCTGGACGGCGCAGCCCCATGGGTGTTACACGTGGGTCCTGGGTGGGGGCGGGGGGGTGCCCTCAGCATCCTAGCACTGGCAAGAGCCGGGCTCAGCAGGCCCTGCCAATCAGCACCGCAGGCTCCTGATGGTTCCGCAGGGGACCCGAGGCCGAGGGGACTCGGCATGGCCCTCCTGGACGTGGCCTTAAGTGGCCTTTCCACCCAGAACCCGTGCTGCTCCTGCTCCAGGTTGGACGCTGACTCAGATGGGCGTTGGCGCCAACAGCAGGGCAGCCACTGCTGCCTAACCGGGACTGGAAAGCTGTTCCCTTATCAGATCGCAGTGCAGGAAGCAGGTGGAGGAGGTATTTTGGGGCTTGGAAGGGGCCCCCCAGAGCCTGTGAAATCGCACCATGTAGGCAGCCACCTACTACGCCTAAATATAATGCTGGTCTTGGGCTGCTGAGCAGCGCCTCCCAGCCAGCCGCCCCCCACCTGGCAACGCAGGACTCCAGGCGGGGACAGCTGCGGGGCCGGCACAGGCCTCCCAAGGCCCGGGGCTGCGAGCTCCCTGCTGCCCCATCCTGGAGTCTGACATTTATCCTAGTGGGCACTGGTGTGGTTAGGCGGTGCCATGAGGTCCCTGTCTTGGCCGCCCCCAAGCCCTGGAGCTCTCAGGGTCCTCTGCACGGCTCTCTTTCTCTGGGTCTTCCTCTCTAGTTCATGGTTTCAAAGGCGGTCAAGGTCGTCTCCTCCAAAGCTCTATTAGCAAACCAAGGGAGACAGAGCCGGGTCTGAAGGTCTGCTACCACAGCCCTCCCCGGCCCTGCCCCCCCCCCCCCCCCCCCGCTTGCTGAAAGAGGCAGGAATTCTGCCCCCACAGAGGCCTGGGGTGAACCCTGCCCTGCCACCGAGGCACCCAAGGAGCCCTGGCGGAAGAGCAGCTTCCTGGAGACTCTGCTGCCTCTCCTGCTCTCCTCTTGAGTTTTGAAGCCTGGGGAAGTACCTGCTGAGGGCCAGGTAGGGTGCTCCTGTGTCCCAGGCAGCCGCGCATGGAGACGGAGACGCTTGGATGACCCTCAGGAGCTCCCCTGGAAAAGAGCCAAACTTGCCAGGAGCCAGCAGAGCCCCCACCTGGGGCAGAAGGAAGTGGGGGACTGGCAGCTGGGGGAGGGGAAGGGAAGGCCACTCGTCCCTGGGTGGGGTTTATCCTTGTACAATGCTCGTGGGAACCAGAGGGCTGACCCGCTGAGAGGCGTCTACGCGGCCCTGACAGCCCCCACCTGCAGCATCTGAACTCCTCGACTGACAAGGAGACCCTGTGGTTGCCGCAGTGAGCCAGCTCATGGCCAGCCACCCCTGGGACTCTGGTGAGAAGACTCTCAAGGACAACCTAATTCCATTCCTGTCCCTCCGAGCAGAGAATCTGTGACTCTGCAGGAGTGTCTGCTGCCGTCTGTGCCTCCGCCCAGGATGGGCACCCCGTGGGGCTGGTGCCGGGCCAGCCTCTGCTCTCCTGCTCCCGGTGCTGGGGTGAGCCAGCCGTGAATTTCATAGATGGCCGATTGCACAAAAGCACCATGCGTGTGGCGTGCTGGAGACACCCTGACGGAGAGGCGGGGCAGCCCAGGCCAGGGACAGCCACCAGCCCACACAACGCCGGGGAAGCTGGGAACTTAAGCTCAAAGTGTGCTGGTCGGTGAGGGGTGGGGCAGGGAGATTTAAGAACCTAAGTGGACAGTGACTGGCTTGCCTCCTGAGTGCCCACCTGATGTCCTGCACCAATCTGTCCCTGGGTCTGCTCTGGCTCCCTCGTGCCCGCCCCCCATCCCGGGTGTCACCCGTCCCCCCATATGCTCTCCATCTCTTTCCCTGGCACCTTGGCCACACCTTGGGCCAGGTCTTCATGACCACCAGGGCAGTGTGCAGTGGCCTTTCCTCATGGGTATCTTCCTCACTGTCCCCTCCAAGGCCACCCAGCCATCCCATTGCTCCCTAGAGCACAGGCTGAGCACAGCCCTCCCTTCAGCCTCACAGTGGCCTGGGTGGCTTCCTCTCCAGCACCCAGCCTCCATCTTTGCTCAAGCTCTCCACGGTCCAGTGGTCACCTCCCTGCAGCCTCTCCTGTTTGCTGTATGCCTGTCACTCACCCACCCACCCATCCATCAACCTGTATCCATTGCTGTCCTTCCTCCAGGTTCACCTGCTAGAATCCTCCCCCAGCTGGGACATCAGAAGTGGACAGGTGGGTGGTGGCTTTGGGGGACGCCAGCCACTGTGTCGGCCAGATCCCAGCTGGAAAGTCCCACTCAGCTGCTTGCAGGCACAGGACCCTGGACACCTCTCCTCCCTGGATTTCCGTTTCTTCTGGAGAAATGGGGGGTGAGGGGGTGAGAGGGCGGACACGGGGCCGACAGTGAGAGCTGTGTAGGCACACGGTCCCTGGAGACGATGCTGGGGCTTTGTGGAGACCCACGGGCATTTCTCGTGGTTGGCTCAGCTGCAGTGCAGGGGGCAGCCCCACACAACGCCACAGAGCTGAGCTGGCCCCACACCACCCTCACCCAGCCGGCTCTTCAGAAGGCAGCAGGAGTGTCCAGAGGGTGACCTGGGCTTCCAGCCAGAATGCTGGCATTCAGCTGGGCACTCGGGTCAAGTCCAAATTCCTCCTCAGGACTTAGACAGAGGATCCTTGAGGACCCTGGTCACTCTCCTGTCCTACAATTTGTGCATAATGCACTTGAATACCTCTAGCAACAGGATGCTCCTCCTTCCAAGGGCAGCCAGCAAGCCTTCAGTGACCTCCCCTGGCCACCCAGCCTCCGAGCCAAGGGGTCATGGCCCATCTGCACAACGCAGACCACACCCCCTGTGCCCACAAACCTTTCTCTTTGGGGTACACAATGTCTTTCTCAGCCTCCACAGGACCTCGATGGGACAGTCTGGTAACTGGGAGCTGTCACTCTACCAGAGGGGTCAGGCCCATGGACACAGCTTCCAGGGAGGCCCTGACCATCAGAGTGCAAGCCTGCACTCGGGGCATGGTGCTCCAGGTGAGGGCCACGGTCTGGTCTGACCATACTCTGCCCCCCCCTTTCCGCAGCAGCCTGTGGGTAGCAGTCGGAGGGGGAGCCGCGCTCCGTTCCACCATGGCTTCCTGCCCGTGTGTGGGTCTGGGCCCTGGCGTCCTACCCAGCTCCTGCCCTTGTCTGTGCTCTGACATGAATGGGATCTGGGGCGGTTGTGACTGGTCAGCCACCTGCCCAGACCCCCCGCCTGGTGGCAGCTGGTGCTCAGGCCGGGCCTGCTCGTGCGAGGCGGATGTGCTATTCCAGGCACCGTGACTCACCGCGCCAGGCTGTGCGTGGTTTCACTTCTTGGCAATGGGGCTTTTTCCTTTCTCCGTGATCTAGGAAGTTACTATAATTTGGCCACCGGGTCTGGAGTGAAGGGGGAACACTATTTTGGTTTTAGAAAGAGGCACTTGCTCTTAGAACAGTCTCCCTGCTCCGAGGCACTTTCTGCTGCAGCCTTGGTATGGCCTTGGTATGGACCCTGCTCTCTCGGGCTTCCAGCCATGGACTGGCAGCAACTGCCGTGCCAGGCTCCAGGCATCTCTGCTCTGGGCGGCGGGTGCTGGACCATTCGCCCAGGCACTGGAGATGCCAGGCACCACTCTGCTGTCCCGGCACACAGCAGATTGCCATTTAGGTCCCTGTGCCCTCCAGGAGCAGGAGAAGCAAGGGAGCCCTGCTCAGCTCCTCGGGGCAGCACCTGTCTGGCCGAGGCAGAGCTTGGCCAGTCCATGTCAGCAGCACCCACCCCATCTCTGAGCCTCAGTTCCAGACCTCAGCCACAGGGTGCCTCTTGGGT